>NC_058083.1:454629542-454992042 GCF_014858855.1 Bufo gargarizans
ATAATGTTAGTATTGCAACAAAACTTATACATTGTCGGCTTGATATCAAACTAGGGAATATAAAGATTCCCAACAGAGAAGCTCTCTGCCGCCGACACTGATGTAGTACTAACACCATACGTCCGCAAAAAAAGGGTTTGGTTAACTATCAAGCCAATTAATTTATATCAATACAACATAAAACAAAAATATACGTTACCTTACCCAAGGGTCAAGTGATGTGCAGAGTCTCGGCGAAGTCAGCTCTCAAGAGTTTTTCTGATAGTCCAAATCTTTCTCCCAAGATCTCCCTTGCTTCCTTTGTCTTTCCCTCCCTCTTTGTGGACCCCCCTCTTTTGGGGATCTGGTTTCTTAACCAAAATTTATCAGATGAGCACACCTTCCTAGTTTGGAACTTTCCAATCATTGTCGGATAGGCGTGTACATTGATAAGGAATGTGACATAATAACACTACCCAGAATGCACTTTTGCTACTGGTGTAGTGTTACCTACTCATACCTAGGTGTCACTGTTGTATAAGCTATAAGCATCATACCATTAAGGGTTAACTCATACATGCCTGACATCTTCAATACTACACACCTATGACATCTGGAGGCCTTGTCTCAGAGCTGAGGGACAAACTTTGATACATTAATATTTACTTTGAGGAACATCTAGACAATTCTCACACTGTGGAATTCATGTTCAGATAAGAAATACAATGAAGCCTCTTCAGGTGTTCTGTATCTTCTAACTGTCTAAATGTATAATAGATTGTTACAATAACACTAGTTCCTTCAAACTGCGCAGTAATCTTCCCATGGACTTACTTCGGCCTACATTAAAAATCCATACAAAATAGTGAATATGAACCAACATTGCTCTTAAAGGCAATGAATATCCATTATAAGTAGAATAAGTAAATATAACTGTATACACTTCTGAAAAGGCATAACAGAGTGGCACAATGACAGAGTCTGGAGGTGGCAGCAGCATGAGGAAGCCACAGAGTGGCACAATGACCGAGTCTGGAGGTGGCATCAGCATCAGGGAAGGCCACAGAGTGGCATAATGACAGAGTCTGAAGGTGGCAGCAGCATGAGGAAGCCACAGAGTGGCACAATGAATCTGGAGGTGACAGCAGCAGCAGCATCAGGAAGAGGGCACAGAGAGGCACAATGACAGAGTCTGGAGGTGGCAGCAGCATGAGGAAGCCACAGAGTGGCATAATGACCGAGTCTGGAGGTGGCATCAGCATCAGGGAAGGCCACAGAGTGGCACAATGAATGAGTCTGGAGGTGACAGCAGCAGCAGCATCAGGAAGAGGGCACAGAGAGGCACAATGACAGAGTCTGGAGGTGGCAGCAGCATCAGGAGAAGGCCACCGACTGGCACAACGACAGCCTGGAAGGGGCGGCAGCAGCAGCGGTATCAGGAGAAGGCCACCTAGTGGCACAACTACAGAGTATGGAGTTGGCAGCAGTATGAGGAGACCACAGACTGCCACAATGACAGAGTGTTGAGGTGGTGGCAGCAGCAGCATCAGGAAGAGGCCACAGAGTGGCAAGGTGACATAGTGTGGATATGACAGCAGCATCAGGATACCACAGAGTGGCAAGGTGACATAGTGTGGAGATGGCAGCATCAGGATACCATACAGTGGCAAGGTGAGATAGTGTGGATAAGGCAGCAGCATCAGGATACTACAGAATGGAAAGGTGACATAGTGTGGAGGTGGCAGCAGAATAAGGAGACCACAAAGTGACCCGGTGACAGAGTGGGGCGGTAGGTGGCATTACCAGTACCCGCTGACAAAGGTAGGTGAAAGAAGGTGCACTTGGCATCAGATGTGTGGCATCAGGCAGGTGGCAGCATCAGAGTAGTAGCTGAGGCAGGAAGCCAGAATAAACCAGTCTTTTTTTGTCAAAGTGTTGGTGTGGCACCATGGATGATCTAGTCTGATGTGTGTGGAAATCCTGGATGATCCACGCCTGATTCATCTTGACAAAGGTCAGTCTCTCCACATTTTGGGTGGTCAGGCAAGTTCTCCTTGGGGTAACTATGGCCACCGCCGCACTAAACACCCGCTCTGATGCCACACTACTGGCCGGGCAGGACAGCTTTTCCAGGGCCAACTCAGCTAGTTGCGGCCACAAATGCGGCCTCATCACTACTTGCCTGACTAGAGAAGGAAGCGGCGGATGTCTCCTCCAGATCTTGGCTAGCCAGTAGCTGCTGACTGTCCTCTAGTAGCTCGACCTCGCTGTATAGTGGAGCTGAGCCCACAGCATATAATACTTCTGTGGGTGATGGAACAGCAAAGGACAGAGGCAGGTTGAGGACAGGTAAGGGCAAAGGGCCTGCTCCCGGGCTATGCCAACTAAGGGTTGTGTCTGACGAACCCACCGACTCTTGGCTGGTGGTGTCTGAGGTCACTTGGGATGACGTGGATTACCGAGTTAACTAATCAAGAATCGCTGGGTTGCTGGTCAAGACACAACCACTAGATGACACCAGGAGTTCAGGCTTCTCGCTGCGACTCCTTCTGCCACGACCCCTTACTCTGCTGCAATCTCTGCCTGCGCCAGAAACATTTAGGCCTCTGCCACTCCTCTGTGCATGGCTTGGCACTTCTCTGCCTGACATACTTTTAGCTGAACTAAATAAATGAAACGAAAAATTAAAACACCCCTAAAAGCGACGAATATATTTTTCTTGTTGTACTGAAATACTCCCCTATAAGCTTTCACCAGGAAAAAATTAAGCAGTGAAGTGCGTATATATTTTTCTTGTTGTACTGAAATACGCCCCTATACGCTTTTACCAGGAAAAAATTAGGCAGTGAAGTGCGTATATATATTTTTCCTTTTGTTATTGAAATAGGCCAACAAACGCTTTCACCAAGAAAAAATTAAGCAGCAAAGTGTGTATATTTTTCTTTTTGTTACAGAAATACGCCGCTATACGCTTTCACCAAAAAATAATTGCAGAAGTGAATTGAGACTATATTAATGAAATGCGCCCCTATACGCTTTCACTAGGAAAAAATTAAGCAGTGAAGTGTGTATAGATTTTTCTTTTTGTTACTGAAATAGGCCAGCAAACGCTTTCACCAGGAAAAAATTAAGCAGTGAAGTGCGTTTTAAATGTAATATGCCCCTTGTGACAGAACCATCTGTCTTTGGAATTGTATTGTATGTTATGTGAGGGTACCCAGATAGTTATGCCACGGAGCCTGTTCGTGAAATTAAAGACTTTGGCTCCATTTCGATTTTATTGTATTCGTGTATTCTGAGTGCCATTAACCTAATAATATGCACTCAGACTTGAGCTATCCGGGGATATGTTAAATGTCTGTGTTGCTGGGAGGGTGTGACATTGTGTGTTTAAATGGTGATTTCTGTCCTGTTGTCCCCACATGTGTATTGGCGATTTCCCTTTGTCCTGAGAGATAATTGAATTGCTCCTCGGTTGTCTCCAGGGCAGAGAGGAGGAAACCATGATGCATTGTGGGGATGTATTGTGTCTGTGTATCCTGAATTGCTGCATATCTTTCCTGTTTCACAGTCTTCCTTCTGGTCCCCTAGGGGAGTGTCCACCCGATGGGGACCTGCATAAATACGGGCGGGTAGCCCTCAGTAAAGGTGATTCTGATTTACCCTCGAAACAGAGAATGGTCTAGTTTTTTTTTGGGGGGGGGGGGGGGGAGTTAGGGACCCTAAACAGCGGTTTCACCCTCTCCTGCCGAGAGGATCGTAACACCCCTATATGCTTTCACCAGAAAAAAACTTAAAGGGGTCGGCCACTTTCTGGTTACTGTTGACCAATGTGTTTGTGAGATGTTTATATGACACTTACTAATATAGTCTTCTTTAAAATTCTGCACCGTTTTCTATATTTTATCAGATATGTCCCTTTGTTTACAAAGTCTTTTATGCTGTCCACACAGAGTTTCTGTCCATAAAATGGCTGCCGATGGAGGGTCATGTGAGCAGTTAAAACACCTCCATGTGACATCTCTTCCATTCAAACACACTGCACCTGCACTAAACTCTCAAAGAACAAGTGCAGATGACAGGTGCAGTGTATTTGAACGGAGGAGGAATCACACAGAAGTGATTTCCCTGGTCACATGGCCCTCCATAAGCGGACATCTTATGGACAGGAGCTCTGTGTGGACAGCACAAAAGACTTTGTATACCTTAGGAAATATAGGAAATGGTGCAGAATTTCAACATATTGGTCAACAGTAACCAGAAAGTGGACAACCCCTTTAAACAGTGAACTGTGTATCTATTTTTCTTGTAGTACTGAAATACGCCCCTATATGCTTTCACCAAAAATAACTGCAACAGTGCAGTGCATATATATATATATTTATCTTTTTCTACTGAAATACGCACCTATACGCTTTCAGCAGAAAAAACGTAAACAGTGCAGTGCGTATATATTTTTCAGAAGAAAATTGAGAATTGACGTGCTTAATTAGGAAACTTGATATCTTTATTAATAAGTGGGTATGAGCAAGAGTGATCGATACACTCAGATGCTCTGATATAAAAATGCAAACAAAAAACCTCCTATTATAGATAGGTGGTACAATAATAGATCACTATAGTAACGGGGATGATAATGGGTAAGTCTGTGGGAAAAATTCTCTCCCTAGACGACCCTACGGAACTATGTCCTGAAGCACAGGGATGTCCCCTAGTGGTGGAGACACCCTGCCCCCGTACCTAAGCCTAGATGTGGCCCTAGTGATGCCCTACTTAGCAAAGCTGGATCGGGAAATATTAATCCAGTGAAACAAAACAAAAAGAATAAGTCTAATGTAAATGATAAAAAGACACAACCCCAACGCGTTTCGGCTGCATACAGCAGCTCGTCAGGAGGTGATGACAGTGTAGTCAACGTAGGGAATAAAGTAAGCAAAATATAATAATTTTTATAAAAAATTGTTGTGCTTAGAAGAATGAGATGGTACTTAGCTCCTTGGCATACTTGATGGTGCTGTGTATACAGAGGGGGGCCCTGTAGAAAGCACAGCTGGTATGCTTACTTTATTCCCTACGTTGACTACACTGTCATCACCTCCTGACGAGCTGCTGTATGCAGCCGAAACGCGTTGGGGTTGTGTCTTTTTATCATTTACATTAGACTTATTCTTTTTGTTGTTTCACTGGATTAATATTTCCCGATCCAGCTTTGCTAAGTAGGGCATCACTAGGGCCACATCTAGGCTTAGGTACGGGGGCAGGGTGTCTCCACCACTAGGGGAGAATTTTTCCCACAGACTTACCCATTATTATCCCCGTTACTATAGTGATCTATTATTGTTCCACCTATCTATAATAGGAGGTTTTTTGTTTGCATTTTTATATCAGAGCATCTGAGTGTATTGATCACTCTTGCTCATACCCACTTATTAATAAAGATATCAAGTTTCCTAATTAAGCACGTCAATTCTCAATTTTCTTCTGACCTATTTCCTACGTGTAGCCTATCAATAGATATCTTGTTAAGTGTCTTTAAACGTATATATTTTTCTTTTTCTACTGAAATACGCCCCTATACGCTTTCACCAGAAAAAACTGCAGCAGTGGAGTATATATTTTTCTTTTTCTACAGATACAAGCCACTAAAGGCTTTTCAACATAGCTCTTGCACCCCAAGAACAAATAGCTGGAATGACAGAGCTGTATAATGGCTATTCGGATCCCCAAATAATCTTTCCCTGCACTTGCAAATCGCTTCCCTATCACTGTACCTAGCGCCTTCTGACGTCTCTCCCTGCACTAAAATGCTGTGAAAGGATTCCTCCCTCCTTTCCCTGCACTTTTAAATCGTGTTTTCATTTTTTTCCCGCACAATCAAGTTTTTCCAATTGCTGCCCCTAGCGCCTTCTCACATCTGTCCCTGCACTCAGAACGCTGGAAAATGGCACAATCTAAAATGGCTGCCGTATTTATAGGGCTGCTGATTGGCTGCATGCATGCATGGCAATCTGGGTGATCACCCCCCCCCTAGAGTTCCTTGCCCCATGTCCTCAGTCGTCACATGTGTGGCTGCCATTTTAAGAAAAATGCAATTTGTTTACACAAAACACGAGGAAATTTGCATTCATTGCTAATCTCTAACCACAACCCAAACCGAAAACAAATTTCAAAATATGAAATTCGCTCATCCCTATTCATTGTCTCACTGCTCTTACAGTAAAGAGCCCATAGTCTCACCGCTCTTACAGTAAAGAGTCCATAGTCTCACTGCTCTTACAGTAAAGAGTCCATAGTCTCACTGCTCTTACAGTATAGAGTCCATAGTCTCACTGCTCTTACAGTATAGAGTCCATAGTCTCACTGCTCTTACAGTATAGAGTCCATAGTCTCACTGCTCTTACAGTAAAGAGTCCATAGTCTCACTGCTCTTACAGTAAAGAGTCCATAGTCTCACTGCTCTTACAGTAAAGAGTCCATAGTCTCACTGCTCTTACAGTAAAGAGTCCATAGTCTCACTGCTCCTACAGTATAGAGTCCACAGTCTCACTGCTCTTACAGTAAAGAGTCCATAGTCTCACCGCTCTTACAGTATAGAGTCCATAGTCTCACTGCTCTTACAGTAAAGAGTCCATAGTCTCACTGCTCTTACAGTAAAGAGTCCATAGTCTCACTGCTCTTACAGTATAGAGTCCATAGTCTCACTGCTCTTACAGTATAGAGTCCATAGTCTCTCTGCTCTTACAGTATAGAGTCCATAGTCTCACTGCTCTTACAGTATAGAGTCCATAGTCTCACTGCTCTTACAGTATAGAGTCCATAGTCTCACTGCTCTTACAGTATAGAGTCCATAGTCTCACTGCTCTTACAGTATAGAGTCCATAGTCTCACTGCTCTTACAGTATAGAGTCCATAGTCTCACTGCTCTTACAGTAAAGAGTCCACAGTCTCACTGCTCTTACAGTACAGAGTCCATAGTCTCACTGCTCTTACAGTAAAGAGTCCATAGTCTCACTGCTCTTACAGTATAGAGTCCATAGTCTCACTGCTCTTACAGTATAGAGTCCATAGTCTCACTGCTCTTACAGTATAGAGTCCATAGTCTCACTGCTCTTACAGTAAAGAGTCCATAGTCTCACTGCTCTTACAGTATAGAGTCCATAGTCTCACTGCTCTTACAGTACAGAGTCCATAGTCTCACTGCTCTTACAGTACAGAGTCCATAGTCTCACTGCTCTTACAGTATAGAGTCCATAGTCTCACTGCTCTTACAGTATAGAGTCCATAGTCTCACTGCTCTTACAGTATAGAGTCCATAGTCTCACTGCTCTTACAGTATAGAGTCCATAGTCTCACTGCTCTTACAGTATAGAGTCCATAGTCTCACTGCTCTTACAGTATAGAGTCCATAGTCTCACTGCTCTTACCGTAAAGAGTCCATAGTCTCACTGCTCTTACAGTATAGAGTCCATAGTCTCACTGCTCTTACAGTACAGAGTCCATAGTCTCACTGCTCTTACAGTACAGAGTCCATAGTCTCACTGCTCTTACAGTATAGAGTCCATAGTCTCACTGCTCTTACAGTATAGAGTCCATAGTCTCACTGCTCTTACAGTATAGAGTCCATAGTCTCACTGCTCTTACAGTATAGAGTCCATAGTCTCACTGCTCTTACAGTATAGAGTCCATAGTCTCACTGCTCTTACAGTATAGAGTCCATAGTCTCACTGCTCTTACAGTAAGAGTCCATAGTCTCACTGCTCTTACAGTAAGAGTCCATAGTCTCACTGCTCTTACAGTAAGAGTCCATAGTCTCACTGCTCTTACAGTATAGAGTCCATAGTCTCACTGCTCTACAGTAAAGAGTCCATAGTCTCACTGCTCTTACAGTAAGAGTCCATAGTCTCACTGCTCTTACAGTATAGAGTCCATAGTCTCACTGCTCTTACAGTATAGAGTCCATAGTCTCACTGCTCTTACAGTAAAGAGTCCATAGTCTCACTGCTCTTACAGTAAAGAGTCCATAGTCTCACTGCTCTTACAGTAAAGAGTCCATAGTCTCACTGCTCTTACAGTATAGAGTCCATAGTCTCACTGCTCTTACAGTAATAGAGTCCATAGTCTCACTGCTCTTACAGTAAAGAGTCCATAGTCTCACTGCTCTACAGTAAAGAGTCCATAGTCTCACTGCTCTTACAGTAATAAGTCCATAGTCTCACTGCTCTTACAGTAAAGAGTCCATAGTCTCACTGCTCTTACAGTAATAGAGTCCATAGTCTCACTGCTCTTACAGTAATAGAGTCCATAGTCTCACTGCTCTTACAGTAAAGAGTCCATAGTCTCACTGCTCTTACAGTAAAGAGTCCATAGTCTCACTGCTCTTACAGTAAAGAGTCCATAGTCTCACTGCTCTTACAGTAAAGAGTCCATAGTCTCACTGCTCTTACAGTAAAGAGTCCATAGTCTCACTGCTCTTACAGTAAAGAGTCCATAGTCTCACTGCTCTTACAGTATAAGAGTCCATAGTCTCACTGCTCTTACAGTAAGAGTCCATAGTCTCACTGCTCTTACAGTACAGAGTCCATAGTCTCACTGCTCTTACAGTATAGAGTCCATAGTCTCACTGCTCTTACAGTATAGAGTCCACAGTCTCACTGCTCTTACAGTATAGAGTCCATAGTCTCACTGCTCTTACAGTATAGAGTCCATAGTCTCACTGCTCTTACAGTAAAGAGTCCATAGTCTCACTGCTCTTACAGTAAAGAGTCCATAGTCTCACTGCTCTTACAGTAAAGAGTCCATAGTCTCACTGCTCTTACAGTAAAGAGTCCATAGTCCTCCTCGCTTATCGGGGATTGCCGATATATATATATATATATATATATATTATATTGCCGATTATATATATATATATATATACACAGTATACTGTCTTCTGTAGTATATATACAGTATACTGTCCTCTGTAGTATATATACAGTATACTGTCCTCTGTAGTATATATATACATATATACAGTATACTGTCCTCTGTAGTATATATGCAGTATACTGTCCTCTGTAGTATATATACAGTATACTGTCCTCTGTAGTATATACACATTATACTGTCCACTGTAGTATATATACAGTATTCTTTCCTCTGTAGTATATATACAGTATACTGTCCTCTATAGTATATATACAGTATTCTTTCCTCTGTAGTATATATACAGTATACTGTTCATTGTATATATACCGCATACTATCATCTGTATGTATGCAGTATACTGTCCTCTGTAGTGTGTGTGTGTGTATATATATATATATATATATATATATACACAGTATACTGTCCCCTGTAGTGTGTGTGTGTGTATATATATATATATATATATATATACACAGTATACTGTCCATTGTATATATACCGCATACTATCATCTGTAGTATGTATGCAGTATACTGTCCTCTGTAGTATATATACCGTATAATGTTCTCTGTAGTATATACACACAGTATACTGTCCTCTGTAGTATGTATGCAGTATACTGTCCTCTGTAGTATATATACAGTACACTGTCCTCTGTAGTATATATATATAGTATACTGTCCTCTGTAGTATGTATGCAGTATACTGTCCTCTGTAGTATGTATGCAGTATACTGTCCTCTGTAGTATATATACAGTATACTGTCCTCTGTAGTATATATATATATACAGTATACTGTCCTCCGTAGTGTATATGTATATATAACGAGGAAATTGGTGTGAGTACAGGACCTAGGGGAACAACAGATAAATCCCACTTAGCACAACACAAAAGGTCAGATATACCAGAAGCCCATTAAGATGAGGGACCATACAATACAAGGTTGGTGGTGGGAATTCCAGGGGAACAATCCTCGAGGTGCATCAGATCATTCGACCCATTGGGAGACAGCTAAAGCGGTCTTGAGGGGTCGGATACTCAGCTATGTCAGTAACATGCGTAAAGTGGTGGCTACACAATATCAAGGAGCTAGCACGGCCCTTCAACAAGCATACACTAGGTTTCTTCAGGTAGCCTCCGCTCAGCACAAGGAGACCTGGATGATAGCTAGAAGTAATTTTGAATTGTGGGTGGATAGACGGGAAGCCATGTATCGATCAGAATTTCAGGCGGATCTTTTCAGATTTGGGAATAAGTCGGGCAAAATGCTGGCAAATTTAGCTAAGGGAAGGAGGGCTCCCTTGGTCATTATGGCTTTGAAAGGCGAGGATGGCTCGATTCAAACGAATCCTAAGTTGATAAATGAAATGTTAGGAAAATATTATGAGCGGCTTTATAGGGACACCCCAGGTGAACAGGAGGAGGGTGAACGTTTTTTATCGACTATTAAATTACCGTCTCTGATGGAGGAGCAACGGGGAAACCTGAATGCTGAAATATCAGCTGAGGAAGTGCTACATATCATACGTTCTCTACATAACGGGAAAGCGCCAGGCCCAGATGGGTTCTCGGGGGAATTCTATAAGATGCTACAAGATAACCTCGCCCCCACCCTAGTGGAATACTTTAATCACCTCCTGCATACGGGTAGATTCCCCTCCCACGCCAATGTGGCCTACATTAAACTGATACTTGACCAAAATCCTGGCTGATAGACTGAGCCTCCCAATGCCTGCCCTGATAGGCCCATCACAAGTGGGGTTCATAAAGGGGAGATCGGGGGTGGCAAACATCAGAAAGGTCCTGGCAACCTTGGATTGGGTCCGGCGCCGCCCCCGCCAGACACGGCCCCTATTTTGTTGGCTTTGGACGCGGAAAAAGCTTTTGACTCACTGCGGTGGGACTGGCTGGGGGTGGTGCTAGACAGATTTAAGATATACGGGGATATTCGTACTTTCCTACAGGGACTCTATACTAACCCCGTGGCACGTATCCACACGGGAGGGTTTCTATCCCCCATTTTTCCCCTCCAGAGAGGAACCAGACAGGGGTGCCCGCTCTCCCCCCTCCTTTTTTACTTGGCCATCGAGCCTTTGGCTAGATTCTTAGAGGACTCTGAGCTATACTCGGGAATCACTATAGGTAGGAAAGAGGTTAAGCTGGCTTTATATGCCGATGACCTTTTGATCTTTATGGCTACGCCTCAGCGACATTTAGGCCCCTTGATGGCGTTCCTTCGTCTTTTTGGGTCTTTTTTGGGATATAAAATCAACTCTTCCAAAAGCGAGGTCCTGGAGCTGCACTCCACAACCCCCCCCCCCCATTTATGGACTGCCTCGGGTTTCTCCCTAATGGCTGTTAAGCGGCATATCACCTACCTGGGGGGGTGAAGATTGGCAATCTCCCTGGGTCATTATACCAGCTAAATTACCCACCCCTTATAGCGAAAATAATATCATAATTACAAAAATGGCATTCGCTTCCCTTGTCCCTCCTTGGCAGATGTCAGCTCATCGAAATGATGAGCTTCTCTAAATTACGTTACCCTCTCCAAATGCTAAAACACTGATGTTACTGCTCTGAATAGAGCATTTACCACGTTCTTGTGGTCTGGTCGGCGCCCTCGTATCTCTCTTTCAAAGCTTATGTTATGGAAACCGGAGGGTGGGGGTGAAATTCCCGAACATACGGGGATACAATTTATCTTGCCTTTTGAGGCATATCTCGGATTGGATACACAATACTGACCACTTTTCAAATATAGAGCTGGAACAAAACCTAGTGACTCCTTGGAATTTAGTGGCATACCTCCATTCCAATCTGGCCTCGCTCCCCAAGGATATCAAAACTTCGCTTTTATTGAGAGATACGATAGCAGCTTGGAAGGCGATTAGGAAAACAATTGACTTACCTCATGCAATCTCTAAGTGGATGCCACTGTGGGGACATCCCGAGTTCCCCCAGGGGACTAGTACAGGACTCTCTGAACTATGGGTAACTAGAGGGTTGACAAGGGCGGAACATCTGATGCACCGTGGGGAAAGACGATGGCTGACTCCAAAGGAACTGAAGGAAAAATATGCCCTGCCTTATTCCCATTTCCTGCTGATTAGGCTGATTCTGGGTTTCTGTTCACATAGGTTACGAGACTTGTCAAGGGAGGTGATCACGAACTCCTTTGACGAGGTTCTCAGTTTCTCACCTCAAACGGTGTCTCTCTCTCTCGAGGGCAACTTCATGAAGGCCAAGGTATCCACTCTGTTTAAGAAGTGGGAAAGCATCACCATGGATGATGAGATCGGGGAAAAGATTTTGGAAGGATGGGAAAGGTCCGCCAGTGCGTGATAAGCGAAACATGGTGTGAAACGTATTTTAAAATGATGCACCATGCAATCTATGGTTTTAATTTTCCAGCCCCTTCTCAATTCCCGGATCGCATCACCCATTGCCCAAATTGCAAAGTCTTGGCAACAGATTTCTGGCATGGCATATGGGCGCGTACCAAGGTAGCTAACTTTTGGGTCAACGTGGTCGCTTATATAAAAAAACACTGGTGTTTAGATTTGCCTATGGAGCCCCAGGCTCTGATTTTTCATTACATACGTCTTGAGAGGGGGCAGTCCGGCTGCCCGACTAAGATCCCGATCATCTTACATTCCATACTATTGATAGCCAAAAGAGTTCTGTTGCAATGCTGGCTTATGGATGCCATGCCAGACATTCCTGTTGTGATCTCTGAGTTGAAGGTGCTGATGGGTTTTGAAAGAATAGAGGCAGTAAGACACAAGGTTTCAAAAATTTTCAGCAAGTGGCGAACATTCATTACTACACACTTTAGTCCCTAGGAGGTAAAGGAGTTGGTCAAACCCTTCCAGTACACCTCCTGGTACCTTCAATCATCCTTGTGTGATACCTTGGGTCCCCTGGCAGTGTAGCCCTGCCTTTTCTTTTCCCCTCAACTCCCTTCCCCCCCTTTCTTCCCTCCTTGTTTTTTTTATCACAGTTTTCTTTATTTTAATTTACGAGATGCAGTCAGATATGCATCTATAAAGACCTTTAACCGCTGTACCAACCATTTACTATGAACATGGGGGATATTTTGTTGTATGATTTGTACGTACATGATCCTTATTTTCGTCATTTTGCAAATCTGCTTCAAATAAACAGAATAAAAAATAAAAAAGACGAGGGAGCAACAGTCTGCCCAAAGAGTGCCTCGCGTTCTAGTGCCGTCCTACTCCTCCAGATAGTCACACAATGAAACGCGTTGAGGTTATGTTTTATTAAGCCGAGGGAGTTTTTTGACAGCAAAAATGTTATAACATGAACAGAGTTGAGAAAAAGACCTTAATCCGAACTTCTACAAACCTCTGAACGCAGAATCAACCGAATCAAACTAATTCGAAAAGTTGTTATTCTAAAAATCTTCATCTACTTGCAGATTATAAGTTATAGCAGAAGAATTAGTCTTTATGTAGAAAACTAGGATTTACATCAAGCCTTACTGACTAGTGCTTTCAAATCCACCCTGATAAATATATTGAAATAATAGGGCCTAATACTGACCCCTGTAGTACCCCACTAGTGATGGTGACCCCTCCAATACTGACCAGTGTAGTACCCCACTAGTGATGGTGACCCCTCCAATACTGACCAGTGTGGTACCCCACTAGTGATGGTGACCCCTCCAATACTGACCCCTGAGGTACCCCACTAGTGATGGTGACCCCTCCAATACTGACCAGTGTGGTACCCCACTAGTGATGGTGACCCCTCCAATACTGACCAGTGTGGTACCCCACTAGTGATGGTGCCCCCTCCAATACTGACCAGTGTAGTACCCCACTAGTGATGGTGACCCCTCCAATACTGACCAGTGTGGTACCCCACTAGTGATGGTGACCCCTCCAATACTGACCAGTGTGGTACCCCACTAGTGATGGTGACCCCTCCAATACTGACCAGTGTGGTACCCCACTAGTGATGGTGACCCCTCCAATACTGACCCCTGTAGTACCCCACTAGTGATGGTGACCCCTCCAATACTGACCAGTGTGGTACCCCACTAGTGATGGTGACCCCTCCAATACTGACCCCTGTAGTACCCCACTAGTGATGGTGACCCCTCCAATACTGACCCCTGTAGTACCCCACTAGTGATGGTGACCCCTCCAATACTGACCAGTGTGGTACCCCACTAGTGATGGTGACCCCTCCAATACTGACCCCTGTAGTACCCCACTAGTGATGGTGACCCCTCCAATACTGACCAGTGTGGTACCCCACTAGTGATGGTGACCCCTCCAATACTGACCAGTGTGGTACCCCACTAGTGATGGTGACCCCTCCAATACTGACCAGTGTGGTACCCCACTAGTGATGGTGACCCCTCCAATACTGACCCCTGTAGTACCCCACTAGTGATGGTGACCCCTCCAATACTGACCAGTGTGGTACCCCACTAGTGATGGTGACCCCTCCAATACTGACCCCTGTGGTACCCCACTAGTGATGGTGACCCCTCCAATACTGACCAGTGTGGTACCCCACTAGTGATGGTGACCCCTCCAATACTGACCAGTGTGGTACCCCACTAGTGATGGTGACCCCCTCCAATACTGACCAGTGTGGTACCCCACTAGTGATGGTGACCCCTCCAATACTGACCCCTGTAGTACCCCACTAGTGATGGTGACCCCTCCAGTACTGACCCCTGTAGTACCCCACTAGTGATGGTGACCCCTCCAGTACTGACCCCTGTAGTACCCCACTGGTGATGGTGACCCCTCCAATACTGACCCCTGTAGTACCCCACTAGTGATGGTGACCCCTCCAATACTGACCCCTGTAGTACCCCACTAGTGATGGTGACCCCTCCAATACTGACCCCTGTGGTACCCCACTAGTGATGGTGACCCCTTTAATACTGACCAGTGTGGTACCCCACTAGTGACAAGAAGAATGGGCAGAGGAGCCTGCGGAGGGGGGGGGGCAGGAGCCTAGAGAGGTGAGGAGGGGGAGGAGAAGAGGAGGAGTGTGGAGAAAAGGGGGGTCAGAGGAGTCTGGGGAGGTGCGGACCGGGGCTCTGATAACCACATGCTGGAACAGGGATCAGCCACCTCTGAAACTACAACTCTCAGCATGCACACTTTCGTGGCTGTTATTGTAACTCCATAGAAGTGAAAGGAGTATTCTGGGAGTTGTATTTTCAGAACTGGAGTGCCAGAGGCTGCGGATCCCTGTGCTAGAAGCTGACAATTCTCTACGAGTCTGGATGACTATACTGGGAGCGGTGTCATACAATCATTGACCAGTATTGAGCTGAAGCCTTCAGTAGAACATCTCTTCTATGTGCTGGATCTGAAACGTTTGCAGGATCTACACGAGCACTAAAGCCATTCCACCGCACATTAGTGTGATCTGCCGTCACCCGCTCCCTGTGATCCGGGCCTGGAGTTCTGTAGAGATCTAGTCAGGAATCTGTGGGCCACATCTTACCAGCTGCTGTCTTTCTCCTACAGGTGAAGTGATGGCCTCATACCAGCTCTGGTCTCCGTGGACATCATTAGATGAAAGTCTGCAGTGGATAAGAGGCGCAACCCCTAGACCCTACACCAGACATCCCCTTCCAGCCCATGCTGCATCTCTGAACAGTTGTAAGTTCAGGCCAGGGAAGAGCTGCGCATATAAGGGGATCATAGCACCTCAGCCGCTGCGGATCCAGGGCCTCGATCTGGTCTTTGGGCGATTTATCACTGCTCAGCCTCCAAAGTGGTGCAGCTCCCTCTGTGTATCTGACAACTCTGCCTTCTCAAGAGTCATCAGCAGGGGGCAGCCGCTGCCGTCAGGATTCAAGGGATCGGATGAGATGAGAGCCGCCCACACGTGTCAGCAGCTGCCGCCAGGATTCAAGGGATCGGATGAGATGAGAGCCGCCCACACGTGTCAGCCGCTGCCGTCAGTATTCAAGGGATCGGATGAGATGAGAGCCGCCCACACGTGTCAGCCGCTGCCGTCAGTATTCAAGGGATCGGATGAGATGAGAGCCGCCCACACGTGTCAGCAGCTGCCGTCAGGATTCAAGGGATCGGATGAGATGAGAGCCGCCCACACGTGTCAGCAGCTGCCGTCAGGATTCAAGGGATTGGATGAGATGAGAGCCGCCCACACGTGTCAGCAGCTGCCGTCAGGATTCAAGGGATCGGATGAGATGAGAGCCGCCCACACGTGTCAGCAGCTGCCGCCAGGATTCAAGGGATCGGATGAGATGAGAGCCGCCCACACGTGTCAGCAGCTGCCGTCAGGATTCAAGGGATCGGATGAGATGAGAGCCGCCCACACGTGTCAGCAGCTGCCGTCAGGATTCAAGGGATCGGATGAGATGAGAGCCGCCCACATGTGTCAGCAGCTGCCGTCAGGATTCAAGGGATCGGATGAGATGAGAGCCGCCCACACGTGTCAGCAGCTGCCGTCAGGATTCAAGGGATCGGATGAGATGAAAGCCGCCCACACGTGTCAGCAGCTGCCGCCAGGATTCAAGGGATCGGATGAGATGAAAGCCGCCCACACGTGTCAGCAGCTGCCGCCAGGATTCAAGGGATCGGATGAGATGAGAGCCGCCCACACGTGTCAGCAGCTGCTACGCGCCATGCTGCTGCTCTATACAATCTACAAGAAATGCACCTTTACAATGCATTTCTCCAAGATGTAACCCCCCCCCCCAGTGATTAAAAGACCCTGTGCCCCATGTCTGACCCTTCTGCGTGTTCATTAAAAGTCCTCTGCCCAGCACAGCAGATATGTGTGTGTAGACCCTGAGGAGCGATCAATCTCTGGTCCTGATGGAAATGGACGATCTATTTGAGGTTTATAAGATCACGATGAAAGTGAAACAGCAAGGAAGATAACCATCCACTGCTGCCAGGGTCCTTATTCACATGTCAGTGTTCGCTCAGTGATTTCCATCAGCACTAGGTGCGGCTCTAAACACAGAACAGGAGCAGATCCTTCCCTGTGGAGGCTCCATTGTTCACAATAAAGCGGTCATCAGTGTGGGATGTGGCCAAAGGACATCCACGTCTCTGCCTGTTACTCTTCCAGTCTCTGTATCTCTGATACAACCTGATGATGACACTCTGCGACGCTCTAAGCTCAGGGGCCACTTTCGTCTGAGAACATCCTGCTTGAAGCCTCACAATGGCAAGGTACTGTTCATCATGTTAGTTGTCGTCTTGGTCTCATGATGTCAGAATGTGAACAGCATGATGAGGAGGACTGTTTAATACCAATTCTAATTAAACCAGGAAATTTATTGAGCAATTCATGGATGAAACACCTGGTGTGAATATATCTATATATCTCTGTATGGTATATTTAGTTTACAACATATTTTAACCAATAATTCATAAAATGTGTTGTCTGTGTGTAACAATGTATCGATTTATATACATATTATACCGTGTACAGTCAGGTCCATAAATATTGGGACATTGACACAGTTTTAACACTTTTGGCTCTATACACCACCACAATGGATTTGAAATGAAACAAGATGTGCTTTACCCGCAGACTGTCGGCTCTACCCGCAGACTGTCGGCTCTACCCGCAGACTGTCGGCTCTACCCGCAGACTGTCGGCTCTACCCGCAGACTGTCGGCTCTACCCGCAGACTGTCGGCTCTACCCGCAGACTGTCGGCTCTACCCGCAGACTGTCGGCTCTACCCGCAGACTGTCGGCTCTACCCGCAGACTGTCGGCTCTACCCGCAGACTGTCGGCTCTACCCGCAGACTGTCGGCTCTACCCGCAGACTGTCGGCTCTACCCGCAGACTGTCGGCTCTACCCGCAGACTGTCAGCTGTAATCTGAGGGGATTTACATCCAGATCAGGTGAGCGGTGCAGGAATTACAGCAGTTCCATCTGTGCCTCCCACTTGTTAAGGGACCAAAAGTAATGGGACAGAATAATAATCATAAATCAAACTTTCACTTTTTAATACTTGGTTGCAAATTCAATTACAACCTGAGGTCTGGAACGCATAGACATCCCCAGACGCTGGTCTCATCCCTGGTGACGCTCTGCCCGGCCTCTCCTGCCCCGGTCTTCAGCTCCTGCTTGTTCTTGGGGCATTTTCCCTTCAGTTTTGTCTTCAGCAAGTGAAATGCTCAATCGGATCCAGGTCCGGGGATTGACTCGGCCATTGCAGAACATTCCGCTTCTTTCCCTTAAACTGTTGTGAAGGGGGTTTTCTTCACCAGGGAAAGAATTCTTCGCTCATCCACCACAGTTGTTTTCCGTGGTCTTCTGGGTCTTTTGGTGTTGCTGAGCTCACCGGTGCGTTCCTTCTTTTTAAGAATGTGCCAAACAGTTGTTTTGGCCGCGCCTGATGTTTTTGATATCTCTCTGATGGGTTTGTTTTGTTTTTTCAGCCCAATGATGGCTTGCTCCACTAATAAGCAATGATAACACAACCGATTATAGCGGGTCAGACTACAGTTACCATCTGATGTGCTAAACCCTATAAATCCAGAATATATTAACAAATGATGGGTAGCTTATTTCATTTAAAACTTAACATTTAATAATGTATTTAAAGATAAAATGATAGGCCCTTTAGTACTAAACACTTAGTTTTGTAGCCACTGATTACACTACTCTCCTAAAGGATGGCGGAGATGGGAGAGGACCATATGCAGGGACAGCAAAAGTATTAACAGACAGGATGAAGAGTACCTAAGTACCTAGACAGAAAGACACAGTGCTGGGTCAAAACCCTACGCAACCCTGTCACTATCTCTCCTTCACCCCAACTGATGCAATGACCCTTTTGTCACCCTCCCTAAGTATGGACTGCCCAGCTTTGCCCAATAGACAGAAATAAAGACTGGTATAGAATGTGCAATGAGTGAGGTCCGGTGTAGGCGCCGTATTCTTATAGGCCACCCACAACACGACACCCAGTCTATCTCACACACATACAAATCAATGTCTATCTATATATATATACACTATCGGTCAATAAGTCCCGAAAGCGTAAACACATATATATAGTTTCAGATAATCGCAGTGTCCCGACGCGTTTCCTCAATGATATCTGATTCATCAGGGGACAAAATTGTATCCCGAAGGTCCCTTATCATGGGAGGGCTTCTCCGGTGACAAGATTGTAGGGGATCCCTTTACTTAAGGTAAATATCTCCAGTCACAGAGCATATGCTGGTATGTTCAATCCGGTCTGATATCACAGTCTATTTCTCCTCTCTCGGTGGTTTGTACAAAAGTCATTAACTCACAGAGAGATCGTGATATGTATTCAATGCAGACAGGTTGTTATATTGACTCAACCAAACATTTCAATGGTGTGGATCTAAGGCTAAGTCGATCCCTAACCCTAACCCTATAGGTTGTGCTATGGGGTCAAACAAACTAAGCCTTTCAAGGACCCAAATGTGTGGTTTAGTTAGCCTCTTAGTAGCATGGCATGGGGTGATTCCTGGTATTCGATGTCTAATTATATAGAAATTCAAATGCTAAAGATTAAGCTGCATTAGAATTATTGTCCGGGTAAAAATATCTCACAACCCGGACAATTACCCAGGAATAACCCTGCACCTTCAATGCCTAAGTGAAACTCCAGTCCAAATCAATAGTGCTCAAACCTAAAGTCAGGTCACAAAACAAATCACATTGCTTCAAAAGTGTCTACTTATTGTACATTGTAGCAGACCTCCCAATGATAATGGTAACATCGAGGGTTAAAAAGTCTCTGCAGTGTCTTATGCTTAATAGTGCTCAGTCCTTTTAGTATACAGGCATCTCAGCAGTATCAACTTATCTTTCCAGTCTTAGATGCCAACTGTTTCCAGACAAAGATGGGTGGAGGGTGCTCCCCGGCGTCCCGCGTGTAGCAGTGGCCTCTCCCATCTCCGCCATCCTTTAGGAGAGTAGTGTAATCAGTGGCTACAAAACTAAGTGTTTAGTACTAAAGGGCCTATAATTTTATCTTTAAATACATTATTAAATGTTACGTTTTAAATATAATAAGCTACCCATCATTTGTTAATATATTCTTGCTCCACTAATAGTCACAGCTCTTTCGATCTCATCTTGAGAGTTGACAGCAACAGATTCCAGATGCAGATATCAGACTGGAAATGACCTCTGGACCTTGTATCTGCTCATAGTAACTGGGATAATAAGGGAATAACACACACCGGCCATGGAACAGCTGAGAAGACAATTGCCCCATTACTTTTGGTCCCTTAACAAGTGGGAGGCACATATGCAAACTGCTGTAATTCCTGCACCGTTCACCTGATTTGGATGTAAATATCCTCAAATTAAAGCTGACAGTCTGCGGGTAAAGCCGACAGTCTGCGGGTAAAGCCGACAGTCTGCGGGTAAAGCCGACAGTCTGCGGGTAAAGCCGACAGTCTGCGGGTAAAGCCGACAGTCTGCGGGTAAAGCCGACAGTCTGCGGGTAAAGCACATCTTGTCTGTTTCATTTCAAATGCATTGTGGTGGTGTTAGAGCCAAACATTTTAGAATTGTGTCGATGTCCCAATATTTATGGACCTGACTGTATGTATCATTTATAATGTATCCTGTAGGAAATACAGAACCAATGAAGCAAGTTTCTGTTAATTGGAAGAGTTAAAGTTATTTCAAAACAATAGTTATTCATGGATGTAGATAAGTAAAATATACAAGTTCTGATGCAGAGTATCAAGACAGTTTTATAAAATTTTACATATTTCAAAAAGATGGGAGAAGACAGTGACTCCAACAAATCCAGGTTATAGGTAATTAAATGTCAGAAAAAGACCTTCCTCCATGATTTATATTAAAAAGGTTAAGAAGGTCATGTGAACGTATTATTAGATATTTCGTTTTAATGTTTAACGTTGTGATGTTAAATGCAGTACCACAGTGCCACCAGGAGGCAGCTGGACAATATTTTATTATAATTTGTTTGATAACATGTTAGGATTTAAAATGACATCAGTGTATTATTAGCATGCAAATACACCCACCTTACCTGATTAGGGATTTCCAATCTAAAGGGGATGAATCTTAGATAAGGGGGGAATAATTACTCATGTGCAGAACATCAGGGGAGAGCCATCCATTCATTCAATCAATCAAGACCAAAAGAAAAACTTTACCAGAAGAAACTAGGATATTTTTTGGGGGATTACTAGGAAAATTCTTGAGAACTGGTCCCATCTGAAATCTGTCTGTCTTTCTTTGACCCGGTAACGTATATTGTGTTAACTACTCGTGATATTAATAAGATATTTCTCTCAGTATATAGCCAAGAGTCCCCGTACTGTGGGAATATATAGTGTTAGGTGCCTCCATAATGCCGATTATTCCCTTGGCAAAGATGCATATTGCTAATGAAAGATCTGAAAAGAGGACTAAACCCTTGGAAAGTTATTTTCCGTAGTCTGATTGCCGAGCTGGATATTTTATCACATTAATATCATATATTTTTGATTGGTCATAGGAAACAGAGTCCAGGGGTAACAGTTATTTTCCTGTATAATCAGTGTTTTATTGTTATCGCCTGTTTGATAAACAGAAGAGCCTGAGTTTCTCTTGGTATACGAGTCTGTTTGTTAAAAGTATGACACTGGTCGTCATAGGTCACACTGTGCTGATGAGATAGGGGTGTGTTAGCGCCACCGTGCGGTACATTTTGGGTGTTATTTTGTAACTTCATCATTTGTTTTGCAATTGTATTGATTTCAATTCTTTCTTTTATAATAATATATATATATTTTGCACATACAATTGTCCCTTTGTTTCACTGCTCGCACAAATCAAATTAAGATACTCGATAAAAAGAACTTAGAGGCGTGTTTATGTCCGCCTGAAGGATCATATAATTTTTTTGATATAAATTTTTTGTGATCCTCTCTTTTATATGAAGATTCTTTTTATATAGAAGATATATGAAATAAATGGAGGTCCCACCGAGATCGAGTAATTCTTTAATTGATTGTTCAAATAGTGAAAGGTTCCACATTTCTTCTTGGCTAGCCAGTGTGGCGTTACATCTGTGTATGGAGTATTGATGGGTGCTACAGGCAGTGACCCGGGTAGTGGCTATGCTACAGCAGGTAGTCCACCTTGCCCGATGCAGCTGATCCATAATGTTGTTGAATATATACACTCACGGAATAAAATTGATAAAGATATAGATGAATGGATTAATGAGCTGCAGGAGAAAGCCCAGGAAGAACGTGGGGAGATGTGGCACTTAGGGGGCAGGGTTGGATGATACCCAACATATATTGATGTATTACAAGATAAAAACAAAAAGGACCAACACCTTTTATGCCCATTGCCACCTGTTCTGTATGCATTACTGGCGGTCAGTGCAGGGAATGGAGCACTATATGGCCCAGCTAGAAGCAGATCTCAGAGTCACAGAGGCCGAGATTAAGGACTTAAAATACAACCTTGATCTCAGCCATGATGCAGATCAAAGGGCAAAAGGTGACTTAGAGGAGTTACATCTTCAGTATTCCAAAATTCAGCAGACAGGCAAATCAAGCCATACTATAATTGATATTGATCAAGAGCCGTCTGATTTGCAGACCCCCCAAATCTTACGCCCCAACATCTAGACATGTCATCACATGCTCTTAAAGCAGACTCCATTCCAGACCACAAGCCACCCAGAAGTGATGGCATGATTACACAGGAGGCATTGACCCAAGTAAGTCGGGCATTCCAAACTGTAACCACCTTACTAGGTGCCAGCAACACAGAAGCTCCTAGAAGTGTCTCTCCACACATTCCCCCGGAGAGAGATGTAAGGGTTAAATCCCCTGCACCATATGTGTCTTATGGAAGTGATTAAAGTGCATGTGATTCTGACAGCGATACAGGAGAATTCTTATTCCCTACCACGCAGGCATGGGTTTGCCCATAAGAAAGATCAGGGTCCCAGGCGACCATCATATGCTGAGGTGGTCTCTAGGAGGAAAAATCCTCAGTATTCAGAGAAGGATCAGAGCTCCTCAAGCATCATTAAGTATCTGAATGCCACTGTGCCCGAGTTCTCTGAGAAAGGTTCTTCTCAAATAGCAAACCACTTAGAACTGTATGAGTCCACTATGGATTCCTTAAAGTTGTACTCTGATGTTGACAGGATCGGATTCCTACCATGGGCATTTGATGATGGGTACCGTCACTATTTTATTTCCTTTAGGGATAGAGGAATTCCGAATTGGCAGGAGGTTTTGCATGAAATTAAACTGGAATTCGGACCTTACTGAACCCTTACTGCTGCAAAACATCAGATATATAAGCTCACATGTAGGCCCAGAGTCCCCGTGAATTTTTCTCTGTCCTTAAAAATGCCTATGGGTTAGCATATAGGTCCCCAAACTGGGAATCTGAAGCGTTTAAGCAGCTGTTCTATGATGCAATGCCAACCCAAATCAAACTCAGCCTAGCCAGAGATCTGGATATTGAAGCTCCCTTGGATAGGTTGGTGACGGCTGCCACCACCCTGTATAATATCAGCGAGTGCCATTCTACAGGTAAGAGGAGGTTAAAAAGGTCCCCAGAGCAAAATATAGCTGAAGCTAAGGTAAACCCTAGCTTGGGATTTGAAACGCAGCCACGTAAATACCCTCAGTCCACAGATCCTGTCCAACAAGCCCAGCGACAACAGGAAGCACCAGAATTATCTCCCTCTGACCCATTGAGGTTTGGGGGTTTCATCTGTTTGGGTCCTGAGAGGTCTAACTACCATCCCTATATCAATAGGGGTCCCCAGGGATCTAGGCCCTTTAAAGGGGTATTCTCATCTTTAAGATCATATCTCATATGATCCAACTGAAAAAAATAAAATCACCCATGTTCTAATTATTCTGTTTATGTAGTGCCACAGTTGTATCCTGTATCCAATGGATACAGCCCGCTCCTCTGCCGCATCTCTGGGCCGCGGCTGCGCAGAGAGGACCTTTGTTTCACCGGGAGCAAGCATGCCGGCTGCCACGCATGCGCATTAGAACCTTCACGTCGCATCAGCTAGGGAGAGGATCTGAGCTGCCGGGACAACAGACGTGATGGCAGAGTGCTGGGCTCGGCGGCGGGGCTTGTTGCGGGGCTCGGCGGGGGGCGGGGCTTGTTGTAGGGGAGGGCGGGGGTATTGAAGGCATTGGGAGTGGCTGATGAAGGCATATTGGGGGCTGCTGGAGACACTGGGGGGCTGATGGAGGCGCTGCGGGGACTGATAGAAGTGTATTGGAGGCAATGGGCGTGGCTGATGGAGGCATATTAGGGGCTACTGGAGGCACTGGGGGGCTGCTGGAGGTATATGAGGGCTGACGGAGGCAATGCGATTGAACCACTTGATATACTGCACTGCTACATCGGTCTATTCCCCTCCCCCGCCAGCAATGTGGCTGTCTAGCTACATACATTGCCCTGCTGTATATAATAGACAGAAACAAAAATATACCCCAATAACTAAAGTAAAGTGCTACATCGACATACACAGCTCCGCTGTGTGAAAATGCTGCAGTTAGGGTACTTTCACACTTGCGGCACGCCGGATCCTGTCGGATCTGTCATGCGCTATTTCGCCATTGACTATAATGGGGACGGGGTCGAAGCTCCGGCGCTGCACGGCAGTGCACAGTGAAAGCCGCCGGAGTAAAAAGTCGGACATGCAGTACTTTTAGTCCGGCAGCCTTTCACCGCACACTGCCGGAGCTCCGACCCCGTCCCCATTATAGTCAATTGGGACGGAGCGGCATCCGGCGGGCATGGCGAAATAGCGCACGATGGATCCGACAGGCTAAACAGCCTGTGGGATCTGGCGTGCTGCAAGTGTGAAAGTACCCTAATGTGTATGCTGATGTAGCAGCTTACTATACTAGTATAAGTGGGTAGGTTTCAATCTATGACATACAGCAGGGCAGTAGAACTATATGTACAAAGCCATATTGCTGGCTGGGAGAGGGGAATAGACAGATGTAGCAGAGCTGAAACCTTTGCTTGTGGGGGAGGACAGTGACATTTTACTGTGCAAGAAACACTTAGCATTGCTCTGAGAGTGAGGATTGCACAGCAGAAGCTGCTTCACATGGACGGCAGGCTGCCAGAGTGATGAGCCATACATTCCTCATGAGTGAGCGCGCGCGCAAGGACTGAGCTCTGAGTGATGTCATAAGGAGGCGTGGCCTTCACTTGAACTGCCTAAGCCCGCACAGCCTGAGAAGCTTGGAAAGCAGGACGTGAAATGCAGAGCTGCTGCAGGTGAGGCTCAAATAGCAAGATGAGAATAGCCCTTTAACAATAGGGGTTCCCAAGGATACAGGAGCTGGAATAACAGGCCAAGACAAGAAAGGGAAGATGGGCAAGAACCCTCAAATTCACCTAGGAGTTGGTCAGCCCCATAAAGCAAATAGGGCAGGGTCAGAGCCCAGGCCAATGCAAGGTTATCAAGGTGGTTGAGAAAGAATCTAAATTGATTTCTAATCATATTTTGCCTTGCAGCGCTCCTGACCCTAAAGTTGGGGCCAGGGAGGAGGCATCTAATATGTTATCTATTTTGCAGACTAATCTTGTCGAGCCATACAATCCTGTGTCTTCTCCAACAAGTGATCCTATCGTATCAGCATCAGGCTGTGAACCGTCTATAAACTGTGACAAAGCCCAGCTTTCCCCAATGGGGGGGGGGGGGCTATTACTCCTGTTCCCTGCAGCAGGAATAGTTAATTTCTAATGATAATTTGCTTTCCCTTAGTCCTAACAGCAGAACAGATGGGTTTAACCACCCCCCGTGGACTGGTAGGACTGGCAGAATTTTAATGAGCCCAAGTAATAAAACTTAATTAAACACTTAAACCTCCCCTATAAAAGGAGGGACTCACCTCCAGCCCATTGTGTTATAGCAAGAAAAATAACTAGTCTTACTAGGGTGGGAAATTTGTGTGCTACTGTTAGGACTAAGGGAAAACAAATTATTGTTAGAAATTAACGATTCCTTTACATCCTACCAGCAGCACAGATGGGGAGATAGCAAGAAGAACCCCTAGGGAGGGCCATCATGCCTAGCAGAACTAAGTATAGTCTGCCCAAAGGCCGAGTAACTCAGCTAATCTGGCATCTAGTGTATAATGGGAGATGAATGTTGATTCAGAGCTCCAGGAGGCAGATTTGCTAATCATGTCGAGCGGAAGAAGACTCCTCTCGGCAAAAGAAGTAGCTACAGCCCTCGTAGAATGGGCTTTTACAAACCCCGGAGGGTCTAGAGATTGGGAAAACCAAATTACGTACCGGTAATTCCCTTTTCATGAATCCTCCATGACGGCATACCATGAGAGATGACCCGCCTCCAACCAGGTAGGGACAGGAAGTATAAATTTGACTCTCCTCCGGCTCCTCCTCAGTGTCTTTCTGGATCGACAGCCTAGAGAGTGTTCTTTCGAATCTTTTTTTTTTTTTTTGCACACCATCACACACACCATCACCTATGTGTAGGCCTATCATATTCTTATGAACGTATATACATTGCATATATTTTATATTATTTTATATATATATATATATTTTTTTTTATATATTTTTTTTGGGGTGGGAAACCCCTATGCCGTCATGGAGGATTCATGAAAAGGGAATTACCGGTACGTAATTTGGTTTTTCCCTTTCATCCTCCATGACGGCATACCATGAGATATAACATATTAACAACTTAGGGGGGGATTATAGCCTGAAGGACTTTCCTCCCAAAGGCTAGATCTTGACCTGCCTTAACATGGATTCTGTAATGTTTGATAAAAGTATTTGGGCTAGACCAAGTGGCCGCCCTACAAATTTGCTCTAATGAAGCGTTAGCCCTCTCTGCCCAAGAGGCAGAAACTGATCTCGTAGAATGGGCTGTAAAGGCTTCAGGAGGCGATTTCCCTAGCGCTTTATATGAATCTGAGATCGCCGTCTTGATCCATCTTGAAATGGTATTTTTTGTCGCTCTCTGCCCTTTGTTTATGCCAAGAAACTGAACAAACAAGGAGTCCGTCTTTCTGAAAGCCTTCGTGGCCTCTAAATATATAAGCACTGCTCTCCGCACATCCAATTTATGAAACCTCTCCTCCCCTTCTGTTTTCGGGTTGTCACAAAACGAGGGAACCAATATTTCTTCTTGCCTGTGAAAATTAGACACAACTTTGGGAAGGAAGGAGTTGTCCAATTTAAACGTAATTCTATCTGAAGAGATAACACAGAAAGGTTCATTAATTTTCAGGGCCTGGATTTCACTAACCCTGCGGGCTGATGTAATTGCTACTAAGAACAGGGTTTTAAGTGTTATATATTTTATAGAGACAGATGATAAAGGTTCAAAGGGGCTTTCTGTTAAGCCCGATAAAACTAAATTAAGATCCCATGGGGGAGTCATAGCTTTCAATGACGGTCTCAGTCTATCTGCCCCTTTAAGGAATCTGACAACCCAAGAATGATTGGCAATTTTTTCATCAAAAACTGCACTAAGGGCCGATACGTGAACCCTCAGAGTATTGGGACGAAGACCTTTCTCCAGCCCAGACTGTAAGAAACCTAGAACTGAAAGGACTGAAAATTTTTCAGGGGATACTTTTTCTTTTATACACCAGGTATTAAAGGCTCTCCAAACCTTATTATAGATCTTAGAGGTTGTCTCCTTTCTACTAGCCGACATAGTATTGATGACGGGATCTGTCAGGCCTTTAGCTTTTAAGATCAACCTCTCAGGTTCCAAGCTGCCAAATGCAGCTTTTCCACCTCGGGATGGAGAAGTGGACCCTGCGACAACAAATCCTGATCCCAAGGAAGGATCCATGGACTTTGGATGGACATGATCTTCAAAAGAGGAAACCATGATTTTTTGGGCCATAAGGGGGCTATCAAAATAACATGGGCTTTGTCTTGCCTTATCATCTTTATCACTCGAGACATTAATTGCAGGGGGGGAAAGGCATAAGCTAGATGGAAACTCCATTTTAATGAAAAGGCATCTATGCCTTCGCTTTTGTCTCCTGGATTGAGGGAAAGGAAACGATCTACTTTTGCGTTTGTGGCTGATGCTAAGAGGTCTATTTGGGGAACTCCCCACTTTTGGGTTATTTGGAGAAAAACTTCCTTTAGACTCCACTCTGTTCGACATATCTTAGACCCTGCTTAGGAAGTCTGCTTTTACATTTAAGCTTCCTTTTAAATGGACTGCTGAAAGGGATCTTATATTTCCTTCTGCCCAGGAAAAAATCTTTTCTGTTATTTGACTCAGACATTGGCTTCTTGTTCCACCCTGATGGTTTAAATACGCTACCACTGTGGTGTTGTCTGATCTTATTTGGACATCCTTTCCTTCTATGTATTGACTCGCCACTTTTATGGTCTCCCGAACTGCCATCAATTCCTTTTGGTTTGAGGACAAAGTCTTCTGGTGGTTTGCCCAGGCCCCCTGGAAATAGTGATGAGAGTAATGCGCTCCCCACCCCCAAGGACTTGCATCTGTAGTGATGAAAACCTGTTCCTCCGTATTCCACGGAATTCCCTGGCGTAGGTGGTTTACTTGTTTCCACCACAGAAGACTCTGGTTCACCGTAACAGGAACCAGAACTGTCTGTTCCAATGAGCTTTGGCTTCTGTCCCAGCAGGCCAGTGTCCACTGCTGTAGAGTTCGAGAGTGGAACTGAGCCCACTTTACTGCAGGGATGCAAGAGGTCAGGGTCCCTTGTAGTCTCATAGCCTCTCGTATCGAACAAGATGGACGACTCTGAAACCGTGAGACCTTTTCTACCACTCCAGAGACTTTTTGTTCTGTAAGAGACGTCCTCTGACGAGTGGTGTCTAGGGAGAGACCCAAGAAAATTATTTCCTGGGACGGGACTGGCTTTGATTTTTCCCAATTTATTAGCCATCCCGCTAGATACAGCGTCTGGCAGGTCACAAAGAGATTGTTCTCTAGTGACTGTTTTGACTCGCCTACTATCAGTAGGTCGTCTAAATACGGAATGATCAGGATATTCCTCCTTCTCAAGTGGGCCACTAGCTCCAGCATCACCTTTGTGAAGACCCTGGGGGCCGAGGTTATCCCAAAGGGTAATACCTGGAACTGAAAATGGAACAGATCTTTCCCTAAATAAACCGCTATCCGCAGGAATTTTTGGGACTGTTTGCATACCGGAATGTGGTAGTATGCGTCTCTTAAGTATAGGGAGGCTAAAAAGTCTCCCTTTTCAGCAGATTCACGGTTGATCTTATTGTTTCCATTTTGAATTTGTTGTACTGTATGAACTATGTTAAGTTTTTTAGGTTTATTATTAACCGAAATTTCCCAGTCTGGTTTTTTTACTAGAAAAACGGTTGAATAATATCCCTGACCTTTTTGAGAATAGGGAACCGGAATTATGGCCTTTTGAGCCAGTAGCTTCCGAATCCCTTCTTCCAGATTTGTTTGGAGAACAGCTGTCTTTTGAATGGGAGTTATCCTGAAAATATTTGAGGGAGGAGGAAGACGGAAAACTATTTTGTAGCCTTCTGATATTGTATTTAAGACCCAAGGGTTTGTTGTAATCTTTTCCCAATAGTCTAGAAAAGAACTTAGTCTCCCTCCTACCTGAGCACTGGCGTCATTGCTTTGACGGTTCCGTATTCTTTGTAGAAAACAGGTACCCTCTACTCTTCTGGTTTCTTCCCCTTGACCAGCCTGAATCCCTGTTCGTTTTCTTTGCTTGAAAGGGGGTCCCTTTTTTAACCC
This sequence comes from Bufo gargarizans, assembly GCF_014858855.1. Taxonomy (NCBI): domain Eukaryota; kingdom Metazoa; phylum Chordata; class Amphibia; order Anura; family Bufonidae; genus Bufo; species Bufo gargarizans. Next base: position 454,659,190 of record NC_058083.1, read on the forward strand.
TTCGAAAGGGAAATTTCCTCTTCCCGGAATCTCTGGGAAAGGTCTTCTTAGAATCGGAAGCCTTTTCTAGGATGGACTAACTAACAAATTCTCCAAACAACAAATTACCATGAAAAGGTAAGGTACATAACTTTAATTTTGAACTGACCTCACCTGACCAGGACTTTAACCAGAGGGACCTTCTTGCCACGACCGCTAACCCAGATGCCTTAGCAGCTATCCTGACAGATTCCGCAGTGGAATCTGATAGGAAATCCACAGCTTTGATTAAGAGCGGAAAGGAATCTTTAAGATCACCATATGTATTTCCGCTTTTCAGTAAGGATTCTAACTGCGTGAGCCATTTCTTTAATGATCTGGATACTGAAGTTGCAGCTAGGTTTGGTTTGAACAGGGCCGCACAAGCTTCCCATGTCTTTTTAAGAGTCTGATCTGTCTTTTTATCCATGGGGTCCCTTAATGATCCCATGTCTTCAAATGGTAAGGCGTTTGGACCCTTCACTAATTTAGATAGGGAAACGTCTATCTTAGGACAGGTAGTTAACAAGGCTTCATCTTCGCTAGAAAAGGGGAGTCGTCGCCTTATTGTCTTAGGAATGAATAGTTTCCTATCCGGGGACCTCCATTCTCTTTTAATTAGATCGTGCATGTTTTTATGTACCGGAAAGCCTCGGTTAGATCTCTGCTCAAATCCACTGAACATCTCGTCATGGACTGATCTACAGATTTTTTCATCAGAAAGATCCATAGTGGCTCTAACTGCCTTAATTAACTCTCTGGTATCCTCGGATGAAAAGAGATAGTTTTTAAATTCTGAATCTGAACCAGAATCTTCAGACCCGAGTTCACCTGATTCTGAATCCCCCTCTAATTCTGAATCAGACGTTTTTGTCGCTGGTCCCTGCGCCTGTTTGGAGCAGGAAGGGATTAATGAGGTGTCTGACATAGCAGCCCTGATTTCTTCCCTAATTGTGTTTTTAAGTTCTTCTTTTAGGGACGGAACTAAATCCTTAGAAATGTTGTCCGTGCATTTTTTACACACTTTCCTAGCAGAGGAATCAGAAAGTTTAATAGAACAGAGACTGCACTTTTTTGCCCTCTGACTAGATTTTGCTTTCTGAGCACTCTCTTTCTCGCTCTGCACACATACAGAAAGAAAGAAAAAATACATAAGGGTTAATCTAACAGAATATACTGCCTTTACCCTTGTCCTGGTACATTACTCACTGGTACGGATCCCTGAGTGGTCTCCATAATTTCACCTGGATCCAGCATGATTTTTTAGGGTAACAAGAGTCACTGTTCCCCCTTAAATAGCTTTACCTCAAGACCTCAGATCAGAGGACGACCTCCGTCATAATCCTGCGGGTTTTTTTTAATCTTCCCGCCGCCGCCGCCGGCATGCGATCCACCGCCCGGAAGTGCTCTCAGGCCCCATACCGGAAGTAAGCTGTGGAACGCTTCGTGGAACGCATGGAGCGCGTCCACTTCCGGTGACGACACTGAGCGCCGGCCATGCCGGATCGCAGTGTGGAGTTAAGGAACCGACCGGAGGGACTCCCTGAGTGTCCGGCCCCACGTGGACCTGTCTGCCCGCGCCAGCAGCAGGTAAGAGACAGGTCTTTCAGAGCCAGTTTCCCCCAATGGGGACCGGACTCTGCTGCCTCCTCACATGGCATCCACTTCTTTCTTCATGGTCGGTGACCATAAGGGAAAACCTATCTCCTACCTGGAGGGACAGGAAGACACTGAGGAGGAGCCGGAGGAGAGTCAAATTTATACTTCCTGTCCCTACCTGGTTGGAGGCGGGTCATCTCTCATGGTATGCCGTCATGGAGGATGAAAGGGAAAACAAAGGATTCCCTAATAGCCTCCTTAATCCATCGAGTCATATTGTCTGACTGGACTTTCACCGCTTTGCCCCGGATCTGAGGGGCAAAGTTAAGGAGGACTAGCCGGATAGCTTGAATCTCGTGGAGATTGGATGAGAGGAGTCACTCCTGAGGAGACCAGGATCTGTGAACTAGAGAATCGTCTAGATGAGTGCCCCAGCCTACTTGGGACGCATATGTTGTCAATATGACCCAGGTTGGCTGGGTCATAGACTTCCCATCTAGAAGATGGCTCCACCATCTTAGGGAAAGACAGGGAGTTCAGCCCGGCGGGGCTACCATTCCATTTGGAGAGGACCCTCGACTGCAGCAGCCGGGAGGTGCCATAAAGCCCAAGGGAGTGCTTCAGCAGATGCTGACATAAGCCCCAACATCTCCATGAGAGTCCAAATTGGAACTCGCCAAGGCACGGATAGGAATTCTGCAGTGTTCTGTATTCTGGATCTCCTTTCTGGAGTCAACCTGAGAGACATCCCAACGGAGTCGATTATGAAGCCTAAATATCTTACTGAAGTCGACAGGCTCATGTTAGACTTCTGCCAGTTGATGATCCACCCTAGGCGGAACAGAAAGGAAATCGCTACATGAAGATGGTGGGTTAGGACCACAAAGGAAGAGGCTTCTAAAAGCCAATCGTCCAGATAAGGAATGATTGTCAGTCCTTGGAGTCTTAGAGCCGCCACCACAGAAACTACCACCTTGGTTAAAGTGTGAGGGGCAAAAGAAATGCTGAAGGGAAGGGCAACGAACTGAAGGTGTCTGGTGACACCCGACACCTGGACCGCGATCTTGAGATATTTCCTGGAAGCAGTATGAATCGGGATGTGCAAATACGCATCCTTGAGGTCCAGGGTTGCCATCACATCTCCAGGATTGAGAACGTGAACCACTGACCTGATGGTTTCCATATGGAACCTTACTTTCCTTACGTATCGATTGAAGAATCTCAAAACTATAATCATCCAGAGATTCCCTGATGCCTTGGGAACTAGAAACACTGGTGAGTAAATCCCTGAGCCCGGTTCCCCTGACAGAACCTTTTCCAGAGCCCCCTTGTGGATGCAATCCTGAATGTAAGCCTCCAGAACCGACTGCCTTGCGGCTTGTAGAAGTTTGGTTCTGATGAAGCTGTCTGGAGGTAGAGAAAGAAGATTGATTGAGTACCCCTCTGAGATGACATTCAGGACCCGGGGATCCAAAATCTCTCAGATCCAGATGTCCTTAAAGTGGGAGAGTCGACCTCCGACAGGAAGATGAGGCAGCGGAGTAGGGAAGTCTTCTGGCAGGAGTAACGGGAGTTATCCAAGAGTCAGGAGGTGGATTTTTTTATCCTTGGCTCCTTCACGAGAGCACCTCGAACCTCTTTGCTGCGCTTCCCAGTCCCTCCGGGCTCTTGCCTGCTGGTCAGACCTACCACGATGGTTTTGTTTGCCCCGCCCCTGAAAGGACTGTTGGAAAAGACTCTTCCCCTTTTTATCTGACAGGCCTTCCATAATCTTATCCAACTCTGAGCCGAACAAACGGTTGGGCTCAAAGGGAAGACTACATAAATTATGTCTGTGAAGGTTCTCATTTATCCAGGTCATGGTATAATAAATCAAGGCAACTGGACTTACTGTAGATTTCTTGAAAACGTTTCACTCATTCTTCCAACGAGCTTTCTCAATTCTGAGTGACTGAATCAATATGTAACTGAATCAACATCTGGTAATTATACCCAGCATGGGGTCAGAGGTCATTATACCCAGCATGGGGTCAAAGGTGTTGATTCCATTATCCTAATTGGAGTCAGTAGGTGATAATGACCTCCCAGAAAAAGGTGTCAAGACAGCATTGTATGTGGCAGACAATAGCTGTCTAACCCCCCCTGCCGGCGGAAGCTGAAAATGAGGACCAGAAATAAGGCACCAATAAGTGGAGGAACACCAGCTTATAGGACTCTGGGAGCTAGCTTAAAAAGCATGTGCAGCCAGAACGACCTGGCGCACAGTGCTTCCTTAAATAGGGGAGGGGATGGGCCCAGAACAGAGTCCCCGCCCCCAGAGGAGAAAACACATCAGTAAATAAAAAGTTTCCCCCCCAGGTAAGAATACAATAAATCCGCCAACCGGAGGAAAAAACGTGAATTTTATATATATATATATATATATATATATATAGAAAAAGCAATGTGGGCAGCACCACTATCCGTATTCTGTAATGGGAGTGCCAGCGGCTGAGTCGGCGATCCACCTCCAAATTATAAAATAAAGAAATTCCACAGCACATCCACGTAGTAGAAAAATAAAAAGACTTTATTCACCCAGCGTGCGACGTTTCAATCCTCTCAATGGGATTTTCCTCAAGCAGTGACATGGTAGGTTGTGCACTGTGCATATTTAAGCACAGACCCATAATTAAACAATTAATGTGCCAATTACAATCATTACAGTTAGTGTACATAAACTATAAAATGAACAATATAAAAAATATAATAACACAGTTATATCATATCAAAAAACTATACGTGCAATAATGTGACATGAAAAATGTCCCCAATTAATTCAGTATATAATATACAGAGACATTCATTGATAACAATAAAAATCAATTCAGGTGTGTATCATCCAAATAATTAAAGTGTGCAGGTGTACCTTTGAAAATGGATGGACAAAATTGCAGAGGTAAGCAGCGGGGGTCAATGCTCGTGGATGTCGGCGTCTCAGGCATACCATTGCGCATGTCGCAAGGACCTTCCTGGGGCTCTCCATCACGTGACCACATATCTTAGTCATTCCTTAAAGTGCGCATGTCCAAGGACCTTTCAGCATGTGATCAGCCTGCGGTCATGTGCTGATCACATGCTGAAAGGTCCTTGGACATGCGCACTTTAAGGAATGACTAAGATATGTGGTCACGTGATGGAGAGCCCCAGGAAGGTCCTTGCGACATGCGCAATGGTATGCCTGAGACGCCGACATCCACGAGCATTGACCCCCGCTGCTTACCTCTGCAATTTTGTCCATCCATTTTCAAAGGTACACCTGCACACTTTAATTATTTGGATGATACACACCTGAATTGATTTTTATTGTTATCAATGAATGTCTCTGTATATTATATACTGAATTAATTGGGGACATTTTTCATGTCATATTATTGCACGTATAGTTTTTTGATATGATATAACTGTGTTATTATATTTTTTATATTGTTCATTTTATAGTTTATGTACACTAACTGTAATGATTGTAATTGGCACATTAATTGTTTAATTATGGGTCTGTGCTTAAATATGCACAGTGCACAACCTACCATGTCACTGCTTGAGGAAAATCCCCTTGAGAGGATTGAAACGTCGCACGCTGGGTGAATAAAGTCTTTTTATTTTTCTACTACGTGGATGTGCTGTGGAATTTCTTTATTTTATATATATATATATATATATATATATATATATATAATTTTTTTTTTTTTTGATTCCAACATCACTTCCGGAAGATGGCGGTGCCCAGCAGCTGCAAGGAAGAGGACCGAGGACGCCGAAAAACGCGCTGCTGTGCAGCACCGGCAGCAGGTAAGCTGCCAGACAAGCCATCTAGTAAAAGCGGAGGCACAGCCTGCAGATAAAATGGAGAGGGGGAAATCACAGCCTAGTCAAGAGAAAAACACAATGGGCTGGAGGCGATTCCCTTCTTTATAGGGGCAGTTTAAGTGTTTAATTAAGTTTTATTACTTGGGCTCATTAAAATTCCGCCAGTCCTACCAGCCCACAAGTTGGGGGGGGGGGGGGGGGTGTTAACCCCATCTGTGCTGCTGGTAGGACGTAAAGGAATATGAAGGATTCACCAGCGGTTGCGACGCTGCAGAGAGGTCACGCTCTCAGAAAACAGGAAAAGAACATTCACCCCAACTTCCTATGTGATTTGTTTCAGGTCGAAGGCCGATATTTCATGGATTCGTATCTTCAATATGAGCATATCGGACCAATCAAGGGTTTAATTGATACAGGATTACAGGCAAATGTGTGATCACATCGTTATTTCCAACAGGTTCTGGATTTAACAGCAACGAGACAGAGATCAGTTCGATGGCTCTCTGATAAGTGTAGGTGGAGACGGTTTGCAGGTAAAAGGTACATCATGGTTGACATTTAAAATTGGCAAGAAGATAATTAGACACCCCACACTGATTGTGGACCTTCCATATGATCGGCTGATCATAGGAATTGACCTTCTGAAAAGGTTAAATTCCATAATAGACTTTATTAATGAAGCAGTTTGGGATCAGGTAAAGGCACCCATTGCCTATAATTATTCTTACAATGCACAAACCCAACGTAATTGTCATGTGATTGAAGAGAGGCCTAACTCTGTTGAAGTTCATTTTAGGAACAAATGCCGGATGTCACTATCCTGAAAAATGGTAAGCCCGAAGAAGCTGTCAAGGTTGCCGCTCATATGTATTGACTATTTCCCTTGAAGGGGGAAGTCACAAAGACGCGGACCTGGCCAAGTATACTCAATCCATGGTACTGATTGAAAAGGTCAATGACAATTTATTGATTCCCATAAAGGTGAACAATATAACCCGGGTGAAATATACCAAGTTGGATCTGAAATCCGAAGCCAGCTACATAAGCCTAGGACTCTTAAAACAGGTCACCAATCCTAAAATGATTAAAAATTCCTCTCCACAGGAACAATGGGTTCATGATCTGTATGGAGATTCCCCGAGTCATAATGTGGTTGCAAGATGTTTTTTGTCTATCTCCATAGGAAGTAAGACTACAGAACACGTTTTCATAGTGTTGAATGAACCACGGCATCAGATGTATATGGGTAATGACATTCTGCACCGATTTGCCATGCAGATTGATCTGATAAATAATACCCTCTGGTCCAGATTACCGGGAGACCCAGGAGGTATTCCAGGATGTGAAGCAAGCCTTGAGATGGGGACAACAGATGCCCTATGCCTTGAGTATCATGGTTGCTGAAGAGGTTAAGATCCTTGGAGGATGTAAACCATTTCTTCTTCCTATTCAAGTGAATGGACAAACTCTGAAGAACGTGGATGCTTTGATCTGTTTGTCCAACCGGATGCAGCAACTCGGCCTAAAGGTAAAACCCACTCCTATAATTAACATCCATCAGGATCCATTGCACATGATAATCCATAACATGGCTCCCCATAGCATATCCCTGCAGAAGAACACCGTAATTGGTCTAGCTATGGATTTGGAATACTATACTTTTGGATTCCAGAATTATGTTATTGGACTTATTCCTGATGAATACCTAACAGAAGAACAGGTAGTGAGTGTAACAACATTTTTCCTCAACACCCGAGGGGTTATTCAATATCCACTCTGTTTATCCTTTCAGTTCTGAAGAAGGTACATGCCACATTGAAGAGTTATCATTGGTTTTCAACCAGGAGATGAAAAGGAGTAAGAGTCCTGCCGACAAGAAAAGGATAAGGTACGCTACACCCAAAATGATTTAACTAGTGAGCTTGAAGAAACTTATGAGTTAAGTCAGCCTGAAATCTTTCCAGAATTTCAGGAACGGGTGGAAGAGCAAATCTCTATAGCTGACACATGCTCCAATGAGTCAGAGCGTCAACAGCTAAAAGGAGCTCTTCACAAAATTCCAGGACATGTTTGCCAAGGATTCCTATGATTGTAGGGAAACAGATCTGCATGTCACAAGAATCCAGACAGATCCTGATGCACCCCCAGTCTTTGTCAAACAATACCGACTTCTGCTGGCAACTTACGAGTCCCTATGGGAAATCGTCAAATACCTGGAGAGGAGGGGCATTATCCATCCAATACATAGCTCGTTCAATCATCCTATACTTGGAGTCCTCAAACCCAATGGTCAATTTCGTCTCTGCTTGGACCTAAAGACAATTAAACAAACGTGTTTACATGTCTGGATGGCCCATGCCATACATTGACCAGTGTTTGGTGCAAATTCAAGGATCCAAAATTTTCACTGCCCTTGACTGTACACAAGGATATTGGATGATTAAAGTGGATGAAAGGGATCAGTACAAACTGGCCTTCACATTTGGAAAGCAACAATATGCATGGACCCGACTACCCTTCAGGTACATAAATGCGGGCCATGAATTTGCTTTGTTCATGCATAAGGCAATGCCTGATGCCACTGAACGAGGTACCTTATCCTATGTGGATGACATTCTAATCAAAAGCACAACTTTTGATAAACACATTGTAGAACTGAGGTATGTACTAACCCAACTGAGAAAAGCTGGTGTGAAACTTTCTTTGCAGAAGGCTCAGTGGTGTCATGCCAAGGTAAATTTCTTAGGTCACGAAATCACTGCTGATGGACTCAACCCGCAGAAGAAGGTGGAAGCAGTGATCAACACCAAGTCACCTACACATCTCTAGGGCATGATGAACTATTCCCGTAAGTTTATAGATAATTATGCCAAAGTTACAAAACCTCTTTTGCAGTTGCTGAAGAAAGGAGTGAAATAGGAATGGAGTGAGCGTCATGAGCAAGCTGTAAATTAACTCAAAGCCAAGCTTGTCCAGGCCCCATGCCTTGCCTATCCAGAATGTGGAAAACCTTTCTTCGTGGAAACGGGTTTACCCACAAAAGCGTGAGTGCAGTCCTTTTCCAGAAAAAGGAAAGCCTGAACAAGATCATCGCCTATGCCAGCAAATCCTTTTCACCGGTTGAGGTAAAATTCAACAGTTGTGAGAAAGCATTAATCTCAACAGTGTGGGCTTTGCAATATTTCAGGAGCTTTATTCAAGGTGAAAAGATCAACTGCACATCAACCTCTACAATATTTGCAAAGTGACAGGATCAAGGATGGAAATCTGTCAAACAGCAGGATAACCGCCTGGACGATGTCCTTAATAGGATGGCCATTGGAGATCAGGTATAAACAAAATAATAAGAACCCAGTCGCTCAAGGATTAGCTGAACTGCATGATTGTTCCAATGCGGAATTTAATGGTAAGCCACCAGAAAATTAATTTATGGAGGAACAATCATTATCCCCATATAAATCTTATGATTAGGAGTACTGAGAATCTTTACCATATGTATATGTAGACGGCTGTTCTTTCTATACGGATGTAGGAAATGAGCGTACACTGGTTGCAGGTGTTGAAATTGCATGGAATAATATATTCCCGGACATATCCGTCGGATACAAAATTGGCCCCAAAACTAGCCAAGTCGTAGAACTCACCGCTGTGTACAAAGCCGTACAAATGGCTATCGAATATGATATTAAAGAGTTTTCCATAATCACAGATTCTAAATATATTCATAATAGTTTTGTGGAGTATTTCCTCGGATGGAAAAGATCCAACATGATGAGAAGCAATAAGCCAGTCAAGCATGGTAAGTGTGGCCGCACAGCCGCACAGCTTAAATCTGTCTGTAGAATTGTATTTTATGTTATTATGCGTTCGGTTAAATTGTATGTTATGGGAGGGCACCCAGATAGCTAATATTATTGTATTTGTGTATTCTGAGTGCCATTCACCTAATGATATGCACTCAGACTTGAGCTATCTGGGGATATGTTAAATGTCTGCGTTTGCTGTGGGGGTGTGCCATTGTGTGTTTAAATGGTGATGTCTGTCCTGTTGTCTCCACATGTGTAATGGTGATCTCCCTTTGTCCTGAGAGATAATTGGATTGCCCTCGGTTGTCTCCGGGACAGAGAGGAGGAAACCATGATGCATTGTGGGGATGTGTTGTATCTGTTCTGTATTTGCAAAACTGTAATAAAAACCAGGCTGGGTGTGCCAGCACATCAGACCACTGCTGACCCTCAAGACGGAGCCTTGTTTCGTTATTGGGGGGATTCCCTGTATGCTGTTGGAGACTGATTGCCAGGAGTGTAAGCTGACTGTACGCTTTTCCTGTTCGTCTGCTGGCAGCTATTTGTGAGGTTCCAGTTTGGAGTGCTATTTTGTATCCAGTTCGGGAGGTTGGTGTTCTGCAGTAGCTGTGCCTGTCTCTCAGAAAGGGGCATATCGCCTAAACGGATCCTAACCCCTTGTCTGCTGAAACGGTCCGTTACAGTAAGAAGATGTTTTGTAAAATCGGTGAAATGGTTATTACCCACAGTCTTACCATTTACTGGAAAAAGGTAAAGGGTTATTCAAAGTATCCAGTTATGGATAAGGAAGGGAATGATCTAGCAGACTCCCTCGCTAAACAAGCAGCCATCAATGGAAAAGTTTTGGATGTGGATGATCTCATGGGAACTGTCCAAGTGGATGCAACAACAAGAAGTCAGGCCCAAAAGGGAACTGAAGCCAATGTGTTGCAATGGAGCCAAGATTCCCCTAGTGAGGATCTCATCGCGAGCTAAAAGGGGGATCCAATTAGTGGTCCATAAATACGGAAGATTGCGATGGCAAAGAGGAGTTATGGATTTTGATGAAGGGTAAATCCCAATTTTCATTACAGGATGGATTGTTGATTAGGACCTCGAAGAATGGTATCACGCAATAGGTAGTACCCGCAACATACCAAGATTTGATGCTACAACACGCCCGTGATGCCCCGACAGCTGGTCACCAAGGTGAGATGTTGACATATGAGTTGTTACGTGACTATGCTTATTGGCCACATATGTTGCAAGATGTTCGCACGTATTGTCAAGGATGTTTAATCTGCCCTCAATTCCAGCCATAGACACCCACTCATCGAGCGCTGCTGATAAAAAGGGGAATGTCCATGCCATTGTCAGACATCCAAATTGACTTCATCGGACCAGTAACAAGCTCATCAAAAGGCAACAGATATATGTTAACCGTGACTTGTTTGTTCACAAAATGGGTGGAATGTTTGCCTTGTAAAACATGCAGTTCAAGCGTATGTGCATCTCTTCTCATTAACCACATATTTTCCAGGTTTTGTTTTCCCCAACGCATCGAGTCCGATCGTGGAAGTCATTTCACTAGTGAGGTGATGACAAAGATGTCTGAGATACTTTGGGTAAAAAGGAAACTGCATGTATCTTATTGGCCAGCCTCTAGTGGTGGAGTGGAACGCTACAACCAATCCATTGTAAATATTCTATTCTAAAAAAGTTTGTCAATGAATCCGGTAAGGACTGGGATGTCAAATTGCCTTTGGTTTTTATGGCCATCAGAGCCACCCCAAGCGCAGCAACCAAACTTTCTCCCTTCGAAATGATCACAGGCAGGAAGATGGTGTTACCACAACATTTGCTATACCGGACGACAGACCACAATTTTATAAATGCTACAACATCTCATCAATATGTGGAAAATCTACGCAAGCACCTTCAGCATGCTTTTGCGTTTGCCCAGAAGAATATAGAGAAAGCCGCAATAAGTGCTAAGACATACTACGATCTGAAGACTACACAGAGGGAGTATCACATTTCTGATCAGGTTTCTCTCTATAACTTTGCTCGGGATCAAGTGAAGGAGAGAAAGTTCTTACCTTCCTGGAAAGGACCTTATGTCATCACTGACAAGTTATCACCTATAGTCTACAAGATAAAAATCCCTAAGGGGGGTGAATTTGTAGAAAAATGGGTGCACATTAACCAGTTACATATTTGTGATCCTAGCTCACGACTTTGCGAGATAGAAGGAGTTGGATGAAGTGAGATTTTACGGTTCCAGCTAAAGTCGGAAACCAGGATTGGTATTGTATGAACATGTAGACTAACCATCCTCATGTGCGTTTCCTTCGTAACTTAACATCTCTTAACTTACCTCTAAAACTGAGAACTTGCTCTGTTCAAGAAAAGAACCTATGCCAATCAAAAGATACATGATAGCATTAACTCTTTTCTTGCAGGATAAAAGTGAAAGATGTATGTATTCATATGTGTCATACAATTTTATAGGTACAAGATGCCAACTAAGATGATTGCCATTGTTTATGTCATGCTAATCTTGGCAAAGGAGTTCCACGCCGAGCCGATTGCTATGCCAGGTCCTTCATCCGGAATCATGCTGCAGAGAATACCAGTGCGTGTCAAGCCTCGCTCTGACTATAAGGGATATCTGGAGCGCACATAGTCCCAGCGTTGAGTATAGAGGGAAAGTGAATGTAAAAAGGTATAAGTGGACAAAAGACAAGGTGTACATAGGAAAGGATATAGGGGGAAAGTAAAGTATATAGACCAGGGATACATGAACATAGATAATATGGGCATATGACGTACGGACATAAGACATATACATGTAACATACCATGACGTGAAAAGGATACTATGGATGACCCCAGGATGTGAGGGCAGTGCAATTAATTCATCTAAGAAGGAATGAAATGATAAATGAGATGGTGGTGGAAATTGCATCTCCACATGCTATCACATATACAGGTCCTTCTAAAAAAATTTGCATATTGTGATAAAGTTCATTATTTTCTGTAATGTACTGATAAACATTAGACTTTCATATATTTTAGATTCATTACACACAACTGTAGTTCAAGCCTTTTATTGTTTTAATATTGATGATTTTGGCCACAGCTCATGAAAACCCAAAATTCCTATCTAAAAAAATTAGCATATCATGAAAAGGTTCTCTAAACGAGCTATTAACGTAATCATCTGAATCAACTAATTAACTCTAAACACCTGCAAAAGATTCCTGAGGCTTTTAGAAACTCCCAGCCGGGTTCATTACTCAAAACTGCAATCATGGGTAAGACTGCCGACCTGACTGCTGTCCAGAAGGCCATCATTGACACCCTCAAGCAAGAGGGTAAGACACAGAAAGAAATTTCTGAACGAATAGGCTGTTCCCAGAGTGCTGTATCAAGGCCCCTCAGTGGGAAGTCTGTGGGAAGGAAAAAGTGTGGCAGAAAACGCTGCACAACGAGAAGAGGTGACCGGACCCTGAGGAAGATTGTGGAGAAGGACTGATTCCAGACCTTGGGGGACCTGCGGAAGCAGTGGACTGAGTCTGGAGTAGAAACATCCAGAGCCACCGTGTGCAGGAAATGGGCTACAGGTGCCGCATTCCCCAGGTCAAGCCACTTTTGAACCAGAAACAGCGGCAGAAGCGCCTGACCTGGGCTACAGAGAAGCAGCACTGGACTGTTGCTCAGTGATCCAAAGTACTTTTTTCGGAAGAAAGCAAATTTTGCATGTCATTCGGAAATCAAGGTGCCAGAGTCTGGAGGAAGACTGGGGAGAGGGAAATGCCTAAATGCCTGAAGTCCAGTGTCAAGTACCCACAGTCAGTGATGGTCTGGGGTGCCATGTCAGCTGCTGGTGTTGGTCCACTGTGTTTTATCAAGGGCAGGGTCAATGCAGCTAGCCATCAGGAGATTTTGGAGCACTTCATGCTTCCATCTGCTGAAAAGCTTTATGGAGATGAAGATTTCATTTTTCAGCACGACCTGGCACGTGCTCACAGTGCCAACACCACTGGTAAATGGTTTACTGACCATGGTATTACTGTGCTCAATTGGCCTGCCAACTCTCCTGACCTGAACCCCATAGAGAGAGAATCTGTGGGATATTGGGAAGAGAAAGTTGAGAGACGCAAGACCCAACACTCTGGGTGAGCTTAAGGCCGCTATCGAAGCATCCTGGGCCTCCATAACACCTCAGCAGTGCCACAGGCTGATTGCCTCCATGCCACGCCGCATTGAAGCTTCCTGGGCCTCCATAACACCTCAGCAGTGCCACAGGCTGATTGCCTCCATGCCACGCCGCATTGAAGCATCCTGGGCCTCCATAACACCTCAGCAGTGCCACAGGCTGATTGCCTCCATGCCACGCCGCATTGAAGCATCCTGGGCCTCCAGAACACCTCAGCAGTGCCACAGGCTGATTGCCTCCATGGCACGCCGCATTGAAGCATCCTGGGCCTCCAGAACACCTCAGCAGTGCCACAGGCTGATTGCCTCCATGCCACGCCGCATTGAAGCAGTCATTTCTGCAAAAGGATTCCCGACCAAGTATTGAGTGCAGAACTGAACAGAATTATTTGAAGGTTGAATTTTTTTTGTATTAAAAACACTTTTCTTTCATTGGTCGGATGAATTATATGCTAATTTTTTGAGATAGGAAATTTGGGTTTTCATGAGCTGTATGCCAAAATCATCAATATTAAAACAATAAAAGGCTTGAACTACTTCAGTTGGTGTGTAATGAATCTAAAATATATATAAGTCTAATGTTTATCAGTACATTACAGAAAATAATAAACTATCACAATATGCAAATTTTTTTAGAAGGACCTGTACAGTCCCAAGTCAAACTCTCCGGGGAATTTTTACAAAACACCACCTTCTGAATTCAAGGCACGCAACCTAGAGCGAGAATCTCGACGATTGCTCAACTACGAATTGCACAGCGTGGCGATCGCCAAATACTTGAAGGTACAACGCATCCCGCGGGGGTTACGTTTACGCACTAGACCAACGTTCTTCAAAGAAAACCATTAATTTTGCGAGAAATTCGAGCAAATACTCAACAAGTGCTCTTTCGACTTGATGACTCTGACTCTCTCATATCTTCATAACGCCATTAGTACAACCAAAACAGAAATCCACACAATTGAAGAACAACTACAAGATATTATAACGCCAGAAGACTACAATCAGCTTAAAGAGAAAATAACGGCATCCTTAGCACAGCAACGTAAAGAGGTGGAGACAACGAAGAGGAGCAAATTTCTCAGGGATACTGAAGATTACAGACACAACCGGGTCTACAGATGGTCAGATGTCACTAACAACCGATCCAACTACGCCAACAAACGGTCATCATCCAGAGATTCAGCGCAATCAGGCTCGAGTGGCGACACCAACTTCCAGTACAGATCAGATGACTAACAACGACGATTCCAGGGCAGAAGAGGCCAAAGAGGAGGAACCAACACCACAACGCGAGGAAATTCCGGCATCACCACAAGATCACAGGTACAATCATTAGTTATTAATATATCATCTCACACACTGGGGCCAGCAGAGATGTCCTTACTGGAAAAAGGGCTCTCTTACTGCCCATCTAATCAGTTGGATACTTTCCAACTTATTATAGATCTACAGAGACTATTTAGAAACATTAGACTCAAGGTCCATTTCTCCGGTAACTCTGATAACACCAATAGAGGAAACCCCTTTCCAAAACCAGGTATATCTATCCGGGATCTTTGTTTACGCAATAAAAAGTCACTTCACGCCCCCCAAGACCCAACCTGCCATTGAGACCTTCATTACCCTTATCCAACGAGACATGGCCCAACTCAGGAAAAATCTAGCCATGGGCAAATACAAATGTATGCATAATCTAGAAAACACGGAGAGACAAGCTCTTTAGACTCTCAGACAGAAGAAAGAAATACCTTGTTCTTAAACCAGCGGATAAGGGAGGAGCTTTGGTTGTCATGGACAAACAAATACATAGACGAAATTAATCGTCAACTTAGTGATCTTTACTTAGCTGCTTTTTTCTTGCCATACAACAAATTCTAACAGTCTATTCAGTAGGACTATCAGCTGTGTATCCACCTGACTTCTCCACAACGCAACTGATGGTCCCAACCCCATTTATAAGGCAAGAAATCCCACTTATTACACCTGACAGGGCACACCTGTGAAGTGAAGACCATTTTAGGTGACTACCTCTTGAAGCTCATCAAGAGAATGCCAAGAGTGTGCAAAGCAGTAATCAAAGCAAAAGGTGGCTACTTTGAAGAAACTAGAATATGACATTTTCAGTCGTTTCAGTTTTGTTATGTATATAATTCCACATGTGATAATTCATAGTTTTGATGCCTTCAGTGTGAATCTACAATTTTCATAGTCGTGAATATAAAGAAAACTCTTTGAATGAGAAGGTGTGTCCAAACTTTTGGTCTGTACTGTATATAGGCAATTATTTAATGCTTTGATAGATTGAGTCTTGATTCGTCTGCAGGTAGAATGAAGCCTCACAATATCCTAAGACTACATCTCAATATGAAGATGATCAATTAATTAAAGTTATTTGCCACTCTAGATGGTATAATTTCACCCACATTATCCAATTAATTAGTCTTAAAGAGGTATTCCCATCACAATGATCACTGTTAAATCATGTGAATATATTTAATTACCCAATTCCCACCCCGTTTGAGAAAAAAAGTCCCCTCTTACCTGATCGTTGTCTTTCGTCTCCCTGATTATGGCCACCTCTCCTGTTGAATCCCGCCAGGCCGCGCTTGCGCAGAAGACTGAAGATTTTCTGCCGGCCGGGTAATGTCCTGAACGCGCACGCCGCCGCGCATGCACCATGGTGTCACAGACAGATCTCTGAGAACCTCTGACAGACATTCTTTATTACCCTCAAAATTCTCCCTGAATCTTCTAGAGGGGCAAACATTTGCCAAATGATTTATACCTCCACAACAGAAACAAACCCTGCCCTGAGAGCTGAATCTTCTACAACAGAAGCAAGCAAACCCATCTGCATGGTCTCCTGCTCAGAGGGGATTGAGAGAGACTGAGACCCCTGCGCACTGAATGAGACCGCCCCACTGTCCTTGGACTGAATTTGACAGGAAGGAGTGATCTCTCCTCTCTCTCTAAGACGCCTGTCAATACGAACACCCTGAGACATAGCAGAGTCCAAGGAGATAGGTCTCTCATGAAAGGCATCTTTCAATCTTTCATAGCAAAATTGACTTTGGAGTGCAGCATCATTCCAACTAGTATCAGCTGCCCATCTCCGAAGCTGCCCATCTCAGCGGACTGTTTACCCTGGCATAAAAGACACAGTTTAGATTCAGCCAGAGCAATACGATCCAGGTCATCATATATCTGACCCAGGGCTACAAAAAAATTCATCCACCGATCGGAGGGGCCGTGCCCCCACCGGCAGCTAAAAGGCCCAAGACTGAGCATTATCCCTGAACAGCGAGATGATGATCCCCACCCTCTGCTCCTCATCACCAGAGGAATGGGGAAGTAGGCGAAAATGGAGTTTGCAAGCCTCTCTAAAACTAACAAAATTCTCACTACCCCCAGAGAACGTATCCGGGAGCGAGATCATAGGCTCAGAACAAACTCCATGAACGCAAGCTGAACCGGTCACCTGAAACTGAGATACAGTTTTACGGAGATCTGCTACCTCCAGTGAAAGACCCTGCATACGTTCAGTCAAGAGTGAAACCGGATCAATGCTCAAGACGGTTTTGGCTTATAATGTCACAGATGGTGTTGCAGAAAACTAGAAGACACAAAAAGATCCGACTGACGATCCCAAACTAAGGAACATAAGGGTGAGCCCTATAAAAGCCCTAGAGCTCTCCCTGACTGCTCAGCCCATGCAAAGACCTTTATGATAGATATTTGCATGCCCTCGTACCTAGACTGTGTGACACCTGAAAACCCTATAATAGTGAGGGGACATGACCACCGGCTCCCTACCCTTAATACGGAGGGAGTCAGGGTCACCTAGGATAAAGCAAACAGGAAAACACAAATAAAGGAACAGACTTATCTGAGGAACCAGCAGTTACAGCATCTAGCAGTGAGCACAATCCAGGAAGTTGTATAAACCGCAAAGTGATGCAGTATGGGAGGGGATATAAAGGGATGCAATCAGTGCAACTAGATGACAGCTGAGAGAGGGAAATGAGATGACAAAACGAAACCAAAACAAAAGAACCCCAAGCAAGATATACTGAAGAACGTCTGTCAGAGCTTCTCAGAGATCTGGTGGTGACACATGGTGACTTCTTCCTGGCCAGTATAGTACAGAGCTGCGAACGTGCGCGCCGGCTCTGTACAAACCGTATTCCAAAAAAGTTGGGACACTAAACAAATTGTGAATAAAAACTGAATGCAATGATGTGGAGATGGCAAATGTCAATATTTTATTTGTAATAGAACGTAGATGACAGATCAAATGTTTAATCCGAGTAAATGTATCATTTTAAAGGAAAAATACGTTGATTCAAATTTTCACGTTGTCAACAAATCCCCAAAAAGTTGGGACAAGTAGCAATAAGAGGCTGGAAAAAGTAAATTTGAGCATAACGAAGAGCTGGAAGACCAATTAACACTAATTTGGTCAATTGGCAACATGATTGGGTATAAAAAGAGCTTCTCAGAGCGGCAGTGTCTCTCAGAAGCCAAGATGGGTAGAGGATCACCAATTCCCACAATGTTGCGCAGAAAGGTAGTGGAGCAATATCAGAAAGGTGTTACCCAGCGAAAAATTGCAAAGACTTTGCATCTATCATCATCAACTGTGCATAACATCATCCGAAGATTCCGAGAATCTGGAACAATCTCTGTGCGTAAGGGTCAAGGCCGTAAACCATACTGGATGCCCGTGATCTCCGGGCCCTTAAACGGCACTGCACCTCAAACAGGAATGCTACTGTAAAGGAAATCACAGAATGGGCTCAGGAATACTTCCCGAAACCATTGTCAGTGACCACAATCCACCGCGCCATCCGCTGTTGCCAGCTGAAACTCTACAGTGCAAAGAAGAAGCCATTTCTAAGCAAGATCCACAAGCTCAGGCATTTTCACTGGGCCAGGGATCATTTAAAATAGAGTGTGGCAAAATGGAAGACTGTTCTGTGGTCAGACGAGTCACGATTCGAAGTTCTTTTTGGAAATCTGGGACGCCATGTCATCCGGACCAAAGAGGACAAGGACAACCCAAGTTGTTATCAACGCTCAGTTCAGAAGCCTGCATCTCTGATGGTATGGGGTGGCATGAGTGCGTGTGGCATGGGCAGCTTGCATGTCTGGAAAGGCACCATCAATGCAGAAAAATATATTCAGGTTCTAGAACAACATCTGCTCCCATCCAGACGTCATCTCTTTCAGGGAAGACCCTGCATTTTTCAACAAGATAATGCCAGACCACATTCTGCATCAATCACAACATCATGGCTGCGTAGGAGAAGGATCCGGGTACTGAAATGGCCAGTCTGCAGTCCAGATCTTTCACCTATAGAGAACATTTGGCGCATCATAAAGAGGAAGGTGCAACAAAGAAGGCCCAAGACGATGGAACAGTTAGAGGCCTGTATTAGACAAGAATGGGAGAGCATTCCTATTTCTAAACTTGAGAAACTGGTCTCCTCGGTCCCCAGACGTCTGTTGAGTGTTGTAAGGGGAGATGCCACACAGTGGTGAAAATGGCCTTGTCCCAACTTTTTGGGGATTTGCTGACACCATGAAATTCTGATTCAACATATTTTTCCCTTAAAATGGTACATTTTCTCAGTTTAAACTTTTGTTCCATGATTTATGTTCTATTCTGAATAGAATATTAGAAGTTGGCGCCTCCACATCATTGCATTCAGTTTTTATTCACGAATTGTATAGTGTCCCAACTTTTTGGGAATCCGGTTTGTACTATACAGGCCAGGAATAAGTCACCATGGCGCATGCACGGCAGCGTTCAGGACATTGAAGATTTTCTCCCGGCCGGGCAATGTACTGAACGCGCACGCCGCCGCAGTGACTTATTACTGGCCTGTATAGTACAGAGCCGGCGCCCGGGTTCGCGGCTCTGTACTATACTGGCCAGGATGAAGTCATCATGGCGAATGCGAGGTGGCGTGCACATAAAGGACATTGCCCGGCCAGGAGAAAACCTTCAGTCTTCTGCACAAGCGCTGCCCGGCCGGGAGTAGAATCCAGGAAGTGATAGTCACGCTCAACGAAGGTAAGTATTAAAAGTGAAGATGGGAATTGTAACAGAACTATGCCGCAGGTCTGGACTATTAATATGACCGAACGCAGTTGGAATATGCTGGGTGGGTTTCTGTTGTCCCATTGTGTGTTTAAATGGTGATGTCTGTCCTATTGTCTCCACAAGTGTATTGGCGATTTCCCTTTGTCCTGAGAGATAATTGGATTACTTCTCGGTTGTCTCTAGGGCAGAGGAAACCATGATGCATTGTGGGGATGTGTTGTATCTGTCCTGTGTCGCAGTCTCCCTTCTGGGCCCCTAGGGGCGTGAACGATTGGTTGCTGTGTATGTGTTGTATTACTGATTGGTTGTATTTCAAAACCCTGTGGGCAGTACTATGTTTTCTTGTTTGTGAATAAAAGAGGCTGTACGTAAAGTACAGTCAGTTCTGCTTGACCCTTTAAACGGAGCCTCGTCTCGTTCTTGGAAAGGGAAATATAAGGGATCGTTACGCCGCTCTTTTTACCGCTGAACCTGACTCTACCTCTGGAACTCGTGGATGGGATTATACCAGCCGTACTTGTACCCAACAGCTTGCCAGGAAAGAGGACGTCCCCAACGGCTGATACCCTCTCATTCAAAGGGTAGCCGTTAGAGGAATACCTATTTAATAAAATTAAATATCATTATTTGTGTCTCTTAGGAAGTCTTAGTAGGAATCTCACTTCTGGTTCTAGGAAAGCTGGGCGGTCCATCATAGTGCATCTCACCATGGCTTTTATCTTGATAGACCCCTCTAGAGAGCTCAACTTGTCTTTGTGTCTAAGCCTATCTTCTAACCTCTGTAGGTGTCCAGCTCTTTTGTTTTCCTTTCTCCTGGTTGCTTGGCCCCTTTGGGATCCTTCCTCCTTGTTTTTTTTTTTTTTATGGGGTTTTTCTTTCCTCCATGTGTGTGTGTGGTTTATGATAACAAACTTATCAGTTAGACACACCTTACTACTTTGGAAATTTCCAATCACTGTCGGATAGGCGTGTACTTTAATAAAGAATGTGACATCATATCATCACCCAGAATGCAGTTTTGCTACTGTTGCAATGTCACCTACTCATACCTAGGTGGCACTGGTTAACTATGTAAGTCTGACTTAATCTGGCATTCTATACATTTGACACCTGAAGTTTAAATCAAAGCTATAGGGATTAAGGCCTCATGCACATGACTGCAGTTTTTGCGGCTCGGGTGCGGACCCATTAACTTCAATGGGGCCGGAAAAGATGCAGACAGCACTCCGTGTGATGTCCGCGTCCGTTGCGCCGTTCCATGCCCCCCCCCCCCCAAAAAAAAATATAACATGTCCTATTCTTGTCCATTTTGCAGACAAGAATAGGCATTTCTACAATGGGCCACCTGTTCCTTTCCGCAAATTGCAGAAGGCACACGGGTGGCTTCCGTGTTTTGAGGATCCGCAATTTGCAGACAGCAAAAAACGGAACGGTCGTGTGCATAAGGCCTAATTTCTGACATTTTTCCCAATTAGAGACAGAGCTCTAGGCGTCTCTCTGAATGTTTCTCACACTGTTGATCTATGGACCCGTAATGATATGAATGGGCCTTTTCTTCTCATAGAGATATCTGTACCTCTTCTATACCAGCAGGTGATTAGTTGTTAGTTACAAAACCACCACATCTTTGCAGACACTCTTTACAATGTTTTAGAAGTGAATATTCTCCTATCGAGAAATATATATATATAAGATAATGGATACATCAAGGTCCTTCATAACATTTAAGAATATGAAACAACACAGATGTCCTATTAATTTTCTTATACAAAACTAAGGTTGATTATATGAATACATAGATATTCTGCTTCATTAATAAATACCTAACAAGTTAGGTAATTAGTACCAGCCGCTTCTAGGGCTTACTCTTATCTCAGCCATAAATTTATAAGGAGACAAGGAGGCCTCTTCTCAGACTGGTACATTCATGAACAGAATACACTGATGAGCAGTTACCTTTATACACGGTAACCTCACCATGAACTTATATTCCACTATACATGAAGATTCATATAAGATGGTTCGTATAATCCAACATGGCTTCTTATAGGCAATCGATATCTACTATAACTAACCATATTACTGGTGTCTGTATAATCATATATTGTGCCTGTGAATAAAGCAGGTATATGTAGATGAGCTTTCTGAGCAGATCTGAATGTGGTGAAGCTATAGTACATAGTGTATATGATGTGTAGATACTAGGACACTGCTCTGCCCTCAGCAGGTCTTTCCTATACTTAGAATATTTATAATTGTGCCTGCGCTGTCGCTTTTGGGTTTTCTCTAAGTGCACTAAGGCAGATAGAGCCGCTGCTAGGTACCTAGTTGGATGACGGCTGCTCCGGTCCAGGGTGGTAGAAACAGTAATGAGAGTGAACAAGTTAATGTTCGGTACCAGCGCTGAAATTTAATTTTGCTTTTGCTTTAGTGATTTACCTTGTGCCTAAGTGGGGTTTTGATCCGTAGTTGTCTAGCGACTGTCGGGTATGGAAAACAGGATACGGTGATTTGCGCAGCGCTTCTTCTTCAAAGAAATTCTTATTGCTCAACCTCAGAGCGTGTACGCCGCCCCGGCCGGTAGCTGGCGCGCACGCGAGGGAGCTGTGATGGTGCAGGGTTCCGGGACGAGCGTCGTGACGTCACGACTGTCCTACGGAGTGAGCCAGAGACCAAAAGACCCTACGCGTTTCGAAACCAACGGGTTTCTTCGTCAGGGATGGTTGTTCTTACTATGCTCTGGGTTTATGTAGGTGCCCGGTCCCTGTGGCAGCTGCTCAAAGGTAATTGATTAATCAAATCACCATGATTAGGTATTGAATCAGATCCCTTATGGATAGAACATTGCTTCTATATATTTAAAAATAAAATAAACTAAACAACAATTGGATAGATTTTAAAATGTAGATGTCTAGAATGCAAATAATTCCATCTCTTGGTTGAGACCGTTAGGTGCCAAAGAGTTTAATCTAAACATCCATTTACTTTCACATCTAGACAGTTGTTTAATAACGTCTCCACCTCTCAGATTTAATTTTATTTTTTCAATACCCCCAAAAAAAGAACCGAAAAAGCTGCCTGCATGGTATTGGGTGTAGTGACGGGACAGGGGGTGACCGTCATATTTTTTCTTTATATTATTAAGATGTTCCCCCATCCTGGTTTTCAGTTCACGCTTAGTTCGACCCACATATATTTTTAAACATGGGCATTTAATGAAATAGATCACGCACCGAGTATTACATGTAATATATTGATTAATTTTGTATTTGTGATGATTATCCCCTATTTCTGTTATGGCGGCGTACACGCTCTGAGGTTGAGCAATAAGAATTTCTTTGAAGAAGAAGCGCTGCGCAAATCACCGTATCCTGTTTTCCATACCCGACAGTCGCTAGACAACTACGGATCAAAACCCCACTTAGGCACAAGGTAAATCACTAAAGCAAAAGCAAAATTAAATTTCAGCGCTGGTACCGAACATTAACTTGTTCACTCTCATTACTCTTTCCTATACTTATAAGATAACGCATATTACTGGTGTCTGTATAATCATATATTGTGCCTGTGAATAAAGCAGGTATATGTAGATGAGCTTTCTGAGCAGATCTCAGTGTGGTGAAGCTATAGTACATAGTGATATGATATGTAGATACTAGGACACTGCTCTGCCCTCAGCAGGTCTTTCCTATACTTATAAGATAACGCATATTACTGGTGTCATTCTAGAGCAACTCCATAGAGTTATGGTCAGGACTCTTCAGGGCATTCTAGAGTATCCCCATAGGGTTAGGGCTAATGCACACAAAACGTATTTTCTTTCAGTGTCTGTTCAATTTTTTTTGCGGACCGCATGCTGAACCATTAATTTCAATGGGTCTGCAAAAAATGGAAGTTACTCCGTGTGCATTCAGTTTTCGTATGTCTGTATTTCCATTCCGCAAAAAAAAATAGAACATGTCCTATTATTGTCAGCATTACAGACAAGGATAGTACAGTTCTATTAGGGGCCAGCTGTTCCGTTCCACAAAATACAGAATGCACACAAATGTTATCCGTATTTTTTGTGAACTGCAAAATACATGCGGTTGTGTGCATGAGGACTTAAAGGGAACCTGTCATGTGGATATTTGATTATAATCTAACTAATTATATACAATCATTAACTACTAAACAGTACCTTAGATGTACTCTCTTACTGGTGTGACAAATGGTTACCTCATAATATACACACAAAGATGCCGCATGCTAATGAGCTGATTTGAGTCCAGCGTGACATCACTGAGTCCAGCGTTTTTTTTCATTCAGAGCTATAGCCACTCGCCTGCCCACCTGCTGCTGATTCATATGGAAACAAACTGTCATTCAGCAGCAGGTGGGCGGGGAGAGTCAGGAGATCATGAATATTCAGGACTCACCATTATGAGCTGGAGCTTTTCGATTCAAGATGTTGGCAGATTGGGTCAATTAAAGAAAGTGACCCAGCATTTTGCTAAGAGAATCACTCACTTATTTATGTTGCCCTTAGTTAGGACACCATAAAACTGGTGACAGGTTCCCTTTAAGGTCAGGATTCTTCAGAGCACATCGAAGCATCTCCATAGGGTTAAGGGCTAAAACCCATTCCAAAACACAAATCTTTTCCCGCCATTCTTTAGCTGATTTACTGGTGTTCTTTGAATCATCACCCAACATATTACTAGTAAAAAATATGTGGGGAAAAGCCATGAATAAGAGAGAAACAAGGGCCACGGCAAAGCACTTCACAGAGGTTCACGACAACCAACTCACTTACTTCACCTATTTGGCACTG
Source organism: Bufo gargarizans (assembly GCF_014858855.1). Lineage (NCBI taxonomy): Eukaryota > Metazoa > Chordata > Amphibia > Anura > Bufonidae > Bufo > Bufo gargarizans. The sequence goes on from NC_058083.1 coordinate 454,683,583, forward strand.
AAAGGGTTAACAAGCCTGCTAGAGGAGGAGACAGACAGCATTTTTTGCTATAGCCAGGGGGGAAACGCATAGGTCATCTGGACCTCATTTTTATGGATTTTTTGATCTTTTTGTATTTTATGAAGATTACCCTTTTGGTCCAAGTGGCCACAATGAACTCTCAGAAGAAAGACATCCTTTGGTTAGACAGAGCTGTAAAGGGATGTCCTGGGGAGAATTTGCTTCCATAGCTGGTTTGATTGTATAGAGCCCTCGGGGATAGTAAATAAGCGTAGAGAGCTTTGTATGAGTGCAGTTAGAGGGTTAAAAAGGACCGTTCATTGCTTTATTAGAAACAGGTATGTCTACCAGATAGGTGAACACCTCCACTTTTAAAATGCGCTCCCCCCCCTCCCCCCAAAATATGCCGCTGCATGGGGATGCTGTGCCCCCCACTATTTTTGGCACCTCATATGTTAATTTCCAGCATCAGTACAGGGAGGAGGGGCGTCTGCTCCGGCTGTGATGCACTTCGATGCGATTGGACGGCTGCTAGTACCTGCGGAGATCTCCTCCACAGTATGGGTGGAGCAATCGTTATGCCATCGCTCTTCCCCATGGTGAATCATTGCCGCAGCAGATTGAGATTACACCACCTGCCGCCGACAAACAATGATCTTTAAGACAGTCAAAAGATTCCAGTTATCTGATGATCGAGCAACCGGCAGCAGGATTACACTGCAAGATCTTCATAAAATCCTCAGTGAGGCAAACAATGTCTGTACAGCGCTGTGGAATATGTCAGTGATATATAAATGATGAGAATGTCTGTACAGCGCTGTGGAATATGTCAGTGATATATAAATGATGAGAATGTCTACAGTGCTGTGGAATATGTCAGCGATATATAACTGATGGAAATGTCTGTACAGCGCTGTGGAATATGTCAGTGATATATAAGTGATGAGAATGTCTGTACAGCGCTGTGGAATATATCAGTGATATATAAGGGATGAGAATGTCTGTACAGCGCTGTGGAATATGTCAGTGATATATAAATGATGAGAATGTCTGTACAGCGCTGTGGAATATGTCAGCGATATACAAGTGATGAGAATGTCTGTACAGCGCTGTGGAATATGTCAGCGATATACAAGTGATGAGAATGTCTGTACAGCGCTGTGGAATATGTCAGTGATATATAAGTGATGAGAATGTCTGTACAGCGCTGTGGAATATGTCAGTGATATATAAGTGATGAGAATGTCTGTACAGAGCTGTGGAATATGTCAGTGATATATAAGTGATGAGAATGTCTGTACAGCGCTGTGGAATATATCAGTGATATATAAGGGATGAGAATGTCTGTACAGCGCTGTGGAATATGTCAGTGATATATAAATGATGAGAATGTCTGTACAGCGCTGTGGAATATGTCAGCGATATACAAGTGATGAGAATGTCTGTACAGCGCTGTGGAATATGTCAGCGATATACAAGTGATGGAAATGTCTGTACAGCGCTGTGGAATATGTCAGTGATATATAAATGATGAGAATGTCTGTACAGCGCTGTGGAATTTCAGTGATATATAAGGGATAAGAATGTCTGTACAGCGCTGTGGAATATGTCAGTGATATATAAGTGATGGGAATGTCTGTACAGCGCTGTGGAATATGTCAGTGATATATAAGTGATGGGAATGTCTGTACAGTGCTGTGGAATATGTTAGTGATACATATCAGTGATGAGAATGTCTGTACAGCGCTGTGTACTATGTCAGTTATATATAAGGGATGAGAATGTCTGTACAGCGCTGTGGAATATGTCAGTGATATATAAGAGATGAGAATGTCTGTACAGCGCTGTGGAATACGTCAGTGATATATAAGAGATGAGAATGTCTATACAGCGCTGTGGAATATGTCAGTAATATATAAGTGATGGGACTGTCTGTACAGTGCTGTGGAATATGTTAGTGATACATATCAGTGATGAGAATGTCTGTACAGCGCTGTGGAATATGTCAGTGATATATAAATGATGAGAATGTCTGTACAGTGCTGTGGAATATGTCAGCGATATATAAATGATGGAAATGTCTGTACAGCGCTATGGAATATGTTAGTGATACATATCAGCGATGAGAAGTTCTGTACAGTGCTGTGGAATATGTCAGCGATATATAAATGCTGGAAATGTCTGTACAGCGCTGTGGAATATGTCAGTGATATATAAATGATGGAAATGTCTGTACAGCGCTGTGGAATATGTCAGTGATATATAAGTGATGAGAATGTCTGTACAGCGCTGTGGAATATGTCAGTGATATATAAAGGATGAGAATGTCTGTACAGCACTGTGGAATATGTCAGTGATATATAAGTGATGAGAATGTCTGTACAGCTCTGTAGAATATGTCAGTGATATATAAGTGATGAGAATGTCTGTACAGCGCTGTGGAATATGTCAGTGATATATAAGGGATGAGAATGTCTGTACAGCGCTGTGGAATATGTCAGTGATATATAAGTGATGAGAATGTCTGTACAGCGCTGTGGAATATGTCAGTGATATATAAGAGATGAGAATGTCTGTACAGCGCTGTGGAATATGTCAGTGATATATAAGTGATGAGAATGTATGTACAGCGCTGTGGAATATGTCAGTGATATATAAGTGATGAGAATGTATGTACAGCGCTGTGGAATATGTCAGTGATATATAAGTGATGAGAATGTCTATACAGCGCTGTGGAATATGTCAGTGATATATAAGTGATGAGAATGTATGTACAGCGCTGTGGAATATGTCAGTGATATATAAGTGATGAGAATGTCTGTACAGCGCTGTGGAATATGTCAGTTATATATAAGGGATGAGAATGTCTGGACAGCGCTGTGGAATATGTCAGTGACATAGAAGTGATGAGAATGTCTGTACAGCGCTGTGGAATATGTCAGTGATATAGAAGTGATGAGAATGTGTGTACAGTGCTGTGGAATATATCAGTGATATATAAGGGATGAGAATGTCTGTACAGCGCTGTGGAATGTGTCAGTGATATATAAGTGATGAGAATGTCTGTACAGCGCTGTGGAATATGTCAGTGATATATAAGGGATGAGAATGTCTGTACAGCGCTGTGGAATATATCAGTGATATATAAGTGATGAGAATGTCTGTACAGTGCTGTGGAATATATCAGTGATATATAAGTGATGAGAATGTCTGTACAGCGCTGTGGAATATGTCAGTTATATATAAGGGATGAGAATGTCTGTACAGAGCTGTGGAATATGTCAGTGATATATTAGGGATGAGAATGTCTGGACAGCGCTGTGGAATATATCAGTGATATATAAGGGATGAGAATGTCTGTACAGTGCTGTGGAATATGTCAGCGATATATAAATGATGGAAATGTCTGTACAGCGCTGTGGAATATGTTAGTGATACATATCAGCGATGAGAAGGTCTGTACAGTGCTGTGGAATATGTCAGTGATATATAAATGCTGGAAATGTCTGTACAGCACTGTGGAATATGTTAGTGATACATATCAGTGATGAGAATGTCTGTACAGCGCTGTGGAATATGTCAGTGATATATAAGTGATGAGAATGTCTGTACAGTGCTGTGGAATATGTCAGTGACATAGAAGTGATGAGAATGTCTGTACAGCGCTGTGGAATATGTCAGTGACATAGAAGTGATGAGAATGTCTGTACAGCGCTGTGGAATATGTCAGTGATATATAAATGATGGAAATGTCTGTACAGCGCTGTGGAATATGTCAGTGATATATAAGTGATGAGAATGTCTGTACAGTGCTGTGGAATATGTCAGTGACATAGAAGTGATGAGAATGTCTGTACAGCGCTGTGGAATATGTCAGTGACATAGAAGTGATGAGAATGTCTGTACAGCGCTGTGGAATATGTCAGTGATGGGAATGTCTGTACAGTGCTGTGGAATATGTCAGTGATATATAAATGATGGAAATGTCTGTACAGCGCTGTGGAATATGTCAGTGATATATAAGTGATGAGAATGTCTGTACAGCGCTGTGGAATATGTCAGTGACATAGAAGTGATGAGAATGTCTGTACAGCGCTGTGGAATATGTCAGTGACATAGAAGTGATGAGAATGTCTGTACAGCGCTGTGGAATATGTCAGTGATATATAAATGATGGAAATGTCTGTACAGCGCTGTGGAATGTGTCAGTGATATATAAGTGATGAGAATGTCTGTACAGCGCTGTGGAATATGTCAGTGACATAGAAGTGATGAGAATGTCTGTACAGCGCTGTGGAATATGTCAGTGATATAGAAGTGATGAGAATGTCTGTACAGCACTGTGGAATATGTCAGTCATATATAAGGGATGAGAATGTTTGTACAGTGCTGTGGAATATGTCAGCGATATATAAATGATGGAAATGTCTGTACAGCGCTATGGAATATGTTAGTGATACATATCAGCGATGAGAAGGTCTGTACAGTGCTGTGGAATATGTCAGCGATATATAAATGATGGAAATGTCTGTACAGCGCTGTGGAATATGTCAGTGATATATAAGGGATGAGAATGACTGTGGAATATGTCAGTGATATATAAGGGATGAGAATGACTGTGGAATATGTCAGTGATATATAAGGGATGAGAATGTCTGTGCAGCGCTGTGGAATATGTCAGTGATATATAAGGGATGAGAATGTCTGTACAGCGCTGTGGAATATGTCAGTGATATATAAGTGATGAGAATGTCTGTACAGCGCTGTGGAATATGTTAGTGATACATATCAGCGATGAGAAGGTCTGTACAGTGCTGTGGAATATGTCAGCGATATATAAATGCTGGAAATGTCTGTACAGCGCTGTGGAATATGTCAGTGATATATAAATGATGGAAATGTCTGTACAGCGCTGTGGAATATGTTAGTGATATATAAGGGATGAGAATGTCTGTGCAGTGCTGTGGAATAGGTCAGTGACATAGAAGTGATGAGAATGTCTGTACAGCGCTGTGGAATAGGTCAGTGATATATAAGTGATGAGAATGTCTGTACAGTGCTGTGGAATATGTCAGTGATATGTAAGTGATGAGAATGTACAGCGCTGTGGAATATGTCAGTGGTATATAAGTGATGAGAATGTACAGCGCTGTGGAATATGTCAGTGGTATATAAGTGATGAGAATGTACAGCGCTGTGGAATATGTCAGTGATATAGAAGTGATGAGAATGTCTGTACAGCGCTGTGGAATATGTCAGTGATATATAAGGGATGAGAATGTCTGTGCAGTGCTGTGGAATAGGTCAGTGACATAGAAGTGATGAGAATGTCTGTACAGCGCTGTGGAATAGGTCAGTGATATATAAGTGATGAGAATGTCTGTACAGTGCTGTGGAATATGTCAGTGATATGTAAGTGATGAGAATGTACAGCGCTGTGGAATATGTCAGTGGTATATAAGTGATGAGAATGTACAGCGCTGTGGAATATGTCAGTGATATAGAAGTGATGAGAATGTCTGTACAGCGCTGTGGAATATGTTAGTGATATATATCAGTGATGAGAATGTCTGTACAGCGCTGTGGAATATGTTAGTGATATATATCAGTGATGAGAATGTCTGTACAGCGCTGTGGAATATGTCAGTGATATGTAAGTGATGAGAATGTCTGTACAGCGCTGTGGAATATGTCAGTGATATGTAAGTGATGAGAATGTCTGTACAGCGCTGTGGAATATGTCAGTGATATATAAGTGATGGGAATGTCTGTACAGCGCTGTGGAATATGTCAGTGCTATATAAGGGATGAGAATGTCTGTACAGCGCTGTGGAATATGTCAGTGATATATAAGTGATGAGAATGTCTGTACAGCGCTGTGGAATATGTCAGTGACATAGAAGTGATGAAAATGTCTGTACAGCACTGTGGAATCTGCAACTCCTGGCGGCCACCCATCATGAAAAGACTTTACATACTGGTCTGCCATCCTGAGAAGACTTTCCCGGCTGCTCCACTTCAATTGTCCGAGGGTGGTCAAGTAAATTGTCTGCCAAGGTTCCTGCAGTACCCTAACCCTCCAGCAGGGCTGATGACCAGTAAAATAAGTGACGGAAGGAGGTCCCAGTGTCCTACAACTAATGGTAGGCTGCTACTACCCCCCCCCCCCCCCCCCCAGTCTACAGGCTCAACACAGCACCCCCTCCCTCGCACGACAGATCAACAACCTCCCCCTCCTCACAGGCAGAACATCTATACCCCCTCCCCCCCGACACGGCTCGACAAACGTATACCCCATCCACACGTATGACACTGCTCCCCACACACACCATCCACACGTATGACACACAGCATCCACATGTATGACACTGCTCGACACACACACCATCCACACGTATGACACAGCTCCATCATTTCTCTGCCAGTCATTTTGCATTGTTAACTCTTTAATGTGACAACAGAAGGTTTATAACAAGCCCAAGGGCACGCTCCCTGCGGTCTGCACAGGGGGCAGGTGGAGACCATGTCTGATACATGTAGAAGGGAGCATGTACATCCTGCACACAAGGAGCCTGATTTATCATATTTATACCCCAGTTTTCTGCATATTTGCAACTTTTTTGCCCCAACTTGCACAAACGATGTTTCTCCTTCGCCAGTTACCCCAAGAGCAGGAGTGAGGGCAGGGAGGGGACGGGTCACGGACTACCGGATGCTGTGCCTAATACGAGGCGTACCCCGCAGGTCAATGATAACGGAGGCCCATAAAGTCTTATTATTGGGGAGGGGCAGCTAGGAAACCAGAAGGCTCAGTCGGACTCTTCATCTTCCTCCTCCAGGTCACTTCCTTTGCTCTCCTCTTCCTATAAAGTAAAACAAAAAGGTGTCTGCCCGCATGTCCATGGGGTCCTTATATCCATGAGCAACATGTATACCACCCTACGAGCGCCTCCTACTCTATATGTAACACGTACACCACCCTACGAGCGCCTACTGCTCCATATCTAACACGTACACCACCCTACGAGCGCCTCCTGCTCCATATGTAACACGTACACCACCCTACGAGCGCCTCCTGCTCTATATGTAACACGTACACCACCCTACGAGCGCCTCCTGCTCCATATGTAACACGTACACCACCCTACGAGGGCCTACTGCTCCATATGTTACACGTACACCACCCTACGAGGGCCTCCTGCTCCATATGTAACACGTACACCACCCTACGAGCACCTCCTACTCTATATGTAACACGTACACCACCCTACGAGGGCCTCCTGCTCCATATGTAACACGTACACCACCCTACGAGTGCCTCCTGCTCCATATGTAACACGTACACCACCCTACGAGCGCCTCCTGCTCCATATGTAACACATACACCACCCTACGAGCGCCTCCTGCTCCATATGTAACACATACACCACCCTACGAGCGCCTCCTGCTCCATATGTTACACGTACACCACCCTACGAGGGCCTCCTGCTCCATATGTAACACGTACACCACCCTACGAGCGCCTCCTGCTCCATGTTACACGTACACCACCCTACGAGGGCCTCCTGCTCCATATGTAACACGTACACCACCCTACGAGCTCCTCCTGCTCCATGTTACACGTACACCACCCTACGAGCACCTCCTGCTCTATATGTAACACATACACCACCCTACGAGCGCCTCCTGCTCCATATGTAACACGTACACCACCCTACGAGGGCCTCCTGCTCCATATGTAACACATACACCACCCTACGAGGGCCTCCTGCTCCATGTTACACGTACACCACCCTACGAGCGCCTCCTGCTCCATATGTAACATGTACACCACCCTACGAGCGCCTCCTGCTCCATATGTAACACGTACACCACCCTACGAGCTCCTCCTGCTCCATGTTACACGTACACCACCCTACGAGCACCTCCTGCTCTATATGTAACACATACACCACCCTACGAGCGCCTCCTGCTCCATATGTAACACGTACACCACCCTACGAGTGCCTACTGCTCCATATGTTACACGTACACCACCCTACGAGGGCCTCCTGCTCCATATGTAACACGTACACCACCCTACGAGCGCCTCCTGCTCCATATGTTACACGTACACCACCCTACGAGCGCCTCCTGCTCCATATGTAACACGTACACCACCCTACGAGGGCCTACTGCTCCATATGTTACACGTACACCACCCTACGAGCGCCTCCTGCTCCATATGTAACACGTACACCACCCTACGAGGGCCTCCTGCTCCATATGTAACACGTACACCACCCTACGAGCGCCTCCTGCTCCATATGTAACACGTACACCACCCTACGAGCTCCTCCTGCTCCATGTTACACGTACACCACCCTACGAGCGCCTCCTGCTCCATATGTAACACGTACACCACCCTACGAGGGCCTACTGCTCCATATGTTACACGTACACCACCCTACGAGCGCCTCCTGCTCCATATGTAACACGTACACCACCCTACGAGGGCCTCCTGCTCCATATGTAACACGTACACCACCCTACGAGCGCCTCCTGCTCCATATGTAACACGTACACCACCCTACGAGGGCCTCCTGCTCCATATGTAACATGTACACCACCCTACGAGCGCCTCCTGCTCTATATGTTACACGTACACCACCCTACGAGGGCCTCCTGCTCCATATGTTACACGTACACCACCCTACGAGCGCCTCCTGCTCTATATGTTACACGTACACCACCCTACGAGGGCCTCCTGCTCCATATGTAACACGTACACCACCCTACGAGCGCCTCCTGCTCTATATGTAACATGTACACCACCCTACGAGCACCTCCTGCTCCATATGTAACACGTACACCACCCTACAAGCACCTCCTGCTCCATATGTAACACGTACACCACCCTACGAGCGCCTCCTGCTCCATGTTACACATACACCACCCTACGAGCGCCTCCTGCTCTATATGTAACATGTACACCACCCTACCGAGCGCCTCCTGCTCCATATGTAACACGTACACCACCCTACGAGCGCCTCCTGCTCTATATGTAACACGTACACCACCCTACGAGGGCCTCCTGCTCCATATGTTACACGTACACCACCCTACGAGGGCCTCCTGCTTCATATGTTACACGTACACCACCCTACGAGGGCCTCCTGCTCCATATGTAACACGTACACCACCCTACGAGCGCCTCCTGCTCCATATGTAACACGTACACCACCCTACGAGCGCCTCCTGCTCCATATGTAACACGTACACCACCCTACGAGCGCCTCCTGCTCCATATGTAACACGTACACCACCCTACGAGCGCCTCCTGCTCCATGTTACACGTACACCACCCTACGAGCGCCTCCTGCTCTATATGTAACATGTACACCACCCTACGAGCGCCTCCTGCTCCATATGTAACACGTACACCACCCTACGAGCGCCTCCTGCTCCATATGTTACACGTACACCACCCTACGAGGGCCTCCTGCTCCATATGTAACACGTACACCACCCTACGAGCGCCTCCTGCTCTATATGTAACATGTACACCACCCTACGAGGGCCTCCTGCTCCATATGTTACACGTACACCACCCTACGAGGGCCTCCTGCTCCATAGTAACACGTACACCACCCTACGAGCGCCTCCTGCTCCATATGTTACACGTACACCACCCTACGAGCGCCTCCTGCTCCATATGTAACACGTACACCACCCTACGAGCTCCTCCTGCTCCATATGTAACACGTACACCACCCTACGAGGGCCTCCTGCTCCATATGTAACACGTACACCACCCTACAAGCACCTCCTGTCCATATGTAACACGTACACCACCCTACGAGCGCCTCCTGCTCCATGTTACACATACACCACCCTACGAGCGCCTCCTGCTCCATATGTTACACGTACACCACCCTACGAGCGCCTCCTGCTCCATATGTAACACGTACACCACCCTACAAGCACCTCCTGCTCCATATGTAACACGTACACCAACCCTACGAGGGCCTCCTGCTCCATATGTAACACGTACACCACCCTACGAGGGCCTCCTGCTCCATATGTAACACGTACACCACCCTACGAGCGCCTCCTGCTCCATATGTAACACGTACACCACCCTACGAGGGCCTCCTGCTCCATATGTAACACGTACACCACCCTACGAGGGCCTCCTGCTCTATATGTAACATGTACACCACCCTACGAGCGCCTCCTGCTCTATATGTAACACATACACCACCCTACGAGGGCCTCCTGCTCCATATGTAACACGTACACCACCCTACGAGTGCCTCCTGCTCCATATGTAACACGTACACCACCCTACGAGCACCTCCTGCTCCATATGTAACACGTACACCACCCTACGAGCGCCTCCTGCTCTATATGTAACACGTACACCACCCTACGAGCGCCTCCTGCTCCATATGTAACACATACACCACCCTACGAGCGCCTCCTGCTCCATGTTACACGTACACCACCTACGAGCGCCTCCTGCTCCATATGTAACACGTACACCACCCTACGAGCGCCTCCTGCTCTATATGTAACACGTACACCACCCTACGAGCGCCTCCTGCTCCATATGTAACACGTACACCACCCTACGAGTGCCTCCTGCTCCATGTTACACGTACACCACCCCTACGAGCGCCTCCTGCTCCATATGTAACACGTACACCACCCTACGAGCGCCTCCTGCTCCATATGTAACACGTACACCACCCTACGAGCGCCTCCTGCTCCATATGTTACACTTACACCACCCTACGAGCGCCTCCTGCTCTATATGTAACATGTACACCACCCTACGAGCGCCTCCTGCTCCATATGTAACACGTACACCACCCCTACGAGCGCCTCCTGCTCTATATGTAACACGTACACCACCCTACGAGGGCCTCCTGCTCCATATGTTACACGTACACCACCCTACGAGGGCCTCCTGCTTCATATGTTACACGTACACCACCCTACGAGGGCCTCCTGCTCCATATGTAACACGTACACCACCCTACTAGCGCCTCCTGCTCCATATGTAACACGTACACCACCCTACGAGCGCCTCCTGCTCCATATGTAACACGTACACCACCCTACGAGCGCCTCCTGCTCCATATGTAACACGTACACCACCCTACGAGCGCCTCCTGCTCCATGTTACACGTACACCACCCTACCGAGCGCCTCCTGCTCTATATGTAACATGTACACCACCCTACGAGCGCCTCCTGCTCCATATGTAACACGTACACCACCCTACGAGCGCCTCCTGCTCATATGTAACACGTACACCACCCTACGAGGGCCTCCTGCTCCCATATGTAACACGTACACCACCCTACGAGCGCCTCCTGCTCCATATGTAACACATACACCACCCTACGAGCGCCTCCTGCTCCATATGTAACACGTACACCACCCTACGAGCGCCTCCTGCTCCATATGTAACACGTACACCCCCTACGAGCGCCTCCTGCTCCATATGTTACACGTACACCCACCCTACGAGGGCCTCCTGCTCCATATGTAACATGTACACCACCCTACGAGCGCCTCCTGCTCTATATGTAACACGTACACCACCCTACGAGGGCCTCCTGCTCCATATGTTACACGTACACCACCCTACGAGGGCCTCCTGCTTCATATGTTACACGTACACCACCCTACGAGGGCCTCCTGCTCCATATGTAACACGTACACCACCCTACGAGCGCCTCCTGCTCCATATGTAACACGTACACCACCCTACGAGCGCCTCCTGCTCCATATGTAACACGTACACCACCCTACGAGGGCCTCCTGCTCCATATGTAACACGTACACCACCCTACGAGCGCCTCCTGCTCCATGTTACACGTACACCACCCTACGAGCGCCTCCTGCTCTATATGTAACATGTACACCACCCTACGAGCGCCTCCTGCTCCATATGTAACACGTACACCACCCTACGAGCGCCTCCTGCTCCATATGTAACACGTACACCACCCTACGAGGGCCTCCTGCTCCATATGTAACACGTACACCACCCTACAAGCTCCTCCTGCTCCATATGTAACACGTACACCACCCTACGAGCGCCTCCTGCTCCATATGTAACACGTACACCACCCCTACGAGCGCCTCCTGCTCCATATGTAACACGTACACCACCCTACGAGCGCCTCCTGCTCCAGATGTAACACATACACCACCCTACGAGCGCCTCCTGCTCCATATGTAACACATACACCACCCTACGAGCGCCTCCTGCTCTATATGTAACACATACACCACCCTACGAGTGCCTCCTGCTCCATTATGTAACACGTACACCACCCTACGAGCGCCTCCTGCTCCATATGTAACATGCTTACTGCCCTAATAGCAGCTCCTGCCCGGTAGTAACACGTTGGCGGAACCCGCCACTGTGCGGCTGCCCCTGTCCTGCACCTGCTCCTCCGGCTCCTCGGGGGGGAGCTGTGACTCTGGATCCTCTTCTGTCTCACTGTCTTGTGACTTCTGTGATAATATTTCCTCCCCCTGAGAAAGTGAACAGATGCAGATTACATGGTGGTCCCAGTTTACCAATATCTGACCGGCGCGGCATACCCTGTGGGACCGCTCTCACCTGGAGGTCTCTGTTTTTGAGGTTGCCCAGCCAGAACGCCTCCTGGCAGTTGTTGAGGACCAGCATGGCTTTCACCCGGTACACGAACATCTCCAGAGTCTTCTTCAGCTGTGGCACGTGTGTTGTTAGACCGGTGTCCTGATGGATCTGAAGAGAAGGAAACCTCTCAGATACTGAAAGAAGGCCAACACATGGCACGACACCAACCTGGCTGACACCTACTTTGGAGTGACCGCACATGTGGTGAAGTTGCCGGGTGCATAACTGTAGGATTTTCAGTAAACTCTGCACATCGTCCTGTAAAACAGGCAAAGAAAATAAAATTGGGGGTCATTCAGCACATCCCAGTGCACGTCGCCATGGCTGAAAGCACAAAACAACCAATGCACCAGCGCTCCGCAAACACTATAATAAAGTAAATACAGTCGTGCCGCACTCACGATGTAAAACGCTAATGCTGCGTTATAAATGCGAGATGCACATCGTCCTGTAGAACATGCCATCAATAGGCTGACCACGGAGGGCAGGCAGCCTTTCCCCTATATAACTCACCCGATGCTTCTTAAAACAGCAGTCCAGAAGAGGCATCCCGACCCTCAGGAACGTCTCCACAAACTGGCGGCCATACTGCCGGGAAAGACAGAAGTGACAGTAAACCACTGGGTGCCAGCAATAGGGAAGGACTAGAAAAGAGAGACAGGACAAGCCGCGATGGAGTGAGAAGACCTCCGCACCTTCAGGCAGGTAATCAGCATGGGACGACTGTCAAACACCTGCGGAGGAAGAGACACCAACCTCAGTCTTCAGCACTACTAGAAGCCCCGAGGGTCAGACCGCAGCACTCACCTTAATCAGGTTGACGAGAATGTGGAAATTCCTGACCGCCAGACTCCAGCACAGAAGCCGCTCCGCGTGTACCTGTAAGACACAGGGTGACTCTACGTGATGGGACCTTCTGTGAAGGACCCCTGGAATAAGAGGGGAATCTGGAAATGCTAGGACTGGCCCGACAGCATGGCGGACGCCAGCACTAGGACTGGAAGACACCGCAGCACGTATGACACAGTTACAGGGCGGGCGGCATCTGCACAACCATGTGCCGACAACAGCCCCAGAGGGCCAGGACTATAGCGCTGGGGTCACTAAGGTTAGGGTGCCCAGACCTAGCCACTTACTGCCCAACATATCCCTGCAGACCCAAGAATTAAAGGGAAAGTGGCGGCTCCTAAAGGGGCGGTCCTCACTGCACAGGGCCTGCCAGATGCTTCCCCCACAGCTCCAGGACCACAGACTCAGCCACTTACCTGTCCGTCAGCCCTTGTCCCAGCAGGAATGTTCCTCACATATTTCTCCAACTTGTTCATCAGGACACGGAAGAAAACCACAAATGTTTGCCTGAAAAGAAGAGAAGTCCTGATACCAAGTGCCACCACCGGAGGCCGTATACCGGGCCCTATACCAGGGGGACAGCGGACAGTCCGGGCCCTATACCAGGCGGACAGCGGACAGTCCGGGCCCTATAGCAGGGGGACAGCGGACAGTCCGAGCCATATAACGGGCACTACAGGGGGACAGCGGACAGTCCGGGCCCTATAGCAGTGGTACGGCGGACAGTCCGGGCCCTATAACGGGCACTACAGGGGAACAGCAGACAGTCCGGGCCCCATAGCAGGGGGACAGCGGACAGTCCGAGCCATATAACGGGCACTACAGGGGAACAGCGGACAGTCCGGGCCCTATAGCAGTGGTACGGCGGACAGTCCGGGCCCTATAACGGGCACTACAGGGGGACAGCGGACAGTCCGGGCCCTATAGCAGTGGTACGGCGGACAGTCCGAGCCATATAACGGGCACTACAGGGGGACAGCGGACAGTCCGGGCCCTATAGCAGTGGTACGGCGGACAGTCCGAGCCATATAACGGGCACTACAGGGGGACAGCGGACAGTCCGGGCCCTATAGCAGGGGGACAGCGGACAGTCCGAGCCATATAACGGGCACTACAGGGGGACAGCGGACAGTCCGCGCCTGTGGTTCGCCTACCTGGTCAGAGTGGGATATGTAGATGAATGTCCGTCTTTGGCCGCGTTCATCAGCTCAGACACTCCTGCTCCACAGATTTCTTCGATGGCTTTTGGGACATCGGCGTACTCCAGGTAGATACTGGAACACACAGTGCAGCCCCCATCACACGGTGCAGGGGAGCCCCCTAGTGGCCACGCGTGGGCTCTGTCACTCACCATAACAGGCTCTGTAGGGCCTCATTAAACCTGATGCCTCTCTCACGCTCCCCGTTGGGCTGGATCCAGGACTGGCACAGAAAACCTTTCACAATGGAGGCTGTTTCCAAAAGAAGGACAATGAATGGCACGTACATCGCAATGAGCGCTAAATGAAGGGTGGCGCCGTGCATACCGGTACTGCTGCGGTACTGCGCGGCGTCCGTCTTCTCCATCAGCGCAATCAGCAGCTGCGTTAGGCTCAGGGCGGCAGAGATTGTGGGGACGCTGCTGCACAGGTTCTGGAAGTAGCTGACACTGTGGCTGAGAGGAAAAGGGCATCAGCAGAGGGCGCAGCAGTGAGAGCGGACGTGGGACACGCGATACATACCGGACCTGCTCCTCCAGGTCCACCGACGGGTCCGACTCCTTTATTCTGTGTGCGAACACCGCCAGCGCCGACTTCCACAGATTCCTGTTCTCATGCTGTAAAAAGCCATTCCTGAAAGAAGAGGTGAGTGATATCAGCCGCGGTGCCAGGCCCCACACGTATGACGAGAGCGCGCCACATACCAGGACAAGAGAGCGTGGAAAATCTGCAGGAGCAAATGGTAGCAGGAGGCCATGTGCTGGTGCTCCTTCACGTCCAGCCCCGCAGCACCCACCACACCGGGACCCTCAGCTAGGAACGTCTGCCGAAGAGAAGGAGCAGTGAGCAATGTCCACGCTCAGCACATGTAACGTGCCACGTGATCAGCACATGTAAGCCCTCACATCACAGGATGCCGCGTGCCACGAGATCAGCACATGCAAGACCTCACATCACAGGATGCCGCGTGCCACGAGATCAGCACATGTAAGACCTCACATCACAGGATGCCGCGTGCCACGAGATCAGCACATGTAAGACCTCACATCACAGGATGCCGCGTGCCACGAGATCAGTACATGCAAGACCTCACATCACAGGATGCCGCGTGCCACGAGATCAGCACATGTAAGCCCTCACATCACAGGATGCCGGGTGCCACGAGATCAGTATATGTAAGACCTCACATCACAGGATGCCGCGTGCCACGAGATCAGTACATGCAAGACCTCACATCACAGGATGCCGCGTGCCACGAGATCAGCACATGTAAGCCCTCACATCACAGGATGCCAGGTGCCACGTAATCAGCACATGTAAGCCCTCACATCACAGGATGCCAGGTGCCACGAGATCAGTATATGTAAGACCTCACATCACAGGATGCAGTGTGCCACGAGATCAGTACATGTAAGACCTCACATCACAGGATGCCAGGTGCCACGAGATCAGTACATGTAAGACCTCACATCACAGGATGCCGCGTGCCACGAGATCAGTACATGTAAGACCTCACATCACAGGATGCCGCGTGCCACGAGATCAGTACATGTAAGACCTCACATCACAGGATGCCGGGTGCCACGAGATCAGCACATGTGAGACCTCACATCACAGGATGCCGCGTGCCACGAGATCAGTATATGTAAGACCTCACATCACAGGATGCCGCGTGCCACGAGATCAGTACATGTAAGACCTCACATCACAGGATGCCGGGTGCCACGAGATCAGCACATGTGAGACCTCACATCACAGGATGCCGCGTGCCACGAGATCAGCACATGTAAGACCTGACATCACAGGATGCCGTGTGCCACGAGATCAGTATATGTAAGACCTCACATCACAGGATGCAGTGTGCCACGAGATCAGTATATGTAAGACCTCACATCACAGGATGCCGGGTGCCACGAGATCAGCACATGTGAGACCTCACATCACAGGATGCCGCGTGCCACGAGATCAGTACATGTAAGACCTCACATCACAGGATGCCGTGTGCCACGAGATCAGTATATGTATAACCTCACATCACAGGATGCAGTGTGCCAGGTGATCTCATGTGGCACATAAAATCTGCGCATTATATAATATATAGATCCCGCTGTGCAGGTGCCAATCAGGACAAGGTGACTATGGGGAAACGATCGAGAAGGATGGTTCCTAATGCCGCGCTCGCCAGTACCTGGAAGTAGTGGTGCACGTTCTCCACATGGCTGCACAGCGGGGTCAGGAGCCCGACAACCACTTCTGCCACGTCTTGAGGCGTCCTCTGGCGCAGATGGGAGAACTCTGAGCCCTTCGTGTCCTTCACCTGCACAACAGGAAGATTAAATCCACACACATGTTAAAGAGCAGCCGCGTGCGTGTCCGGGACTTTATATACTGTGCCGCCAGGTATATGCCCTAACAGTATATAGACCGCCCCGTACATTATAGAAAAATATATATATATATATATATATATATATTACACACACACACACACACACACACACACACACACACACACATATACATACATACATACATACATACACACACACACATACAGACCCCCGTGCTAGGGATCGACCGATTATCAGTTTTACTGATATTAATCGGCTGATATTAAGGAATTTGAACGTTATCGGCATCTATTTTGCCAATATTGCGATAACGTATGGGGATCAAGGATCGCCCTGTGTCAGCGCTCTCTGTGTTCCCTCAGCAGCACAAGAGAGAAGGAAGCAGAGTCTCCTCCCCCTGTGCCGCTGCTGCCACCAATGAGAGGAGGGAGGAGAAGAGGAGCTGTGGCCGCTGCTGCCACCAATGAGAGGAGGGAGGAGAAGAGGAGCTGTGGCCGCTGCTGCCACCAATGAGAGGAGGGAGGAGAAGAGGAGCTGTGGCCGCTGCTGCCACCAATGAGAGGAGGGAGGAGAAGAGGAGCTGTGGCCGCTGCTGCCACCAATGAGAGGAGGGAGAAGAGGAGCTGTGGCCACTGCGCCACCAATGAGAGGAGGGAGGAGAAGAGGAGCTGTGGCCGCTGCTGCCACCAATGAGAGGAGGGAGGAGAAGAGGAGCTGTGGCCGCTGCTGCCACCAATGAGAGGAGGGAGGAGAAGAGGAGCTGTGGCCGCTGCTGCCACCAATGAGAGGAGGGAGAAGAGGAGCTGTGGCCACTGCGCC
Source organism: Bufo gargarizans (assembly GCF_014858855.1). Lineage (NCBI taxonomy): Eukaryota > Metazoa > Chordata > Amphibia > Anura > Bufonidae > Bufo > Bufo gargarizans. Next base: position 454,701,462 of record NC_058083.1, read on the forward strand.
ACCAATGAGAGGAGGGAGGAGAAGAGGAGCTGTGGCCGCTGCTGCCACCAATGAGAGGAGGGAGGAGAAGAGGAGCTGTGGCCGCTGCTGCCACCAATGAGAGGAGGGAGGAGAAGAGGAGCTGTGGCCGCTGCTGCCACCAATGAGAGGAGGGAGGAGAAGAGGAGCTGTGGCCGCTGCGCCACCAATGAGAGGAGGGAGAAGAGGAGCTGTGGCAGCTGCTGCCACCAATGAGAGGAGGGAGGAGAAGAGGAGCTGTGGCCGCTGCTGCCACCAATGAGAGGAGGAGAAGAGGAGCTGTGGCCACTGCGCCACCAATGAGAGGAAGGAGGAGAAGAGGAGCTGTGGCCGCTGCTGCCACCAATGAGAGGAGGGAGGAGAAGAGGAGCTGTGGCCACTGCGCCACCAATGAGAGGAGGAAGGAGAAGAGGAGCTGTGGCAGCTGCTGCCACCAATGAGAGGAGGGAGGAGAAGAGGAGCTGTGGCCGCTGCTACCACCAATGAGAGGAGGGAGGAGAAGAGGAGCTGTGGCCACTGCGCCACCAATGAGAGGAGGGAGGAGAAGAGGAGCTGTGGCCGCTTCTGCCACCAATGAGAGGGAGGAAGGAGAAGAGGAGCTGTGGCCGCTGCTACCACCAATGAGAGGAGGGAGGAGAAGAGGAGCTGTGGCCACTGCGCCACCAATGAGAGGAGGGAGGAGAAGAGGAGCTGTGGCCGCTTCTGCCACCAATGAGAGGGAGGAAGGAGAAGAAGAGGAGCTGTGGCCGCTGCTACCACCAATGAGAGGAGGGAGGAGAAGAGGAGCTGTGGCCGCTGCTACCACCAATGAGAGGAGGGAGGAGAAGAGGAGCTGTGGCCGCTGCTGCCACCAATGAGAGGAGGGAGGAGAAGAGGAGCTGTGGCCACTGTGCCACCAATGAGAGGGAGGAAGGAGAAGAGGAGCTGTGGCCACTGCGCCACCAATGAGAGGAGGGAGGAGCTGTGGCCGCTGCTACCACCAATGAGAGGAGGGAGGAGAAGAGGAGTTGTGGCCACTGCGCCACCAATGAGAGGAGGAAGGAGAAGAGGAGCTGTGGCCGCTTCTGCCACCAATGAGAGGGAGGAAGGAGAAAAGGAGCTGTGGCCGCTGCTACCACCAATAAGAGGGAGGAGGAGATGTGGCCACTGCGCCACCAATGAGAGGAGGGAGGAGAAGAGGAGCTGTGGCCACTGCGCCACCAATGAGACGAGAAAGGAGAAGAGGAGCTGTGGCCACTGTGCCACCAATGAGAGGGAGGAAGGGGAAGAGGAGCTGTGGCAACTGCGCCACCAATGAAGATAACTCATTAATTCATACACAGGAGGCGGGAGCTGGCTGCAGAGTCACATAGCCTGCTCCAGATCTCTATGACAAGTAGTTGTGATCTGCACCCCTCAGGTGCCCCCCCCCACCCAAGCCCATCCTCAGTGGCAGCTCCCATCAGAGCCCCAGCAGTGTAAGCCTGGGGCTCCGATCAGTTACCATGGCGACCAGGACGCTCCTGAAGCTCTGGCTGCCATGGTAACCTCCCTGCTGCGGTGTGTACTATGCACAGGACAGCAGGGAGAGTGTGAGGTCCTATTCACCCTGATAGAGCTCTGTCAGGGTGCATAGGACAAGGGTTCTAGTCCCTAAGAGGGTTAAAAGTTAGTAAACCCCCCCCCCCCCCCGTGCCGCTGCTGCCACCAATGAGAGGAGGGAGGAGAAGAGGAGCTGTGGCCGCTGCTGCCACCAATGAGAGGAGGGAGGAGAAGAGGAGCTGTGGCCGTTGCTACCACCAATGAGAGGAGGGAGGAGAAGAGGAGCTGTGGCCACTGCGCCACCAATGAGAGGAGGAAGGAGAAGAGGAGCTGTGGCCGCTTCTGCCACCAATGAGAGGGAGGAAGGAGAAGAGGAGCTGTGGCCACTGCGCCACCAATGAGAGGGAGGAAGGAGAAGAGGAGCTGTGGCCGCTACCACCAATGAGAGGAGGGAGGAGTTGTGGCCACTGTGCCACCAATGAGAGGGAGAAAGGAGAAGAGGAGCTGTGGCCACTGTGCCACCAATGAGAGGGAGAAAGGAGAAGAGGAGCTGTGGCCGCTGCTACCACCAATGAGAGGAGGGAGAAGAGGAGTTGTGGCCACTGCGCCACCAATGAGAGGAGGGAGGAGAAGAGGAGCTGTGGCCACTGTGCCACCAATGAGAGGGAGGAAGGAGAAGAGGAGCTGTGGCCACTGCACCACCAATGTCTAATACTGGGGTTGGGGGTTGTTGGGGCACACTGCGCCACCAATGAAGAGAACTCTCATTAATTCATACACAGGAGGCGGGAGCTGGCTGCAGAGTCACATAGCCTGCTCCAGATCTCTATGACAAGTAGCTGTGATCTGCACCCCTCAGGTGCCCCCCCCCACCCAAGCCATTGGAAAGAGGCTTCATCGGAGAATATGACTTTGCCCCAGTCCTCAGCAGTCCATTCACCATATTTTCTGCAGAAGATCAATCTGTCCCTGATGTTTTTTTGGAGAGAAGTGGCTTCTTTGCTGCCCTTCTTGACACCAGGCCATCTTCCAAAAGTCTTCACCTCACTGTGCGTGCAGATGCGCTCACACCTGCCTGCTGCCATTCCTGAGCAAGCGCTGCACTGGTGGCACTCCGATCCCGCAGCTGAATCCTCTTTAGGAGACCATGCTGGACTTTCCTGGACGCCCTGAAGCCTTCTTAACAAGAATTGAACCTCTTTCCTTGAAGTTCTTGATGATCCTATAAATTGTTGATTGAGGTGCAATCTTAGTAGCCACAATATCCTTGCCTGTGAAGCCATTCTTATGCAACGCAATGATGGCTGCACGCGTTTCTTTGCAGGTCACCATGGTTAACAATGGAAGAACAATGATTTCAAGCATCACCCTCCTTTTAACAGGTCAAGTCTGCCATTTTACCCAATCAGCCTGACATAATGATCTCCAGCCTTGTGCTCGTCAACATTCTCACCTGAGTAACAAGACGATTACCGAAATGATCTCAGCAGGTCCTTTAATGACAGCAATGAAATGCAGTGGAAATTTTTTTTTGGGATTAAGTTAATTTTCATGGCAAATAAGGACTATGCATTTCATCTGATCCCTCTTCATAACACTCTGGAGTAGATGCAAATTGCTATTAGAAAAACTTAAAAGGGATTCTGTCATCAGATTTTACCCCTATAACCTAAAAATATCCTCATGTCCGGCCTAAGAAGAAGAATCCTAAGCTGGCCTTATTAAACCTCACTGAGGCTCTATTTGTCCAAAAAACTGGTTTTTATAACCTGCCAATCACTTACTTAAGGTGCCCAAGGGGAGGTCCGTTAATACAGGGTGCCCGTCCGCACCCCTCACCGTCCGGTGCCCAGCGCAGTCTTCCGTCTTCATCGCCGCCTTCTACAGCTCAGCGCCGCCTCTGCAATCCTCCCGTCCCTTTGCCAGATCCCGCGCCTGCGCACTAGGCTCGGCCTGATGCGCCCGTGCGGACTCCTGGCAGCGGCTTCATTGAGCAAAGTGCGCATGCGCCGGCGTGATGCGCACTTCGCTCAACCCTAAAATGACCTGCAGATTGGCTGAGCTTAGCGCGCAGGCGCGGTATCTGGCAGAGGGACGGGGAGGATTGCTGAGGCGGTGCTGAGCTGTAGAAGGCGGCGCTGAAGACAGGGAAGGCCGCGATGAAGACGGAAGGCAGCGAGGGGTGCGGACGGGCACCCTGTATTAACGGACCTCCCCTTGGGCACCTTAAGTAAGTGATTGGCAGGTTATAAAAACCTGTTTTTTGGACAAATAGAGCCTCAGTGAGGTTTAATAAGGCCAGCTTAGGATTCTTCTTCTTAGTCCGGACATGAGGATATCTTTAGGTTATAGGGGTAAAATCTGATGACAGAATCCCTTTAAGCAGCAACTTTTCCAATATTTATGTAATTCTCAAAACTTTTCGCCACGACTGTATATAATTTCTACAGTCCCCCTACCCCAGTACTGTATATAATATCTACAGACCGACTACCCCGGTACACACACACATACAGACCCCCGTGCTAGGGATCGACCGATTATCAGTTTTACTGATATTAATCGGCTGATATTAAGGAATTTGAACGTTATCGGCATCTATTTTGCCAATATTGCGATAACGTATGGGGATCAAGGATCGCCCTGTGTCAGCGCTCTCTGTGTTCCCTCAGCAGCACAAGAGAGAAGGAAGCAGAGTCTCCTCCCCCTGTGCCGCTGCTGCCACCAATGAGAGGAGGGAGGAGAAGAGGAGCTGTGGCCGCTGCTGCCACCAATGAGAGGAGGGAGGAGAAGAGGAGCTGTGGCCGCTGCTGCCACCAATGAGAGGAGGGAGAAGAGGAGCTGTGGCCGCTGCGCCACCAATGAGAGGAGGGAGGAGAAGAGGAGCTGTGGCCGCTGCTGCCACCAATGAGAGGAGGGAGGAGAAGAGGAGCTGTGGCCGCTGCTGCCACCAATGAGAGGAGGGAGGAGAAGAGGAGCTGTGGCCGCTGCTGCCACCAATGAGAGGAGGGAGGAGAAGAGGAGCTGTGGCCGCTGCTGCCACCAATGAGAGGAGGGAGGAGAAGAGGAGGGAGGAGAAGAGGAGCTGTGGCCGCTGCGCCACCAATGAGAGGAGGGAGAAGAGGAGCTGTGGCAGCTGCTGCCACCAATGAGAGGAGGGAGGAGAAGAGGAGCTGTGGCCACTGCTGCCACCAATGAGAGGAGGAGAAGAGGAGCTGTGGCCACTGCGCCACCAATGAGAGGAAGGAGGAGAAGAGGAGCTGTGGCCGCTGCTGCCACCAATGAGAGGAGGGAGGAGAAGAGGAGCTGTGGCCACTGCGCCACCAATGAGAGGAGGAAGGAGAAGAGGAGCTGTGGCAGCTGCTGCCACCAATGAGAGGAGGGAGGAGAAGAGGAGCTGTGGCCGCTGCTACCACCAATGAGAGGAGGGAGGAGAAGAGGAGCTGTGGCCACTGCGCCACCAATGAGAGAAGGGAGGAGAAGAGGAGCTGTGGCCGCTTCTGCCACCAATGAGAGGGAGGAAGGAGAAGAGGAGCTGTGGCCGCTGCTACCACCAATGAGAGGAGGGAGGAGAAGAGGAGCTGTGGCCACTGCGCCACCAATGAGAGGAGGGAGGAGAAGAGGAGCTGTGGCCGCTTCTGCCACCAATGAGAGGGAGGAAGGAGAAGAGGAGCTGTGGCCGCTGCTACCACCAATGAGAGGGAGGAAGGAGAAGAGGAGCTGTGGCCGCTGCTACCACCAATGAGAGGGAGGAAGGAGAAGAGGAGCTGTGGCCGCTGCTACCACCAATGAGAGGAGGGAGGAGAAGAGGAGCTGTGGCCGCTTCTGCCACCAATGAGAGGGAGGAAGGAGAAGAGGAGCTGTGGCCGCTGCTGCCACCAATGAGACGAGAAAGGAGAAGAGGAGCTGTGGCCACTGTGCCACCAATGAGAGGGAGGAAGGGGAAGAGGAGCTGTGGCAACTGCGCCACCAATGAAGATAACTCATTAATTCATACACAGGAGGCGGGAGCTGGCTGCAGAGTCACATAGCCTGCTCCAGATCTCTATGACAAGTAGTTGTGATCTGCACCCCTCAGGTGCCCCCCCCCCACCCAAGCCCATCCTCAGTGGCAGCTCCCATCAGAGCCCCAGCAGTGTAAGCCTGGGGCTCCGATCAGTTACCATGGCGACCAGGACGCTCCTGAAGCTCTGGCTGCCATGGTAACCTCCCTGCTGCGGTGTGTACTATGCACAGGACAGCAGGGAGAGTGTGAGGTCCTATTCACCCTGATAGAGCTCTGTCAGGGTGCATAGGACAAGGGTTCTAGTCCCTAAGAGGGTTAAAAGTTAGTAAACACCCCCCCCCCCGTGCCGCTGCTGCCACCAATGAGAGGAGGGAGGAGAAGAGGAGCTGTGGCCGCTGCTGCCACCAATGAGAGGAGGGAGGAGAAGAGGAGCTGTGGCCGTTGCTACCACCAATGAGAGGAGGGAGGAGAAGAGGAGCTGTGGCCACTGCGCCACCAATGAGAGGAGGAAGGAGAAGAGGAGCTGTGGCCGCTTCTGCCACCAATGAGAGGAGGAAGGAGAAGAGGAGCTGTGGCCGCTGCTACCACCAATGAGAGGAGGGAGGAGAAGAGGAGCTGTGGCTGCTGCTGCCACCAATGAGAGAAGGGAGGAGAAGAGGAGCTGTGGCCACTGCGCCACCAATGAGAGGAGGGAGGAGAAGAGGAGCTGTGGCCACTGCGCCACCAATGAGAGGGAGGAAGGAGAAGAGGAGCTGTGGCCGCTACCACCAATGAGAGGAGGGAGGAGTTGTGGCCACTGTGCCACCAATGAGAGGGAGAAAGGAGAAGAGGAGCTGTGGCCACTGTGCCACCAATGAGAGGGAGAAAGGAGAAGAGGAGCTGTGGCCGCTGCTACCACCAATGAGAGGAGGGAGAAGAGGAGTTGTGGCCACTGCGCCACCAATGAGAGGAGGGAGGAGAAGAGGAGCTGTGGCCACTGCGCCACCAATGAGAGGAGGGAGGAGCTGTGGCCACTGCGCCACCAATGAGAGGAGGGAGGAGAAGAGGAGCTGTGGCCACTGTGCCACCAATGAGAGGGAGGAAGGAGAAGAGGAGCTGTGGCCACTGCACCACCAATGTCTAATACTGGGGTTGGGGGTTGTTGGGGCACACTGCGCCACCAATGAAGATAACTCTCATTAATTCATACACAGGAGGCGGGAGCTGGCTGCAGAGTCACATAGCCTGCTCCAGATCTCTATGACAAGTAGCTGTGATCTGCACCCCTCAGGTGCCCCCCCCACCCAAGCCCCTCCTCAGTGGCAGCTCCCATCAGAGCCCCAGCAGTGTAAGCCTGGGGCTCCGATCAGTTACCATGGCGACCAGGACGCTCCTGAAGCTCTGGCTGCCATGGTAACCTCCCTGCTGCGGTGTGTACTATGCACAGGACAGCAGGGAGAGTGTGAGGTCCTAGTGACCCTGATAGAGCTCTGTCAGGGTGCATAGGACAAGGGTTCTAGTCCCTAAGAGGGTTAAAAGTTAGTAAATAAAAATAAAAATACACGTTAACATCAAAAATGAAAATTCACAGATTAGCCCGGTACTGTATATAATATCTACAGTCGCGGCCAAAAGTTTTGAGAATGACACAAATATTAGTTTTCACAACGTTTGCTGCTAAACTGCTTTTAGATCTTTGTCTCAGTTGTTTCTGTGATGTAGTGAAATATAATTAGTGGGTTTTTGTTTGTCCACCCGCCTCTTGAGGATTGACCACAAGTTCTCAATGGGATTAAGATCTGGGGAGTTTCAAGGCCATGGACCCAAAATATCAACGTTTTGGTCCCCGAGCCACTTAGTGATCACTTTTGCCTTATGGCACGGAGCTCCATCGTGCTGGAAAATGCATTGTTCTTCACCAAACTGTTGTTGGATTGTTGGAAGAAGTGGCTGTTGGAGGGTGTTTTGGTGCCATTCTTTATTCATGGCTGTGTTTTGGGGCAGAATTGTGGGTGAGCCCACTCCCTTGGATGAGAAGCAACCCCAGACATGAATGGTCTCAGGATGCTTTACTGGTGGCATGACACAGGACTGATGGTAGCGCTCACCTTTTCTTCTCCGGACAAGCCTTTTTCCTGATGCCCCAAACAATTGGAAAGAGGCTTCATCGGAGAATATGACTTTGCCCCAGTCCTCAGCAGTCCATTCACCATATTTTCTGCAGAAGATCAATCTGTCCCTGATGTTTTTTTGGAGAGAAGTGGCTTCTTTGCTGCCCTTCTTGACACCAGGCCATCTTCCAAAAGTCTTCACCTCACTGTGCGTGCAGATGCGCTCACACCTGCCTGCTGCCATTCCTGAGCAAGCGCTGCACTGGTGGCACTCCGATCCCGCAGCTGAATCCTCTTTAGGAGACCATGCTGGACTTTCCTGGACGCCCTGAAGCCTTCTTAACAAGAATTGAACCTCTTTCCTTGAAGTTCTTGATGATCCTATAAATTGTTGATTGAGGTGCAATCTTAGTAGCCACAATATCCTTGCCTGTGAAGCCATTCTTATGCAACGCAATGATGGCTGCACGCGTTTCTTTGCAGGTCACCATGGTTAACAATGGAAGAACAATGATTTCAAGCATCACCCTCCTTTTAACAGGTCAAGTCTGCCATTTTAACCCAATCAGCCTGACATAATGATCTCCAGCCTTGTGCTCGTCAACATTCTCACCTGAGTAACAAGACGATTACCGAAATGATCTCAGCAGGTCCTTTAATGACAGCAATGAAATGCAGTGGAAATTTTTTTTTGGGATTAAGTTAATTTTCATGGCAAATAAGGACTATGCATTTCATCTGATCCCTCTTCATAACACTCTGGAGTAGATGCAAATTGCTATTAGAAAAACTTAAAAGGGATTCTGTCATCAGATTTTACCCCTATAACCTAAAAATATCCTCATGTCCGGCCTAAGAAGAAGAATCCTAAGCTGGCCTTATTAAACCTCACTGAGGCTCTATTTGTCCAAAAAACTGGTTTTTATAACCTGCCAATCACTTACTTAAGGTGCCCAAGGGGAGGTCCGTTAATACAGGGTGCCCGTCCGCACCCCTCACCGTCCGGTGCCCAGCGCAGTCTTCCGTCTTCATCGCCGCCTTCTACAGCTCAGCGCCGCCTCTGCAATCCTCCCGTCCCTTTGCCAGATCCCGCGCCTGCGCACTAGGCTCGGCCTGATGCGCCCGTGCGGACTCCTGGCAGCGGCTTCATTGAGCAAAGTGCGCATGCGCCGGCGTGATGCGCACTTCGCTCAACCCTAAAATGACCTGCAGATTGGCTGAGCTTAGCGCGCAGGCGCGGTATCTGGCAGAGGGACGGGGAGGATTGCTGAGGCGGTGCTGAGCTGTAGAAGGCGGCGCTGAAGACAGGGAAGGCCGCGATGAAGACGGAAGGCAGCGAGGGGTGCGGACGGGCACCCTGTATTAACGGACCTCCCCTTGGGCACCTTAAGTAAGTGATTGGCAGGTTATAAAAACCTGTTTTTTGGACAAATAGAGCCTCAGTGAGGTTTAATAAGGCCAGCTTAGGATTCTTCTTCTTAGTCCGGACATGAGGATATCTTTAGGTTATAGGGGTAAAATCTGATGACAGAATCCCTTTAAGCAGCAACTTTTCCAATATTTATGTAATTCTCAAAACTTTTCGCCACGACTGTATATAATTTCTACAGTCCCCCTACCCCAGTACTGTATATAATATCTACAGACCGACTACCCCGGTACTGTATGTAATATCTTCAGACCGATTACCCCGGTACTGTATGTAATATCTACAGACCGACTACCCCGGTACTGTATGTAATATCTTCAGACCGATTACCCCGGTACTGTATGTAATATCTACAGACCGATTACCCCGGTACTGTATGTAATATCTACAGACCGATTACCCCGGTACTGTATGTAATATCTACAGACCCCCCTATACAGACCCCATTGTACATAATTATAGACTCGTCGACACTGAAATTCCAGTAACAGGACGGAAAAGCTTTAACGTTCTGTAAATCCAGGAAGGAGCCAGTGTTACTAAGATCTGCAGATGATGACATTTTCAGCACCTAGCTCCAATCTGTGAGATGTGGGAGGGGCATAAAAGCCAGATTGAAAACAGTCTTTTTAGCAACATGAGACCTCCCAGTTATCACCACTTGTCACACACAGGGGACAGGCTGAGCTGAGAGGCCTCGGTTCATCACTCCGGCAGATCGCTCCGTGCCGAGGCCAAGATGTCAGCTCTGGTTAAGAGTGTGTGTGTCCCAGTGGTCAGGAGAACAATGACCTGGAATGACAGGAAGAGGAGCAGAGAGAAGAACCTGTGCAGGACACATCGTCTAATCTGAAGAATGGTGCCTAATGATCCTTTCTGTACTACAAGTGAAAGTGGCACATCCCAAGCCTAGGGCAGCAAACAAACCACCTGAAGGCATCTGCACGACACTGGACATCCAGCTACAGATGTCCACTGACCTCACACCACCACTCTCATAGGCCATTATGGTGCACAGCAAGACGGCAATGGAGGCTGGAATGGAGGTCTGTACTCTTCAGGGATGAGACGCTTTTACCTTGGATTCAGTGATTACTGAAGATTGGTCTTGAGACCGTGCGGGTAACGCCATAAGGAGGTCTTCACAAGGGAAAGTTACACTGGTCCTACTCTCAGGATCTTAGGGTCAGGTAGTATAATATATGGTAGCCGGAGCACTCTCATTCAGGTACCAACAGCTCGGGTTACGGTGATTTCGTCATGGATCCAGTGGTCCGGCCATTTCTCCACAATGCCAGGCCGCATGTTGCTTGTGCTACTGTGGGCAGCCTGTGTGGCCTAGACGTGTTAACGTGGCCTGTGGTGTCTCTGGACTTGTCTTGCATTGAGCACATCTGGCACGTCATTGGTCGGCAATTGTAGGTTCAGCTGCCAGCAGTGGATCTTGATGATCTGCGTGCCCATATGCATTCGGGCAGCAGGACAATCCTTAGACCATTAATAACCTCAGCTGACACAGCGCCCGCCCGGTGCAGCACTGATCGCATACAGCAGACGCTGCGCACATCTGGTGCAGCACTGAGTGGCAACCTTCTACAGACCACAGGATGGAGCTCTACTGTACACGGCAGTCGGTCAGGGCTGCAGTGAAAAACACCCTAATGGAAAACTGAAGAACCCCAATCAATGGGAACCACTGGATCTGTCCGCACGGCGTTACAGGATCACACTGTCTGCAGTCTATGCAATCAGTACATAAAGGGTTCGAAGAGGTCTAACCCCAGAGGTGACCTCATATATACAGCTCTGACTTGCCTTACCTTCAGAACGAGTGACCTTTTGGAGGTGGTCAGAATGTTCTCCACTTTGCGGGACAGATCCTCCAGGAGAAAGTCAAGCTCTGCCGGCCCCAGCTGCACCACTTCTGTAGCCTGCAGGACACAGAATGAATGGTGCTGAGTTTGCAGCCGCCCGCAGGCTGTGACTGCACCAGAATCAGGAGGCAGACCTTTACCTTTGTACACATGTTAGAATCCAGCAGTGAGCGCGTGACGAGGCCGCTCTGGAGAACCGTGAACACGTGGACATCCAGCTCCCTAAAGAATGGCCGGTAACTGCACAGGCTGACGCAGGGCCTGCTGTTCTCATCCTTGTCCTGAAAAACATGGAGATTGAAGACCTCAGCAACAGAGAGGGACCCAAAACCTCCTACTTACAGAGCTGGACTACCTTCTCCAACTGGCTCTTCTGAGTCTCTAGCGGCTCCTCAGTCTGCGAGGCTTCTGTGGACAAGTTCTTCCCATCCCCCAGTGGACGCTTCTTTCCTTAAGTATCAGAAATGCAGCAATGAGCCCGAGCTCTGGGACAAGATGGCCGCTCTCGCACTGCACCCTCATTCTGAACAGAGGCATCACCCCAAAGGTAAAGAGCAAGTCATCACAACCCTTCTCACCCGTCATTAGCCGCTCAGTAAGAATCCACAGCCCACCCTGTCAGGAAGAAGAGCCAAGATGATTGGAGACCTCCCCACCCAGTCAGGAAGAAGAGCCAAGATGATTGGAGACCTCCCCACCCAGTCAGGAAGAAGAGCCAAGATGATTGGAGACCTCCCCACCCAGTCAGGAAGAAGAGCCAAGATGATTGGAGACCTCCCCGCCCAGTCAGGAAGAAGAGCCAAGATGATTGGAGACCTCCCCGCCCAGTCAGGAAGAAGAGCCAAGATGATTGGAGACCTCCCCGCCCAGTCAGGAAGAAGAGCCAAGATGATTGGAGACCTCCCCGCCCAGTCAGGAAGAAGAGCCAAGATGATTGGAGACCTCCCCGCCCAGTCAGGAAGAAGAGCCAAGATGATTGGAGACCTCCCCGCCCAGTCAGGAAGAAGAGCCAAGATGATTGGACACCTCCCCGCCCAGTCAGGAAGAAGAGCCAAGATGATTGGACACCTCCCCGCCCAGTCAGGAAGAAGAGCCAAGATGATTGGACACCTCCCCGCCCAGTCAGGAAGAAGAGCCAAGATGATTGGACACCTCCCCGCCCAGTCAGGAAAAAAAGCCAAGATGATTGGAGACCTCCCCGCCCAGTCAGGAAGAAGAGCCAAGATGATTGGAGACCTCCCCGCCCAGTCAGTAAGAAGAGCCAAGATGATTGGAGACCTCCCCGCCCAGTCAGGAAGAAGAGCCAAGATGATTGGACACCACCCTGCCCCCCATTGATAGTACCCCTCTTAGTCTTCTTCACAGCAGTAACAGCAGGTAATGCAGGAGGTGGCCCCTCAATCTGATCACAGTCAAAACGGGCACAAGGTGGAACATAACCGGCACAAGCTGAAGAAAAACAAAATGAATGTGAGTGACCCCAAATCCCCCATATGTGACTCCCACACCCACCATGCTGATCACCAGGAGGCAGTATTATAGTGGTTATATTCCTGTACATAGGAGCAGTATTATAGCAGTTATATTCTTGTACATAGGAGCAGTATTATAGTAGTTATATTCTTGTACATAGGAGCAGTATTATAGTAGTTATATTCTTGTACATAGGAGCAGTATTATAGTAGTTATATTCTTGTACATAGGAGCAGTATTATAGTAGTTATATTCTTGTACATAGGAGGCAGTATTATAGTAGTTATATTCCTGTACATAGGAGCAGTATTATAGCAGTTATATTCTTATACATAGGAGGCAGTATTATAGTAGTTATATTCCTGTACATAGGAGCAGTATTATAGCAGTTATATTCCTGTACATAGGAGCAGTATTATAGCAGTTATATTCTTGTACATAGGAGCAGTATTATAGCAGTTATATTCTTGTACATAGGGGGCAGTATTATAGCAGTTATATTCCTGTACATAGGAGCAGTATTATAGCAGTTATATTCTTGTACATAGGAGCAGTATTATAGCAGTTATATTCTTGTACATAGGGGGCAGTATTATAGTAGTTATATTCCTGTACATAGGAGCAGTATTATAGCAGTTATATTCTTGTACATAGGAGGCAGTATTATACCAGTTATATTCTTGTACATAGGAGGCAGTATTATAGTAGTTATATTCCTGTACATAGGAGCAGTATTATAGTAGTTATATTCCTGTACATAGGAGCAGTATTATAGTAGTTATATTCCTGTACATAGCAGCAGTATTATAGTAGTTATATTCTTGTACATAGGAGCAGTATTATAGTAGTTATATTCTTGTACATAGGAGCAGTATTATAGCAGTTATATTCCTGTACATAGGAGCAGTATTATAGCAGTTATATTCTTGTACATAGGAGGCAGTATTATAGCAGTTATATTCTTGTACATAGGAGGCAGTATTATAGTAGTTATATTCCTGTACATAGGAGCAGTATTATAGTAGTTATATTCTTGTACATAGGAGCAGTATTATAGTAGTTATATTCCTGTACATAGGAGCAGTATTATAGTAGTTATATTCCTGTACATAGGAGGCAGTATTATAGCAGTTATATTCTTGTACATAGGAGGCAGTATTATAGTAGTTATATTCTTGTACATAGGAGGCAGTATTATAGTAGTTATATTCTTGTACATAGGAGGCAGTATTATAGTAGATATATTCTTGTACATAGGAGGCAGTATTATAGTAGTTATATTCCTGTACATAGGAGCAGTATTATAGTAGTTATATTCTTGTACATAGGAGCAGTATTATAGTAGTTATATTCTTGTACACAGGAGCAGTATTATAGTAGTTATATTCTTGTACATAGGAGGCAGTATTATAGTAATTATATTCTTGTACGTAGGAGGCAGTATTATAGTAGTTATATTCTTGTACATAGGAGCAGTATTATAGTAGTTATATCCTATTATAGAAGGATATAACCGAGTCCGGAGTAGTAAAAAGACTACGCTTTAAACTCTTGATCTATACGCTTTAAACTCTTGATCTATACATTCCAGTTATGTCTAAAGGGGTTGTGACATAACTGGAATGTATAACCTATGCACAGGAGTGGTGACAAACACCTGATGACTTTGGGCCCCACCATGTGGACCCCCACTGATCACGAGAAGGGGAGTCACAAAACCCAATTCCTCATCACCGCACAACGGCAGTGAGGAGGCGTTGGGATGGCAGTCAAGCATGCACCGTGCTGTCTGTGGGGCTGATGGATGTAGCCGAGCGCTGTACTTGTGACAGGGTAATAAGTGTCCGTTGTGACACAACCCCTTTAAGTGGAAATACAGGTCTGACCGCAGACATTAGTCACACTCTGAAATGTAGGAAGGTAGACAGGCAATACCAGGCAGACACTTCTCCAGGATGGATCGCAGCCATGTGATGTTCTGAAGACGGCTCAGCACCTTCCCCTTCATGTCGGCGTTTGGTTGCTTACAGAAGGCGTTGACTACCTGCAGGGAAGAGCTCAGTGTCAATCAGGAGGTCGCAGCCATTGGTGGAACACATGGCAGCTTCATGACATTCACCTCTATAAACCAGTTGATGGCCAGAAAGAGCAGCGAGCACAGGAACTCCCGTTCTTGCTTGGTCAGAGAATCAATCTTGTCGATGACGTCTAGATCTGTAAGGTACAGCGGGCAGCCTTCGGAGACACAATGCATGATGGATCAGAGAACAATTCTCCAAGCGGGGGGCTTGGAAGACAAACTCCTCTAAAGAAAAAAAATCCAAACCCAAAAAGTAGACTAAATTGTTTCACAACCACTAGTGGTCGATGAAAAGTCCAGAGGGATCTTCAACTTATCCCGGTACAAGTTAGAACAGAATGAACTGGCTCCGCCGAGTAAGGGACTCCCATTCCGCCCCGCCGAGTAAGGGACTCCCATTCCGCCCCGCCGAGTAAGGGACTCCCATTCCGCCCCGCCGAGTAAGGGACTCCCATTCCGCCCCGCCGAGTAAGGGACTCCCATTCCGCCCCGCCGAGTAAGGGACTCCCATTCCGCCCCGCCGAGTAAGGGACTCCCATTCCGCCCCGCCGAGTAAGGGACTCCCATTCCGCCCCGCCGAGTAAGGGACTCCCATTCCGCCCCGCCGATAAACCTGATCTGTTTTAACTCTTTGTAGACCTGAACCAATGTATAGGTAAACTTACACTTAGACGTCACTTTGCCCACAAACCCTTACACTGAGTAGATGGTAATGAACCTCCAGTTCCCTCTACTTCTCCTAATGTAGAAACACAATTACCAGTCTCATCTGAATTCCATCCTATCCCCGCCAATGTTAAGGGAACATTGTAATTTTATCCACTTGAAAGTAGGGTCCACATATTGAATGCAGTTTTAACATGGTCATGAATGACTTGTCTTTGGTAACACTTCCTTAAATATGAATACAAATAGAAGTAATCACACTGAGAACCCCAGAAGAAATGACTTAAACTGGGGAGAATGTTCGGCTCGGAGGAACTTTATGGAAAATAAAAAATAAAATATAGTGATAAAAAGTGCGGATAAAAGGAGGAGGTATAGTCATTATGGAGGCCGACTATCGGATCAAAACTACTATAAAATCATAAGAGGACACAAAGATCTGTAAAAAAATAAAAAAAATTCAATCTTTGAACCAGTTGATTTAGGATGCGAGCAAACAATTAATCGATAAAAAAAAAATAAGAACTTTTTTGAAAATCCCACACCGATCCCCCTCATGATTCTATTTTCTACCAAAAATCCATAAATCTCTTGTCAATCCCCCTGGTAGACCAATTATTTCCGGGATAGGCTACAGAAATATATTCCCACACTTCCCTCCTATCTTAGGGTACTTTCACACTAGCGGCAGGACGGATCTGCCGCTATTTCGCCGTACTGCCAGACTGCCGCTCCATCCCCATTGACTATAATGGGGACAGGGGCGGAGGTCCGAGTTATAGTCAATGGGGACGGAGCGGCAGTACGGCAGTACGGCGAAATAGCAGCAGGACGAATCCGACAGGGTGAACAGCCTACCGCTAGTGTGAAAGCAGCCTTAGAGACACTTCCCACCTTATTCAGTTCCTTGACAGGGGAAGATGACTACATGTGGGGGACACCGGACGTCTCCTATGTACAGAGATATTAAACATGACCCAGGGATCACAGCTGTAACATACTCTCATGCCGAAATCTCAAAGTTTATTTTTTAAGCCAATTTCACACTTCGCCATAATTACTTTGTATTCCACGACACCCATTATATCCAGATAAATGGCACTGCGATGGGGACAACATTTGCCCCATCATATGCCAACCTTTTTATGAGTGTCTGGAGAGAAATTTAGGTTATTACTACACCCTGAAATCTAATTGACACTATTTTTGTATGGCAAGGAGGGGCAGATGAGCTCAATTCATTAATCTAACGATTGGAACCTATCCGTTTGAGATCTACAGCTCATCGTTCACGACAGGAAGATTTCCACCAAGACTCATTTTATAAGCGTCGATGCCAATAGCTCCCTGGATTCCAACAGTCATCATCAGAAATGGGAACGCAACATTCCATTTAGCCAAATGAAGCCAATTAGGAGAAGTTGCTCTGATGACAATGAGGAGCTAAATCGGGATTTTGAAAGATAGAGTTAAGGATCAGGGTACCCAAAAAGACTTATAGAGGAATCTACAAAAATAATCCTCAAAGTTTCCCAAAAGGAAAGTCTTTTACTGCGCGGCAGCAACAAAAAGAAATCTAAAGAAAATGGGTCACAAAATTAAATGTATCGGCGTAGTCCGATTACTAGATTTAACTCCCAACACACCTTCATTAGAAACACCCTGGCAAACCCAAAATTCCTATCTCAAAAAATTAGCATATCATGAAAAGGTTCTCTAAACGAGCTATTAACCTAATCATCTGAATCAGCTAATTAACTCTAAACACCTGCAAAAGATTCCTGAGGCTTTTAAAAACTCCCAGCCTGGTTCATTACTCAAAACCGCAATCATGGGTCAGACTGCCGCCCTGACTGCTGTCCAGAAGGCCATCATTGACACCTCAAGCAGGAGGGTAAGACACAGAAAGAAATTTCTGACCGAATAGGCTGTTCCCAGAGCGCTGTATCAAGGCCCCTCAGTGGGAAGTCTGTGGGAAGGAAAAAGTGTGGCAGAAAACGCTGCACAACGAGAAGAGGTGACCGGACCCTGAGGAAGATTGTGGAGAAGGACCGATTCCAGACCTTGGGGGACCTGCGGAAGCAGTGGACTGAGTCTGGAGTAGAAACATCCAGAGCCCCCGTGTACAGGCGTGTGCAGGAAATGGGCTACAGGTGCCGCATTCCCCAGAAACAGCGGCAGAAGCGCCTGACCTGGGCTACAGAGAAGCAGCACTGGACTGTTGCAGGTCATTCGGAAATCAAGGTGCCAGAGTCTGGAGGAGACTGGGGAGAGGGAAATGCCAAAATGCCTGAAGTCCAGTGTCAGGTCCCCACAGTCAGTGATGGTCTGGGGGCCATGTCAGCTGCTGGTGTTGGTCCACTGTGTTTTATCAAGGGCAGGGGCAATGCAGCCGCTATCAGGAGATTGTGGAGCACTTCATGCTTCCATCTGCTGAAAAGCTTTATGGAGATGAAGATGTCATTTTTCAGCACGACCTGGCACCTGCTCACAGCGCCAACACCACTGGTAACTGGTTTACTGACCATGGTATTACTGGGCTCAACTGGCCTGCCAACTCTCCTGACCTGAACCCTATAGAGAATCTGTGGGATATTGGGAAGAGAAAGTGAGAGACGCAAGACCCAACACTCTGGATGAGCTTAAGGTCGCTATCGAAGCATCCTGGGCCTCCATAACACCTCAGCAGTGCCACAGGCTGATTGCCTCCATGCCACGCTGCATTGAAGCATCCTGGGCCTCCATAACACCGCAGCAGTGCCACAGGCTGATTGCCTCCATGCCACGCCGCATTGAAGCCTCCTGGGCCTCCATAACACCTCAGCAGTGCCACGGGCTGATTGCCTCCATGCCACGCCGCATTGAAGCAGTCATTTCTGCAAAAGGATTCCCGACCAAGTATTGAGTGCAGAACTGAACATAATTATTTGAAGGTTGAATTTTTTTGCATTAAAAACACTTTTCTTTTATTGGTCGGATGAAATATGCTAATTTTTTTAGATAGGAATTTTGGGTTTTCATGAGCTGTGGCCAAAATCATCAATATTACAACAATAAAAGGCTTGAACTACTTCAGTTGTGTGTAATGGATCTAAAATATATGAAAGTCTAATGTTTATCAGCACATTACAGAAAATAATGAACTTTATCGCAATATGCTATTTTTTTTTAGAAGGACCTGTATGTACATATACACACACCCCGTTATCTATGTATGTGAGGTATAATTATATATATACACACACACACACACATATAGAATATATCCTCTTTTAGCTATATGCACCCTTATGATGTAAAAAACAACATTGCTTACCGGTAATCGTTTTTCTCGATACCCATGACGGCACCCTGTGCGACTCAGGACCTCCCATCAGGACAGGAAACCTGAGAAGATAAAAAGGACACACCTCCACCTAACACCAGTGGAAGAAATACATTGTTCTCCGGGGAAAAGTGACAAAGGATTAAAGATCCCCATCTTTTTTTTATTTTTATCTATATTACTTCATATAGACCTGGCAAACGCTATATATTTATATGTCTACATGGGGAGGGAAATATCGGGTGCCGTCATGGGTATCGAGAAAAACGATTGCCGGTAAGCAATGTTTTCCCCTCACCCATGACGGCAGCCTGTGCGAGATAAACTATAAGTAGAACCTAGGGGGGGCCACAGCCTGAAGGACTTTTTCCCCGAAAAAGGCATCAGAATGGAGCTGCAATCTGTAATGTTTGAGAAAGGTATGGGGGGAGCTCCAGGTAGCCGCCCTGCAAATCTGAGCTAAAGACACATCAGCTCTTTCAGCCCATGAAGTAGACACTGCCCTAGTAGAATGGGCCCCAAAACCTGAAGGAGGGGGGAGACCCAAGGAAATATAAGCCCTAGCTATGGCCTTCTTCACCCATCTAGCAATAACCCCGCAGGATGCTTTTTTCCCCCTATTCCCTCCTAAATACTGGACCAGGAGGTTTTCGTCTTTTCTCCAAGGAGCCGTAACATCTAGGTAGACCAACAAGCATCTCTTAACATCCAGGCAATGAAACCTTTCTTCCGTGCTATTGGAGGGGTTAGGAAAAAAGGAAGGTAACACAATGTCCTGGCTCCTGTGAAAATCAGAGACAACCTTGGGAAGGAAAGAAGGCAGGGGCCTGATAACTATTTGGTTATCCTGGATGATAATATAAGGTGGATATGCAGAGAAGGCCTGGATCTCCGAGATCCTCCTAGCAGAGGTAATAGCCAGGAGGAAAGCCATTTTAATGGACAAGATGTCAATAGGGATCTCCAATAAGGGCTCAAAGGGTCTATCGGTTAGGGCCGTCAAGACCTTGTTCAGGTCCCAAGGAGGGGAAAGAGGTCTTACAGAAGGACGGATTCTGGCAGCGGCAGAAAGGAAACGTTTGACCCACGGGTGGATTGCTAATTGGAAGTCAAAAAAGTAGCTCAAAGCCGACACCTGTACTTTTAAGGTGGAGGCCTTGAGTCCCTTGTCTAAACCTGCTTGTAAAAAGTCTAAAATCTTAGGGATTTCTGGAGGACTAAAATGGATCAGGGCTAGAACCTAGAAAGGAAGAAAAGACATTCCAAACCCTATTATACTTCCTGGCTGTTGTAGCTTTTCTACTGCCTAGAAGGGTGGAAACAACTTTGCTAAAAAGCCCTCTCCTCAACCAGATATCCCTGTCAATCTCCATACTGCCAATTGAAGAATCCCCGGATTGGGATGCCATACGGGCCCCTGGGAAAGGAGATCCTCCCTTGGAGGGATCACCCAGGGGGGGCTTCTGGCTAGACTTAAGAGGGTGGAGTACCAGACTCTCTTGGGCCATTTTGGGGCTACCAGGATTATGGTGGCTCCTTCCCTCCGTACTTTCTTCAGCACCTGTGGAATTAGGGAAATAGGCGGGAAGGCATAGCCGAGTTCCTGGCTCCAGTCCTGAGCCAGACTGTCTACCGTTGTAGGATTCTCTGTGTAGTTTAGGGAGAAGAATCTCTCTGTCTTCCTGTTTTTCCGAGTGGCAAAGAGGTCTATAGTTGGGGTCCCAAACTTTGACACAATCTGGGAAAAAAATCTCCTCGTTCAGACTCCACTTTTCCTGACTGAGTTCTACTCGGCTTAGAAAGTCGGCCACAGTGTTCTCTTTCCCCTTCAGATGAATTGCGGACAGGACCAGGTTTCTGTCTTCTGCCATTTTGAAAATCTCCAAGAAGAGGAAGATTAGGGATGGTACCTTTGTTCCGCCCTGATGATTTATACAGGCCACTGTCGTTGAATTGTCCGAGTAAAAGACCAACTTTTTGTTTGAGACATCTGGAACTGCCACCTTTAGGACTCTTTCTACTGCTTTGAGCTCCTTGTAATTTGACGTGCAGTCCCGGGTTCTTAAATCCCATCTTCCCTGCCAGTATTTTCCATCTGAGTGAGCTCCCCAACCCCACGGACTGTCGTCTGTCGTTATCAGTATGGGCTCTACCAAGGCATTCCTGACGAAAGGTTCTTCTCGGACGTCCACCACAGGAGAGAATACCTTGCTCTGGAGGAGAGATTACATTTTTCCTTTAGTGTTTGTGGGAGACCATTCCAATTCTTTAAGATATCCGACTGTAACGGTCTTGTGTGGATCTGAGCAAACGGTACGGCGGGAATTGTAGCCGTCAGGTGCCCCAGTACTGCCATCGCCTCTCTGATCGAACATCGGAAGGACCGGAAAAGGAACCAAACATGTTCTATTGTTGAGGACACTTTCTTCTGAGGGAGGAATGTCTTCTGAGCCGTGGAATCTAGCTGCATTCCTAAAAAGGTGCAAATTTGAGAA
This sequence comes from Bufo gargarizans, assembly GCF_014858855.1. Taxonomy (NCBI): domain Eukaryota; kingdom Metazoa; phylum Chordata; class Amphibia; order Anura; family Bufonidae; genus Bufo; species Bufo gargarizans. The sequence continues at coordinate 454,722,439 of NC_058083.1, forward strand.
GGGGTTAGACAAGACTTCTCCTGATTCATCTTCCACCCCAGATCCTTCAACAGAGAGCACACCAGGACAAGTTCTGTCTGTAACTGCTCCCTTGTCTGGGCTACGAACAAAAAATCGTCCAGATAGGGTACTAATACTACCCCAGACAATCGAAGGAATGCCACCATCTCCGCCACAACCTTGGTGAAAATTCTCGGGGCTTGAGAGACCCCAAACGGGAGGGCCCTGTATTGTAGGTGCAGAAGTTGGCCCCTTACTTGAACAGCCGTTCTTAAATACTTTTGGGAGGAAGAGTGAATTGGGATGTGATAATAGGCATCCTCTAGGTCTATACTTGCCATCCAGCAATCTTTGTATAACAGGTCTATAGTTGTCTTTATAGTTTCCATCCGGAACTTCTTGTATCTCAGGAACTTGTTTAGACGCTTCAGGTTCAGAATCATCCGAAAGGACCCATTGAGTTTCTTTATTAAAGAAGAGTGGAGAGTAAAACCCCTTGCCCTCCTCCTTCTTCGGAACTTGGCAAACAACTCCTTTGTCCAATAATAACTGAACCTCTGCCTCTAAAACTGTGGACTTTAGAGGATCTTTCGGAGTTGGAGTGCAGGTGAAAAAAAACTTGGGGATAGGAGCGGAACTCCAACCTGAATCCCTCTGCTATCCCTCCCAAAACCCACTTGTTTTGGGTGACGTTCGACCAAGCCGGGAGAAAAGCAGAGTCTTCCCCCAACCTGGAGATTGGCGTCATTGCTTGTCCTTTGGTTTGTTATCCTGGGATTTAAAAAGGAAGCCGCTAGTTTTTCTTTGAAACCTATCCCTCTCTTTCCTATCGTATGGCTTGCCCCTCTGTCTTCTAAAACCCTGCTGGGGTTTACGAAAAAAGGGGTTCTTCTGAGGGACAGGAAATCCTCTTTTCTTGTCGGATGCCTTCTCCAAGATGTCGTCTAGAGAGGACCCTAACAACCTATCGCCCTCACACGGAAGGGCACAGAGTCTGGCCTTAGACCCCTGGTCACCCTTCCAGGATCTAAGCCAAATGGCTCTTCTTGCCGCATTTGTCATGGCTGAGGATTTGGCGGCAAAGAGCATAACATCCGTAGATGCATCAGTTAAAAAATCCGCCGCTTTTTTGCGAAGGTGGGAAGAGAAGCTAAGATTTCTTCTCTAGGCATTTTCTCTTTAAGATGTGCCTCTAGCTGTTCAATCCATAGTCTCAGGGACCGGGATACCCAAGTGGCTGCAACTGCAGGTCCAAGACAAGTAGCAGAAGTTTCCCACGCCCGTTTTAGAAATATGTCTGCTTTTTTATCTAACGGGTCCGAAAGACAACCCAGATCATCAAAGGGGAGGGCAATCTCTTTGCCATCTTAGCGACTGGAGCATCTACCGTAGGGGCCTTATCCCAGCTTGAGGAGACCTTTTCCTCATAAGGATATTTCCTTTTCACAGAGGAGGGTAAGAAGAATTTCCTGTCAGGATTTTTCCACTCTCTTGAAATAATTGCCTGCATGTTTTCATGATGCTTTTTAGGGCCTAACGCCTGGAAGGCCTGGTCCGCAACCGATCTGGTCTGCTTGATGTCTTCCAACTGCATGGTTGCTCTGACCGCTTTTAGTAACGGCTGTGTATCTTCAGGGGAAAAGAAGGATCTCCCTGAATAATCTTCGTCCGAGGAGTCCGAATTACTAGAAAATAGCTGCCCGGATTCTCCGTCATCGTCGGATGAGTCCATCTCTATACTGTCGTACTCTGTGTCTTTCCCTGGTTTATCTGGGGACCTGGCACGGCTTTTACTAAATGCCTTGATTATAGACTTCATGGATCTAGTAAGGGTCTGGGATTGCTCCGCTACCAGTTTATCTATACACGCTGAGCATAACGCCTTCTGATAAGATGCAGATAGGGACGTTTTACATTCCGCACACTCTCTGTGTTCTGTCTTGGAAGATGACTTTTTAGGTGGCTTAGGGATCTAAAAATCAATCATATAAAACACTACATTAGTAAATAAAAGGAACGATCTCACCCATAATGAAAGTTTTTCCTTTTACCCGTCCTCAGGACCAGTACCGGACTAGCAGGCCTCAAGGGTTCCTGGGGTTCAGCGCGTCCCTCTGTAGGCTCCGACATGCTTGTGGAGCAGGATCACTATATCAGCAGATCCAAAATTGTGCCCCCGCTGGCTGCCTGAACCTGCCGCCGCATTTATAGTTTAAAAGACGCGCCCCGGCACTCTACTTCCGGGTCCTGCGCGCCGGGAGAAGCCCCCCGCCACGTCATCTGTGAAAGACGGCCCCGCGCATGCGCACGGATGCGATCTTGGAATCGGGTAGAGCATGGGGAGCCGCCTGAACACTGCCACAGCGGCTCCCCGCAGGACCGGAGAGAGTGCAGGCGCAGGCAGACTTGTGGGAGCGGCTTCCGGCACGGCCACAGAACTACCGCTCCCCAGGGATAGGTCTTCCCACGGCTCTAGCCACAGACCTTCCTCAGCGCTGGTGCTTCTTTTGAGGTATGTCTTCCTGCAGCGAGCTGCGCTGCTTCTCAGGATCTCCCATCCGGAGGACAGGAAAACTGAACTGGTGTTAGGTGGAGGTGTGTCCTTTTTATCTTCTCAGGTTTCCTGTCCTGATGGGAGGTCCTGAGTCGCACAGGGTGCCGTCATGGGTGAGGGGAAAAATCTATCAATTTGTATCCTTATATAAGGAATTATACATCTTTTTGATATTCCACCTACCATCGACTTCTATTAACACAATGTTTGTTTCTCATCTTATGTTAAATATATATTATTAACATTCTCTGCATGGATCAGCTGGCGTGCTCCGCACATCTTTTCACGCGCGTTCCACCCTAACCCTACATGTGTCCCACCCTGGAGCGCACAGTACCGGATGTGACGTCCTAACCAGCGTCACTTCTGGTCCTCGGAGCCTCTAGCGCACATATACATGTGCGACTGGAAGCTACACACAATAAAAGTCCCCCATTAACAGTGGATATAAAAAGTCTACACGCCCCTGTTATAATGTCAGGTTTCTGTGATGTAAAAAAAAAAAAGAGAAATCATTTCAGAACTTTTTCCCCCTTTAATGTGACCTATAAACTGTACAACTCAATGGAAAAACAAACTGCAATCTTTTAGGTGGAAGGAAGAAAAGAAAAAACTAAAATAATGTGGTTGCATAAGTGTGCACACCCCCTTATAACTGGGGATGTAGCTGTGTTCAGAATTAACCCCCTCAGCCCCCCTAGCTTAAACCCCCTTAACCACCTCCGGACCGCCTAACGCAGATGTGCGGTCCGGAGGTGGCAGCGCTGCGCACAGCGACGCATATATACGCGTCATCTAGCGAGACGCGAGATTTCCTGTGAACGCGCGCACACAGGAACGGAAGGTAAGCGAGTGGATCTCCAGCATGCCAGCGGTGATCGTTCGCTGGCAGGCTGGAGATGTGATTTTTTTTTTAACCCCCAACAGGTATATTAGACGCTGTTTAGATAACCGCGTCTAATATACCTGCTACCTGGTCCTCTGGTGTCCCTTTTGTTTGGATCGACCACCAGAGGACACAGGTAGCTCAGTAAAGTCGCACCAAACACCACACTACACTACCCCCCCCCCCTGTCACTTATTAACCCCTTATGAACCACTGATCACCCATATAGACTCCCTGATCACCTCCGTCATTGATCACCCCCCTGTAAGGCTCCATTCAGACATCCGTATGATTTTTACGCATCCACTGATACATGGATCGGATCCGCAAAACACATGCGGATGTCTGAATGGAGCCTTACAGGGGGGTGATCAATGACAGGGGGGTGATCACGCATATAGACTTCCTGATCACTTCCCTGTCATTGATCACCACCCTGTCATTGATCACCCCCCTGTAAGGCTCCATTCAGACGTCCGTATGATTTTTACGGATCCGCTGATACATGGATCGGATCCGCAAAACACATGCGGACGTCTGAATGGAGCCTTACAGGGGGGTGATCAATGACAGAGGGGTGATCACCCATATAGACTCCCTGATCACCTCCGTCATTGATCACCCCCCTGTAAGGCTCCATTCAGACGTCCGTATGATTTTTACGGATCCACTGATACATGGATCGGATCCGCAAAACACATGCGGATGTCTGAATGGAGCCTTACAGGGGGGTGATCAATGACGGAGGTGATCAGGGAGTCTATATGGGTGATCACCCCTCTGTCATTGATCACCCCCCTGTAAGGCTCCATTCAGACGTCCGCATGTGTTTTGCGGATCCGATCCATGTATCAGTGGATCCGTAAAAAATCATACGGACGTCTGAATGGAGCCTTACAGGGGGGTGATCAATGACGGAGGTGATCAGGGAGTCTATATGGGTGATCACCCCTCTGTCATTGATCACCCCCCTGTAAGGCTCCATTCAGACGTCCGCATGTGTTTTGCAGATCCGATCCATGTATCCGTAAAAAATCATACGGATGTCTGAATGGAGCCTTACAGGGGGGTGATCAATGACAGGGGGGTGATCACCCCATATAGACTCCCTGATCACCCCCCCTGGTAAGGCTCCATTCAGACATTTTTTTGGGCACAAGTTAGCGGAAATTTTTTGTTTGTTTTTGTTTTTTCTTACTAAGTCTCATATTCCACTAACTTGTGTCAAAAAATAAAATCTCACATGCACTCGCCATACCCCTCACGGAATCCAAATGCGTAAAATTTTTTAGACATTTATATTCCAGACTTCTTTTCACGCTTTAGGGCCCCTAAAATGCCAGGGCAGTATAAATACCCCACATGTGACCCCATTTCGGAAAGAAGACACCCCAAGGTATTCCGTGAGGGGCATATTGAGTCCATGAAAGATTTAAATTTTTGTCCTAAGTTAGCGGAAAGGGAGACTTTGTAAGAAAATACAAAAAAAAAATCAATTTCCGCTAACTTGTGCCAAAAAAAATAAAAAATCTAGGAACTCGCCGTGCCCCTCACGGAATACCTTGGGGTGTCTTCTTTCCAAAATGGGGTCACTTGTGGGGTAGTTATACTGCCCTGGCATTTTAGGGGCCCAAATGTGTGAGAAGTACTTTGCAATCAAAATGTGTAAAAAATAGCCTGTGAAATCCGAAAGGTGCACTTTGGAATATGGGCCCCTTTGCCCACCTTGGCTGCAAAAAAGTGTCACACATGTGGTATCGCCGTACTCAGGAGAAGTTGGGCAATGTGTTTTGGGGGGTCATTTTACATATACCCATGCTGGGTGAGATAAATATCTTGGTCAAATGCCAACTTTGTATAAAAAAAATTGGAAAAGTAGGGAGATAATGGCGTGCACACCACACGTTGTAGAGGACCAATTTCTGACCGACCTGAACTGTGGAGGCCCATGGGGATGGGAATCTCTAGGGCACCTGAAGTGTTGCTGAGCGACCCCCCTAAGAGAACAAAGGACGACATATCTGCGCCAACAACCAGTACCAGAAGAGACGGGAGGATACAATATGGGAGCAGCCCCAGTATCCATATACCACTAGATGAAGAGTACCAGGCACCAATGGTAACGACTGTTGCCGCGGCCCACCTGTGAAGGAAGCCAAGGTATCTAGTGTCGTGGCTTAGTTGAATGAAAGCATGCATAGATGCTCAGTGATTTCCTGTTAGATGTAGAAGGGGGTAATGCCACGACTGTTGAATAGTATTCAGTGGTAGCGCAATCCTCCGTCAAGGAAGGGAGGTAGGGAGATAATCAGAACCGTAACCAACAGTAGTGTAATAACCTCCTCCATGGAGGAGGTAACACGTACTGTAAGCACTGCACTCAATGGAAGTGCAACTACTCCACCTATGAAGGGGAGAAAAATATATAGGAAGTACTGTATCCTGAGTTAGCGCAAGTACCTAACCTATGGCAGGAGGTAATGCACCCAGCAGGAATTGACCCCAATGGTAGAGAATTACACCCCTATGGAAGAGGATAATGCATATGAATAGTCCCGTACCCGGTGGGTAGAGAAATTCCTCCACCTATGTAAGGTGGTAATACTTACAGTAAACACTGCCACCCGCGATAAAGCCATAACGCCTCCTATGAGAGAGGCATAACGCCAGTACTGTACCCAGTGGAACAGCAAATCCGTCAACAACGGAAAGGGGGGACGCGAATGGCTGGCACTGACCAGTGCAAGTGCAGTCAGTCCACCTGTGGAAGGAGGGAATACAAAGGGTAAGTACTGTATCCAGTAGTAATGCAAATGGCGCCAAAAGGAAGGGGGCAATGCATACAATCAGTACTGCCGGTAGTATGGATGCAGTCTAAAGGATTCATATCAGAGTCCGCAGAACTGTCCTCTGTTCCCTCAGAACCAACCCCTGTCAGAAGGAAGGGTTCTGAATATCACCCTAATGAGGAAGGGTGGAGGTGCGGAGGAGACCGAGGAGGAAAGTGTCCTGCTCGTGCGCAGCTCTACCTCTCAGCATCTAGCCATGGCAGTTGCAGGCTGTGTCGGCGGTGATATAACCATCAAACCACCCAGGAGGTGGAATCGGCATCCCTACATGACCGCTCACAGGATTGTGTGGGCGGCACTCAATCAACCCACGACCCAGGAGGGTGGATTGGGAACTGCCAGAAGTCCTCCGTTGGATTGCGCATGTGGATTAACAACCAAATGACCCAAGAGCGTGGATTGGGAATCCATCAGCTGTGCTCACCTGGCTTTGTGCAGGTGGAGTATAATCAACCAAACGGCCTCAGCAGGCGGATTGGGAATCCTTCAGATGTGGTCCCCTGGATTTGTGCAGGTGGAGCATTATCAACCAAACGGCCCCGTAGGGCGGATTGGGAATCCTTCAGATGTGGTCCCCTGGATTTGTGCAGGTGGAGCATTATCAACCAAACGGCCCCGTAGGGCGGATTGGGAATCCTTCAGATGTGGTCCCCTGGATTTGTGCAGGTGGAGCATTATCAACCAAACGGCCCGTATGGCGGATTGGGAATCCCTCAGATGTGCTCCCTTGGATTTCACAGGTGGTGGCATATACCCCAGACGACCCAGAAGGGTGGTCTGGGAATTCTTCATGTGTGTATTCTCAACCAAACAGCCCCGGAAGGTGGATTGGGAAACTGTGAGCAATCCTCCCCTGTCCGGATAGGACATGGGCCCAGTCCCATACCCCACCACCAGGGTGGACATGCCGGCAGGAAGGGGTTAGGGTTAAATTCCTAATTTAAAGGTATTTGGCCTGCAGAAAGAGGACACCGGATAATCCAGTGCCGGCTACAAAAAAACGACTTGCCATAAAGGGTTAACCCAGCTCAGAGGACCGGAGGCGGAGCTCAGCGGGCACCTGGGGGAGGAGGGACAGCTAGTCTGGGAGAATCCGCGCCTAAAGGACGAACCCGCCCCCTCAATAACTGGAATGAAAGTTGCAAAGCCGGGACATAAAGTTTGGCGCACAGCCGACCGGGCGGTACTGCCGGCCGGTTACCACAGCGGGACCTGAAGAGCAACCGCCGATATCTGCCCACTGATCTGGAGGGGGTGTGTCCACTCGCTGCGGGAACCCATCCCGTGCCGCTAAAAAACTGCACGGGCTGAGTCCCGGTAGGCCCGAAGAGGAGCCGGGGCCTAAATTTTGGCGCCGGCCGAAGGAATAGCCGGTTGGGAAGTGGAGTGACCGGAGCGGCGCTCTTCAAGCGCTCTGGCTGAACACCGGCCGCGGGAGCTCACCCCGCAGGCCGAACAACTGGCTGGCGGAATATGGGGAGAACCCAGGCCCCCAGTATGGACAGAAGCCCAAACCTACATTGGGGCCTGAGGTAATGTGGGGCCCTCACCAGGGAATGGCCCACTTCAGGAAAAAGGTCCTCCATCTTATGATGAGGTGACCAAGGAGAAGGGGGGAAGGGGGAGGGGCCGAGGTACTTACCCAATGCGGACTACTCACTCCATCTTCATCCTCTTCTCTTCACCCTTTCTCAGAGTACCAGCAGGGTCACCTCTTCAGCGCTGGCACCCGAAGTGGCAGGAGACTGGAATGGCGGAGGGTCTCGCCGGATTCAGGTGACCCCTTGGCTGGCGGGAAGCAGGGGAGCTGGGCTGCCCTGGTCCACTTTCGTTTCTTGGGGAGGGCGAGCGGTGAGGGATTCCGACACCGGCCTTGCTCCCGGGGTAGACAGAGTGGCTAGGCGACTGTTTCCCCAAACCTAAAAAAAGGAAAAAGATAAAATAATAAAAGTAAGCCGCCCTGCAAAAGCAGGGAGGTCTGCCTCCTACGACACTAAGCTAAAAACTGATATGCTCTCTCCAGGCTGGAGGGGGTATAGCCTGCAGGGGAGGAGTTATCACTTCTTAGCCTAGTGTCGCCTCCTAGTGGCAGCAAGCAGCTATACCCACGGTCTGTGTCCCCCAATGATACAAGCGAGAAATAAAAACTTCCATGAACTCACTATGCCCATCACAAAATACCTTGGGGTGTCTTCTTTCCAAAGTGGGGTCACATGTGGGGTATTTATACTGCCCTGGCATTTTAGGGGCCCGAAAGCGTGAGAAGAAGTCTGGGATCCAAATGTCTAAAAATGCCCTCCTAAAAGGAATTTGGGCCGCTTTGCGCATCTAGGCTGCAAAAAAGTGTCACACATCTGGTATCGCCGTACTCAGGAGAAGTAGGGCAATGTGTTTTGGGGTGTCATTTTACATATGTATAATGTAGAGAGAATCTGGGTCGCACATCCTCATTCCTATACTTCTAATATGACAACTGTATGAAATTTGCAGCATTTCGTTTGATAAAACATGGCTATACAGCGCTGGTATCAATCTTTGCTGTGCACTATGAAGAGGCATTAGTATACAGTTTGATCAAAGAGCAGAGGCCCACTTACCGCGACAAGGTTGCCTCTTGTTAAGTGGGGACCTACTCTAACCATGGCACGGCGCCGTGCGGCGACCACCGCGCCTCCAGACTGCGGCCCTACCGTGAGGCAGAGCCACCTAGGCCTCGGATCCCATGACTCCACCAGCACGGCACAGAAGCAGCGACGGCCACCGTCCAGCGCCGTGCTTTTAATTAGCAGTAGTCTGCAAAGGGTCAAATAATTCCTACCACATCTCAGTTGGAGTTCCTGAGAAGCTGTGAACAGGTGATCCCTTTGCACCAGTTCACATGTGGCGCTGGACGGTGGCTGCTTCTGTGCCGTGCTGGTGGAGTGATGGGATCCGAGGCCTAGGTGGCTCTGCCTCACGGTAGGGCCGCGGTGTGGCTGCCGGATCCCGTTGCCTGCTGAAGCGGTGTGGAGGCGCGGTGGTCGCCGCACGGCGCCGCGCTATGGTTAGAGTAGGTCCCCACTTAACAAGAGGCAACCTTGTCGCGGTAAGTGGGCCTATGCTCTTTGATCAAACTGTATACTAATGCCTCCTAATAGTGCACAGCAAATGATTGATACTAGTGCTGTATAGCCATGTTTTATCAATAGAAATGCTGCAAATTTCATACAGTTGTCATATTAGAAGTATAGGAATGAGGATGTGCGACCCAGATTCTCTCTACATTATACAATTTATATGTCTTTTTACATATACCCATGCTGGGTGAGAGAAATATCTCAGCAAAAGACAACTATTCCCATTTTTTTTTTATACAAAGTTGGCATTTATCTTACCCAGCATGGGTATATGTAAAAAGACACCCCAAAACACATTCCCCAACTTCTCCTGAGTACGGCGATACCACGTGTGACACTTTTTTGCAGCCTAGATGCGCAAAAGGTGCCCAAATTCCTTTTAGGAGGGCATTTTTAGACATTTTGATTCCAGACTTCTTCTCACGCTTTAGGGCCCCTAAAATGCCAGGGCAGTATAAATAACCCACATGTGACCTCATTTTGGAAAGAAGACACCCCAAGGTATTCAATGAGGGGCATGGAGAGTTCATAGTAGATTTTTTTTTTGGGCACAAGTTAGCGGAAATAGATTTTATTTTTTTTGTTTTTGCTCAAAGTCTCCCTTTCCGCTAACTTGGGACAAAAAGTTCTATCTTTCATGGACTCAATATGCCCCTCACGGAATACCTTGGGGTGTCTTCTTTCCGAAATGGGGTGACATGTGGGGTATTTATACTGCCCTGGCATTTTAGGGGCCCTAAAGCATGAGAAGAAGTCTGGAATATAAACTGTGCCACCAATGTGTTTAATACTGGGGTGGGGGTGCACTGCGCCACCAATGAAGATAAATCTCTTATTTATTCATATACAGGAGGCAGGAGCTGTAGAATCACATAGCCGACTCCCGACCTCTATGAGCGGAAGCTGCGATCCGCGGCACCTGAGGGGTTAACTACCGCAGATCGCAGCTCGTAGAGGTCGGGAGCCGGCTGTGTGATTCTGCAGCTCCCGCCTCCTGTTCAATTTGAATGAATGAGTAAGTTAACATCATTGGTGGCGCAGTGGCCAAAGCCCCTCCCCTCCTCTTGTCCTCTCATTGGTGGCAGCGGCACAGGGGGAGGAGAAGCTGCTTCCTTCTCCCCTGTGCTGCTAAGGGAACATGGAGAGCACCGACAGCAGCGAGATCCTTGTTCCTGATACGTTATCGGTATAATCGGCAAAATAGATGCCGATAACATTCAAAATCCTTAATATCGCCCAATAATATCGGTAAAACCGATAATCGGTCGATCCCTATCCAAAACTACCACTACACACAGCAAAAGCCATGGTCCACAGAGAGCTTCCAAAGCATCAGAGGGATCTCATTGTTAGAAGGTATCAGTCAGGAGAAGGGGACAAGAGAATTCCCAAGGCATTAGATCTACCATGGAACACAGTGAGGACCATCATCATCATCAAGTGGAGGAAATATGGCCCAACAGTGAAATCACCAAGAACTGGCCGTCCCTCCAAAACTGATGAAAAGACGAGAAGAAAACTGGTCTGGGAGGCGACCAAGAGGCCGACAGCAACATTACAGGAGCTGCAGGAATCTCTGGCAAGTCCTGGCCGTGTGGTCCATGTGACAACAATCTCCCGTATTCTTCATATGTCTGGGCTATGGGGTAGAGCGGCAAGACGCAAGCCTCTTCTTCCCAAGAAAAACCATCAAGCCAGGCTACATTTTGCATGAACACATCTGAAGTCTTTTTGGCCATAATTCCAAAAGATATGTTTGGCCCAAAAACAACCCTACACATCACCAGAAGAACCCCATCCCCACAGTGAAGCATGGTGGTGGAAGCATCATGCCAAGGGGCTGCTCTTCTTCAGCTGGAACTGGGGCCTTAGTTAAGCTGGAGGGAATTCTGAACAGTTCCAAATACCAGTCAATATTGGCCCAAAACCTTCCGGCTTCTGCTAGAAAGCTGAACATGAAGAGGAACTTCATCTATCAGCAGGACAACGACCCAAAGCAGACATCCAAACCAACCAAGGAATGGCTTCACCAGAAGAAGATTCAAGTTTTGGAATGGCCCAGCCAGAGCCCAGACCTGAATCCGATTGACAATCTGTGGGGTGATCTGAAGAGGATAGTGCCCAGGAGATGCCCTCGCAGTCTGTGGGGTGATCTGAAGAGGGCTGTGCCCAGGAGATGCCCTCGCAGTCTGTGGGGTGATCTGAAGAGGGCTGTGCCCAGGAGATGCCCTCGCAGTCTGTGGGGTGATCTGAAGAGGGCTGTGCCCAGGAGATGCCCTCACAATCTGTGGGGTGATCTGAAGAGGGCTGTGCCCAGGAGATGCCCTTGCAGTCTGTGGGGTGATCTGAAGAGGGCTGTGCCCAGGAGATGCCCTCGCAATCTGACAGATTTGTAGTGTTTTTGCAAAGAGTGGGCAAATCTTGCCAAGTCATAATGTGCCATGCTGATAGACTCAGACCCCAAAAGACTGAGTGCTGGAATAACATCAAAAGGGGCTTCAACAAAGTATTAGTTTAAGGGTGTGCACACTTATGCAGCCATATTTTATTTTTGTATTTTTTCTTCCCTCCACCTAAAAGATTTCAGTTTGTTTTTCCATTGAGTTGTACAGTTTATAGGTCACATTAAGGTGGAAAAAGTTCTGCAATGATTTATCTTTGTCTCATTTTTTTTTACATCACAGAAACCGGAAATTTTAACAGGGGCGTGTAGACTTTATATCCACTGTATATACACCCGGGATACACTGCTGTTATACTGGGGAAGGTGTAGCGTTATACAGGGGCGTGTAGACTTTATATCCACTGTATATACACCCGGGATACACTGCTGTTATACTGGGGAAGGTGTAGCGTTATACAGGGGCGTGTAGACTTTATATCCACTGTATATACACCCGGGATACACTGCTGTTATACTGGGGAAGGTGTAGCGTTATACAGGGGCGTGTAGACTTTATATCCACTGTATATACACCTGGGATACACTGCTGTTATACTGGGGTGTGTAGACTTTATATCCACTGTATATACACCCGGGATACACTGCTGTTATACTGGGGAAGGTGTAGCGTTATACAGGGGTGTGTAGACTTTATATCCACTGCTGTTATACTGGGGGTGTGTAGACTTTTCATATCCACTGTAGATCTGTAATCATAGAAATCTGCATGTGTTATTTTATTCTATTTTAAGTATTTTTTACTTTTACAAAACATGGCGGTGCGTTCCACTGTGGAGCGCACATCACTGGAGGTAAAACGTCATTTCCGGGCCAGTTCTATGTATAGACTGTATTTGTACTACTCCTCAGACGCATAAGCGTGGATTACTCCTATTCACCACACATTGCAGCGGGTGCGAATATCTTGGCGGAGGAGTGGCGCCTTTCAGTGGGTCACAATCTGATGGTCTTCCTGGGTTTCTGGGGGGCCCACCACTGAGCCCCCAGAATCCATACCTAGACCACGACACTATATCTGTGCAGAAAACAAACCAGCGTACAGCTGTCCGTGCGGACGGCTGACCAGGACTGTACCTAATAAAGCGTCAATCTCATCCAGGTTCCCAGCAAACTCGTCTTCTATGCAGAGACGCAGCAATCGGAAAAATGGGCACAAGCAAAGAGGAGAGACGAGGCTGTAGGAGGAAGAGGAGAGGTGTTAATATGGAGAGTACAAAGTCACAGCACATACACAGAACCATGAGGCACAGGCGAATATGGCGCCAGAAGCCGGAGCACTGCAATGTGCCGCCACAGGATCTCCGGCGCTGCACGGTGCACACCTACAGCTCAGCTCCTCCCGGACCCGACATCTTCTGCATTCTGGGGTTATGTCTGCCTGGGACAAGACACAAAGGGAAGGCTCCAGAACAGCGGGTAGTGCCGGGAAACCCTCTGCATCGCATCAGGGCGAGGCACAGGACCTATAAAAGCTCAGGGACACCGTGCACTCACCGTCCTTCACTCTTCACAAAGGGAAGGCTCCAGAACAGCGGGTAGTGCCGGGAAACCATCTGCATCGCATCAGGGCGAGGCACAGGACCAGTGAAGGCTCAGGGACACCGTGCACTCACTGTCCTTCACAAAGGGAAGGCTCCAGAACAGCGGGTAGTGCTGGGAAACCATCTGCATCGCATCAGGGCGAGGCACAGGACCAGTGAAGGCTCAGGGACACCGTGCACTCACCATCCTCCACAAAGGGAAGGCTCCAGAACAGCGGGTAGTGCAGGGAAACCGTCTGCATCGCATCAGGGCGAGGCACAGGACCAGTGAAGGCTCAGGGACACCGTGCACTCACCGTCCTTCACTCTTCACAAAGGGAAGGCTCCAGAACAGCGGGTAGTGCAGGGAAACCCTCTGCATCGCATCAGGGCGAGGCACAGGACCTATAAAAGCTCAGGGACACCGTGCACTCACCGTCCTTCACTCTTCACAAAGGGAAGGCTCCAGAACAGCGGGTAGTGCCGGGAAACCATCTGCATCGCATCAGGGCGAGGCACAGGACCAGTGAAGGCTCAGGGACACATTGCACTCACCGTCCTCCACAAAGGGAAGGCTCCAGAACAGCGGGTAGTGCAGGGAAACCATCTGCATCGCATCAGGGCGAGGCACAGGACCTATAAAAGCTCAGGGACACCGTGCACTCACCGTCCTTCACTCTTCACAAAGGGAAGGCTCCAGAACAGCGGGTAGTGCCAGGAAACCGTCTGCATTGCATCAGGGCGAGGCACAGGACCGATTAAGGCTCAGGGACACCATGCACTCACCGTCCTTCACTCTTCACAAAGGGAAGGCTCCAGAACAGCGGGTAGTGCCAGGAAACCGTCTGCATTGCATCAGGGCGAGGCACAGGACCGATTAAGGCTCAGGGACACTGTGCACTCACCGTCCTTCACAAAGGGAAGGCTCCAGAACAGCGGGTAGTGCCGGGAAACCATCTGCATTGCATCAGGGCGAGGCACAGGACCGATTAAGGCTCAGGGACACTGTGCACTCACCGTCCTTCACAAAGGGAAGGCTCCAGAACAGCGGGTAGTGCTGGGAAACCATCTGCATCGCATCAGGGCGAGGCACAGGACCAGTGAAGGCTCAGGGACACCGTGCACTCACCGTCCTTCACGCACTGTTGGAGCAGAAACTTTATCAGCGATATCTTGTGACAGAAGCGGGAGAAGATTGATGACAACGACACTTTGACTCTCATCATCCTCCAGGTTGTACATGGCTTTCACTGGGAATAGGTGGGTCCTGTGGAGAGAAGATGGGACTGAAGCAGTGAACCGAGCAATGCTCGCCTGATGTGAGCTGCATGAAATCCGCTGCCAGTGGTGGCGCCATCTACTGGCAGAGGCATGGGATCGTATAATGGGCGCTACAGTGGAGAAGCAGGGTGTCAAGGGACGTGACTTGTAGGCATCTGTGGCGTCACAGACAAGCACGCGGGGCTGGCAGACACGGCTCCACGTACATACCCTTCTGCTGCCTGGTCCAGGTCCACAACATAATCATCCTGAAAATCTTCCACCACTGTCTTCCTCATATGTTCCTGCACCAGACAGAAGGAAACAGATCAATTCACTGACTGCAAGCAAGGGGTCCTTCACTAACATCAGAAGCCTGTACTGATGACATTTACAAAAATGGAGGATTTACAGACAGGATACGAGGCAGCTCTGTCTTCCACATGGGATCCCAGCGTCCCCAACCTACCATGACCTGAGCGTCCAGGCTTCCCGTCTGCACCAGATCAGCCAGCTCATCGTAGTAGAAGGCCGCAGCAGGCGGCGACTGCTCGCAGCACGTACCGGCCAGTTCCAGAAGAGAGGTGACCTGCAGGCATCCAGAGAAGAACACAGACTGAGCGCACCGCTGCCAATGACCCACACAGCGCAACCGCAATCCCCGCGCCATTAACATGACCACATGAGTGAGGGGTGGGCTGGCGGTGTCCGTGGGAGGCCGACTGTCAATTACTTATCCAACAGGCGTCTGTGTGATGGGGGCACACGTCGGACGCCATGTTGTGCGGTATGTCGTCTGATGGCGCCGTGCTTAAAGGGGTCGTCTGAGTTATGATATATATATAGCACTGGAAATCTGATGGGCAGCAATAGATAACTGAGCTGAGCAAGTTTTATGCAAAATATATCTAATTCCTCATTTCCCTGGTAAGAGAGTGGATACAGGAGCTGCCCTGAGTGACATGTCTGCTGCTGGGAGACTCTGCAGCATGTTGTATGTGTAGGACTACAAGTCCCAGCTGTATAATGACACTGCTAAGGGAGTGGATACAAGAGCTGCCCTGAGTGACCTGTCAGCCTGCTGGGAGACTCTGCAGCGTGTTGTATGTGTAGGACTACAAGTCCCAGCTGTATAATGACACTGCTAAGGGAGTGGATACAAGAGCTGCCCTGAGTGACCTGTCTGCCTGCTGGGAGACTCTGCAGCATGTTGTATGTGTAGGACTACAAGTCCCAGCTGTATAATGACACTGCTAAGGGAGTGGATACAAGAGCTGCCCTGAGTGACCTGTCTGCCTGCTGGGAGACTCTGCAGCATGTTGTATGTGTAGGACTACAAGTCCCAGCTGTATAATGACACCGCTAAGGGAGTGGATACAAGAGCTGCCCTGAGTGACCTGTCTGCCTGCTGGGAGACTCTGCAGCATGTTGTATGTGTAGGACTACAAGTCCCAGCTGTATAATGACACTGCTAAGGGAGTGGATACAGGAGCTGCCCTGAGTGACCTGTCTGCCTGCTGGGAGACTCTGCAGCATGTTGTATGTGTAGGACTACAAGTCCCAGCTGTATAATGACACTGCTAAGGGAGTGGATACAGGAGCTGCCCTGAGTGACATGTCCGCCTGCTGGGAGACTCTGCAGCATGTTGTATGTGTAGGACTACAAGTCCCAGCTGTATAATGACACTGCTAAGGGAGTGGATACAGGAGCTGCCCTGAGTGACCTGTCTGCCTGCTGGGAGACTCTGCAGCATGTTGTATGTGTAGGACTACAAGTCCCAGCTGTATAATGACACTGCTAAGGGAGTGGATACAGGAGCTGCCCTGAGTGACCTGTCTGCCTGCTGGGAGACTCTGCAGCATGTTGTATGTGTAGGACTACAAGTCCCAGCTGTATAATGACACTGCTAAGGGAGTGGATACAAGAGCTGCCCTGAGTGACATGTCTGCCTGCTGGGAGACTCTGCAGCGTGTTGTATGAGTAGGACTACAAGTCCCAGCTGTATAATGACACTGCTAAGGGAGTGGATACAAGAGCTGCCCTGAGTGACATGTCTGCCTGCTGGGAGACTCTGCAGCATGTTGTATGAGTAGGACTACAAGTCCCAGCTGTATAATGACACTGCTAAGGGAGTGGATACAAGAGCTGCCCTGAGTGACATGTCCGCCTGCTGGGAGACTCTGCAGCATGTTGTATGTGTAGGACTACAAGTCCCAGCTGTATAATGACACTGCTAAGGGAGTGGATACAAGAGCTGCCCTGAGTGACATGTCCGCCTGCTGGGAGACTCTGCAGCATGTTGTGTGTGTAGGACTACAAGTCCCAGCTGTATAATGACACTGCTAAGGGAGTAGATACAAGAGCTGCCCTGAGTGACCTGTCTGCCTGCTGGGAGACTCTGCAGCATGTTGTGTGTGTAGGACTACAAGTCCCAGCTGTATAATGACACTGCTAAGGGAGTGGATACAAGAGCTGCCCTGAGTGACCTGTCTGCCTGCTGGGAGACTCTGCAGCGTGTTGTATGTGTAGGACTACAAGTCCCAGCTGTATAATGACACTGCTAAGGGAGTGGATACAAGAGCTGCCCTGAGTGACATGTCTGCCTGCTGGGAGACTCTGCAGCATGTTGTCTGTGTAGGACTACAAGTCCCAGCTGTATAATGACACTGCTAAGGGAGTGGATACAGGAGCTGCCCTGAGTGACATGTCCGCCTACTGGGAGACTCTGCAGCGTGTTGTCTGTGTAGGACTACAAGTCCCAGCTGTATAATGACACTGCTAAGGGAGTGGATACAGGAGCTGCCCTGAGTGACCTGTCTGCCTGCTGGGAGACTCTGCAGCATGTTGTATGTGTAGGACTACAAGTCCCAGCTGTACAATGACACTGCTAATACACACAGGATCTTCCCCCTACCTTCTTGTGAAATGCTCTCTCTAGTCTGTCAGCTCCTGTGCCCAGCATTGTCTCCTCACTGCCTGCAGCTACCCAGTCTGTGCAGCTGAAGGGGTTAAGAATCCTAGCAGAGAGCAGACAGCAGTGAAGGGGGCGTGGCCAGCAGTGAGGTCTCCTTTACAGGCTTGTAAACGAACATTATCAGAGCAGGGAGAGAAGCTGACATCACAGGTCATGTGACCCTCAGTGACATCCGATAAACCAGGTACTGCAGATAAAGGGAGTTCATTGGAAAGTTGTTATATTTGCCCAGTTAAGGACATAGAACAAAAAAAATAACTCGGACAACCCCTTTAACCACTTCAGCCCCGCTAGGTGAAACCCCTTTAATGACCAGGCCACTTTTTACACTTCGGCACTACACTACTTTTACCGTTTATCGCTCGGTCATGCAACTTACCACCCAAATGAATTTTACCTCCTTTTCTTCTCACTAATGGAGCTTTCATTTGGTGGTATTTCATTGCTGCTGACGTTTTTACTTTTTTTGTTATTAATCAAAATGTAACGATTTTTTTGCAAAAAAATGACATTTTTCACTTTCAGCTGTAAAATTTTGCAAAAAAAAACGACATCCATATATAAATTTTTCGCCAAATTTATTGTTCTACATGTCTTTGATTAAAAAAAAATGTTTGGGCAAAAAAAAAATGGTTTGGGTAAAAGTTATAGCGTTTACAAACTATGGTACAAAAATGTGAATTTCCGCTTTTTGAAGCAGCTCTGACTTTCTGAGCACCTGTCATGATTCCTGAGGTTCTACAATGCCCAGACAGTAGAAACACCCCACAAATGACCCCATTTCGGAAAGTAGACACCCTAAGGTATTCGCTGATGGGCATAGTGAGTTCATAGAACTTTTTATTTTTTGTCACAAGTTAGCGGAAAATGATGATGATTTTTATTTTTTTAATTTTTCTTACAAAGTCTCATATTCCACTAACTTGCGACAAAAAATAAAAAATTCTAGGAACTCGCCATGCCCCTCACGGAATACCTTGGGGTGTCTTCTTTCCAAAATGGGGTCACTTGTGGTGTAGTTATACTGCCCTGGCAATTTAGGGGCCCAAATGAGTGAGAAGTAGTTTGCAATCAAAATCTGTAAAAAATGACCGGTGAAATCCGAAAGGTGCACTTTGGAATGTGTGCCCCTTTGCCCACCTTGGCATAAAAAAAGTGTGACACATCTGGTATCGCCGTACTCAGGAGAAGTTGGGGAATGTGTTTTGGGGTGTCATTTTACATATACCCATGCTGGGTGAGAAAAATATCTTGGTCAAATGCCAACTTTGTATAAAAAAAATGGGAAAAGTTGTCTTTTGCCAAGATATTTCTCTCACCCAGCATGGTTATATGTAAAATGGCACCCCAAAACACATTCCCCAACTTCTCCTGAGTACGGCGATACCAGATGTGTGACACTTTATTGCTGCCAAGGTGGGCAAAGGGGCACATATTCCAAAGTGCACCTTTCAGATTTTGCAGGCCATTTTTTACACATTTTTATTGCAAGGTACTTCTTACACATTTGGGCCCCTAAATTGCCAGGGCAGTATAACTACGCCACAAGTGACCCCATTTTGGAAAGAAGACACCCCAAGGTATTCCGTGAGGGGCACGGCGAGTTCCTAGAATTTTTTATTTTTTGTCACAAGTTAGTGGAAAATGATGATTTTTTTTTTTTTCTCTTTTTTCCTTACAAAGTCTCATATTTCACTAACTTGCGACAAAAAATAAAAAATTCTAGGAACTCGCCATGCCCCTCACGGAATACCTTGGGGTGTCTTCTTTCCAAAATGGGGTCACTTGTGGCGTAGTTACACTGCCCTGGCAATTTAGGGGCCCAAATGTGTGAGAAGAACTTTGCAATCAAAATCTGTAAAAAAAATGGCCTGTGAAATCCGAAAGGTGCACTTTGGAATATGTGCCCCTTTGCCCACCTTGGCAGCAACAAAGTGTCACACATCTGGTATCGCCGTACTCAGGAGAAGTTGGGGAATGTGTTTTGGGGTGTCATTTTACATATACCCATGCTGGGTGAGAGAAATATCTTGGCAAAAGACAACTTTTCCCATTTTTTATACAAAGTTGGCATTTGACCAAGATATTTATCTCACCCAGCATGGGTATATGTAAAATGACACCCCAAAACACATTCCCCAACTTCTCCTGAGTACGGCGATACCAGATGTGTGACACTTTTTTGCAGCCTAGATGCGCAAAGGAGCCCAAATTCCTTTTAGGAGGGCATTTTTAGACATTTGGATCCCAGACTTCTTCTCACACTTTCGGGCCCCTAAAAAGCCAGGGCAGTATAAATACCCCACATGTGACCCCACTTTGGAAAGAAGACACCCCAAGGTATTCAATGAGGGGCCTGGCGAGTTCCTAGAAATTTTTTATTTTTTGCATAAGTTAGCGGAAATTGATTTTTTTGGTTTTTTTCTCACAAAGTCTCACTTTCCGCTAACTTAGGACAAAAATTTCAATCTTTCATGGACTCAATATGCCCCTCAGCGAATACCTTGGGGTGTCTTCTTTCCGAAATGGGGTCACATGTGGGGTATTTATACTGCCCTGGCTTTTTAGGGGCCCTAAAGCGTGAGAAGAAGTCTGGAATATAAATGTCTAAAAATGTTTACCCATTTGGATTCCGTGAGGGGTATGGCAAGTTCATGGGAGATTTTATTTTTTGACACAAGTTAGTAGAATATGAGACTTAGTAAGAAAAAACAAAAACAAAAAAAAAAATTCTGCTAACTTGTGCCAAAAAAAATGTCTGAATGGAGCCTTACAGGGGGGGGGGTTAATGACAGGGGGGGTGATCAATGACAGGGGGGTGATCAATGACAGGGGGGTAATCACCCATATAGACTCCCGGATCACCCCCCTGTCATTGATCACCCCCCTGGTAAGGCTCCATTCAGACGTCCGTATAATTTTTACGGATCCATGGATCGGATCCGCAGAACACATGCGGACGTCTGAATGGAGCCTTACAGGGGGGTTATCAATGACAGGGGGTGATCAGGGTGATCACCCCCCTGTCACTGATCACCCCCCCTGTAAGGCTCCATTCAGACATCCGCATGATTTTTTACGGATCCATGGATACATGGATCGGATCCGCAAAACACATGCGGACGTCTGAATGGAGCCTTACAGGGGGTGATCAATGACAGGCGGGTGATCACCCATATACACTCCCTGATCACCCCCCTGTCACTGATCACCCCCCCCTGTAAGGCTCCATTCAGACGTCCGTATGATTTTTTACGGATACATGGATACATGGATCGGATCCACAAAAAACATGCGGACGTCTGAATGGAGCCTTACAGGGGGGTGATCAATGACAGGGGGGTGATCAGGGAGTGTATATGGGTGATCACCCCCCTGTAAGGCTCCATTCAGACGTCCGCATGTGTTTTGCGGATCCGATCCATGTATCCATAAAAATCATGCGGACGTCTGAATGGAGCCTTACAGGGGGGTGATCAATGACAGGGGGGTGATCAATGACAGGGGGGTGATCAGGGAGTGTATATGGGTGATCACCCGCCTGTCATTGATCACCCCCCTGTAAGGCTCCATTTAGACGTCCGTATGCGTTTTGCGGATCCGATCCATGTATCCGTGGATCCGTAAAAATCATACGGACGTCTGAACGGAGCCTGACAGGGGGGTGATCAATGACAGGGCGGTGATCAATGACAGGGGGGTGATCAGGGAGTTTATATGGGGTGATCATGGGTGATCAGGGGTTTATAAGGGGTTAATAAGTGACGGGGGGGGGGGTGTAGTGTAGTGTGGTGTTTGGTGCGACTGTACTGACCTACCTGAGTCCTCTGGTGGTCGATCCTAACAAAAGGGACCACCAGAGGATCAGGTAGGAGGTATATTAGACGCTGTTATGAAAACAGCGTCTAATATACCTGTTAGGGGTTAAAAAATTCGGATCTCCAGCCTGCCAGCGAACGATCGCCGCTGGCAGGCTGGAGATCCACTCGCTTACCTTCCGTTCCTGTGAGCGTGCACGCCTGTGTGCGCGCGTTCACAGGAAATCTCGCGTATCGCGAGATGACGCGTATATGCGTGACTGTGCGCCAGCCTGCCACCTCCGGAACGCACATGTGCGTTAGGCGGTCCGGAGGTGGTTAAAGGCAGCATTAACCCTTTCAGCCCTGGAGGGCTGTTAGTTTCTTGCTCCCTGCCTTTCTGGGACGATAACGATATTTTTCTGTTTGCACTTTCTGATCCAACCATTTAATACGGACCACTTCTCCCAGACTGCAGTGCATCAGTAATGGGCCCTATGGCAATTACACAGGCAGGGCCCCCATGGGAACTAATGTGCGGCAGCTTCAGTTTAATCGCTGCTGCACAATGCATTCGGCCAATCTCCGCCAGAGGAGCCGGAGCACATACGAAGCGCATGCTTGTGGGTTGGTCACATTTGACCACGGCATCTGAAAAGTTAAAAGTTCGCAATCGCCATTACCACCGCTCATGGACCAAACACAGCAGGCACCCAGCAGCTAAGGAGTCTGCTGCACGCACATCCGGACGCCATGTTTAAAGGCCATGTACACCTTTGGGGCAATTTTTTTTCCTTATTGCATTTTACTCATTTTGATCTAAAAAAATTTTTTTTTTCATTGGCCTTTATTAAAAACACGGAGCCCTTTTTTCTGTACAGAGTGGAGATGCTGGCAGACAAACAAATGGCCTCCAGCATCGGTTGTACATGTACAGTGCTGGTCGGGAAGGGGTTAAAGACGGCTGTGGCAGAGAGCAGGAGTCTGATCGAGTAGCGGCCTGGAGATTAGAGTGGATCCTGGTAGAAGAGGGTGATGTCGGTCAGTGGCCAGGACGAGGTGTTATCGCCAAAGCAATATATCTCCGCAATAGTGAATCGGGAGCCGGCGAGGAGGTGGGCAGCGCCCCCGGAAATCTGCCCCCTCAGCCGCTGCCCTATATAATACTGCTTAGTCCTGGGGACGTTATAACAGGCCGTTACTGGTCAGCACTGGGGACACCAAGTAGTGTACAACAGGCAGTTACTGGTCAGCACTGGGGACGCCAAGTAGTGTATAACAGGCAGTTACTGGTCAGCACTGGGGACACCAAGTAGTGTATAACAGGCAGTTACTGGTCAGCACTGGGGACACCAAGTAGTGTATAACAGGCAGTTACTGGTCAGCACTGGGGACACCAAGTAGTGTATAACAGGCAGTTACTGGTCAGCACTGGGGACACCAAGTAGTGTATAACAGGCTGTTACTGGTCAGCACTGGGGACACCAAGTAGTGTACAACAGGCAGTTACTGGTCAGCACTGGGGACACCAAGTAGTGTATAACAGGCAGTTACTGGTCAGCACTGGGGACACCAAGTAGTGTATAACAGGCAGTTACTGGTCAGCACTGGGGACACCAAGTAGTGTACAACAGGCAGTTACTGGTCAGCACTGGGGACACCAAGTAGTGTCTAACAGGCCGTTACTGGTCAGTACTGGGGACGCCATGTAGTGTATAACAGGCCGTTACTGGTCAGTACTGGGAACGCCATGTAGTGTATAACAGGCCGTTACTGGTCAGTACTGGGGGCGCCGTGTAGTGGATAACAGGCCGTTACTGGTCAGTACTGGGGAGGCCATGTAGTGTATAACAGGCCGTTACTGGTCAGTACTGGGGACGCCGTGTAGTGGATAACAGGCCGTTACTGGTCAGTACTGGGGACGCCTAGTAGTGTATAACAGGCCGTTACTGGTCAGTACTGGGAACGCCATGTAGTGTATAACAGGCCGTTACTGGTCAGTACTGGGGGCGCCGTGTAGTGGATAACAGGCCGTTACTGGTCAGTACTGGGGAGGCCATGTAGTGTATAACAGGCCGTTACTGGTCAGTACTGGGGGCGCCATGTAGTGTATAACAGGCCGTTACTGGTCAGTACTGGGAACGCCATGTAGTGTATAACAGGCCGTTACTGGTCAGTACTGGGAACGCCATGTAGTGTATAACAGGCCGTTACTGGTCAGTACTGGGAACGCCATGTAGTGTATAACAGGCCGTTACTGGTCAGTACTGGGGGCGCCGTGTAGTGGATAACAGGCCGTTACTGGTCAGTACTGGGGGCGCCATGTAGTGTATAACAGGCCGTTACTGGTCAGTACTGGGAACGCCATGTAGTGTATAACAGGCCGTTACTGGTCAGTACTGGGGGCGCCGTGTAGTGGATAACAGGCCGTTACTGGTCAGTACTGGGGGCGCCATGTAGTGTATAACAGGGCGTTACTGGTCAGTACTGGGAACGCCATGTAGTGTATAACAGGCCGTTACTGGTCAGTACTGGGGACGCCGTGTAGTGTATAACAGGCCGTTACTGGTCAGTACTGGGGACGCCATGTAGATTATAACAGGCCTTTACTGGTCAGTACTGGGGGCGCCGTGTAGTGGATAACAGGCCGTTACTGGTCAGTACTGGGGGCGCCATGTAGTGTATAACAGGCCGTTACTGGTCAGTACTGGGAACGCCATGTAGTGTATAACAGGCCGTTACTGGTCAGTACTGGGGACGCCGTGTAGTGGATAACAGGCCGTTACTGGTCAGCACTGGGGACGCCTAGTAGTGTATAACAGGCCATTACTGGGGACGCCATGTATATTATAACAGGCCGTTACTGGTCAGTACTGGGAACGCCATGTAGTGTATAACAGGCCGTCACTGGTCAGTACTGGGAACGCCATGTAGTGTATAACAGGCCGTTACTGGTCAGTACTGGGGACGCCGTGTAGTGGATAACAGGCCATTACTGGGGACGCCATGTAGATTAACAGGCCGTTACTGGTCAGTACTGGGGACGCCGTGTAGTGTATAACAGGCCGTTACTGGTCAGTACTGGGAACACCATGTAGTATGTAACAGGCCGTTACTGGTCAGTACTGGGGACGCCGTGTAGTGTATAACAGGCCGTTACTGGTCAGTACTGGGGGCGCCGTGTAGATTACAATTCCCTCATGATGTTCATGTATTATATCATGGGGTCATGTCCGTGTATTGCCAACCACAGCAGGAGGCTGGCGGTGTTACGCAGGCCGGCAGGAGGCACGGCTAGGTCCGACATACAGAGAACTTACCTGGCGGAAGACGTTTGGACTCAGAGCTGGAGAGTCTGGATTGCAAGTTGTTGGTTTTCGCCTTAAAATACAGGAGAGAGAGCTATAAATCTAGGAGCGGCCAGCGTGGCGGCGTGTGCCACTGTTCTGTCTCACCTGTCACGTGTAGCCATGCTCCCCACCATCCTCATCGCCCCCATCACCCCTATGCGCTTGTACTTCAGGGCGGTGCTGGACAGCTGTTTTCTGATAACAATATGCAGCTCGTCCTGTAAAAAGGAGAAACCAGACGGGAAGTGAGGCCGCAGAACATCTCACCGCTCCTCCCCATGCTACTCTTCTACGTACGTGGGGCTAACACATGAGCTAGGCTACCAACCCTCAGTGACCCTCTAAGCTCAAGCCACTTCCTGCGTGCCGAGCCCAAGAGCAGAAAACGGAGAGGAGCGGCGACAAGCAGCAGCGGAGAGCCGAGGACCAATCTTTTAATCCACTGCAGCCCACGTTTTTACATTGAAATGTTCCTCCAGCAGAAAACGGTGTTAAAGCCGCCGGGGGTCCTGCCGATCACTACAATGAAGGGGCACCTGCAAGGCACAGGCCAGGCGGGCCCCAACAGCCTGCAGAGCCATCAGCACCCCAGGAGTCATAGTGATTGGGGGCACAGCTGCTGCCACTAGGAGGCGACTCTCCTGTTCGTTATACCCCCGCAGCTCATTTATGCTCCAGCAGAAGCAGCCGCCACCAGAACTGGAGATGGGTCAGAATCACGTACAGGTGCGGCCCAGGAGTCAGTGATTGGGGGCACAGCTGCTGCCACTAGGAGGCGACTCTCCTGTTCGTTATACCCCCGCAGCTCATTTATGCTCCAGAAGCAGCAGCCACCAGAACTGGAGATGGGTCAGAATCACGTACAGGTGCGGCCCAGGAGTCAGTGATTGGGGGCACAGACCACCGCGGGTACAGCTGCTGCCACTAGGAGGCGACTCTCCTGTTCGTTATACCCCCGCAGCTCATTTATGCTCCAGAAGCAGCAGCCACCAGAACTGGAGATGGGTCAGAATCACGTACAGGTGCGGCCCAGGAGTCAGTGATTGGGGGCACAGACCACCGCGGGTACAGCTGCTGCCACTAGGAGGCGACTCTCCTGTTCGTTATACCCCCGCAGCTCATTTATGCTCCAGCAGAAGCAGCAGCCACCAGAACTGGAGATGGGTCAGAATCACGTACAGGTGCGGCCCAGGAGTCATAGTGATTGGGGGCACAGACCACCGCGGGTACAGCTGCTGACACTAGGAGGCGACTCTCCTGTCCGTTATACCCCCGCAGCTCATTTATGCTCCAGCAGCAGCAGCCACCAGAACTGGAGATGGGTCAGAATCACGTACAGGTGCGGCCCAGGAGTCATAGTGATTGGGGGCACAGCTGCTGCCACTAGGAGGCGACTCTCCTGTCCGTTATACCCCCGCAGCTCATTTATGCTCCAGCAGCAGCAGCCACCAGAACTGGAGATGGGTCAGAATCACGTACAGGTGCGGCCCAGGAGTCATAGTGATTGGGGGCACAGCTGCTGCCACTAGGAGGCGACTCTCCTGTTCCGTTATACCCCCGCAGCTCATTTATGCTCCAGCAGCAGCAGCCACCAGAACTGGAGATGGGTCAGAATCACGTACAGGTGCGGCCCAGGAGTCATAGTGATTGGGGGCACAGCTGCTGCCACTAGGAGGCGACTCTCCTGTTCGTTATACCCCCGCAGCTCATTTATGCTCCAGCAGCAGCAGCCACCAGAACTGGAGATGGGTCAGAATCACGTACAGGTGCGGCCCAGGAGTCATAGTGATTGGGGGCACAGCTGCTGCCACTAGGAGGCGACTCTCCTGTTCGTTATACCCCCGCAGCTCATTTATGCTCCAGCAGCAGCAGCAGACACCAGAACTAGGGATGGGTCAGAATAACGTACAGGTGCGGCCCAGGAGTCAGTGATTGGGGGCACAGACCACCGCGGGTACAGCTGCTGCCACTAGGAGGCGACTCTCCTGTTCCGTTATACCCCCGCAGCTCATTTATGCTCCAGCAGCAGCAGCCACCAGAACTGGAGATGGGTCAGAATCACGTACAGGTGCGGCCCAGGAGTCATAGTGATTGGGGGCACAGCTGCTGCCACTAGGAGGCGACTCTCCTGTTCGTTATACCCCCGCAGCTCATTTATGCTCCAGCAGAAGCCACCAGAACTGGAGATGGGTCAGAATCACGTACAGGTGCTGCCCAGGAGTCATAGTGATTGGGGGCACAGACCACCGCGGGTACAGCTGCTGCCACTAGGAGGCGACTCTCCTGTTCGTTATACCCCTGCAGCTCATTTATGCTCCAGCAGAAGCAGCAGCCACCAGAACTGGAGATGGGTCAGAATCACGTACAGGTGCGGCCCAGGAGTCAGTGATTGGGGGCACAGACCAACGCAGGTACAGCTGCTGCCACTAGGAGGCGACTCTCCTGTTTGTTATACCCCCGCAGCTCATTTATGCTCCAGCAGAAGCAGCAGCCACCAGAACTGGAGATGGGTCACAATCACATACAGGTGCGGCTCAGGAGTCAGTGATTGGGGGGTAACAGAGCACCGCGGGTACAGCTGCTGCCACTAGGAGGCGACTCTCCTGTTCGTTATACCCCCGCAGCTCATTTATGCTCCAGCAGAAGCAGCAGCCACCAGAACTGGAGATGGGTCAGAATCACGTACAGGTGCGGCCCAGGAGTCATAGTGATTGGGGGCACAGACCACCGTGGGTACAGCTGCTGCCACTAGGAGGCGACTCTCCTGTCCGTTATACCCCCGCAGCTCATTTATGCTCCAGCAGAAGCAGCCGCCACCAGAACTGGAGATGGGTCACAATCACGTACAGGTGCGGCCCAGGAGTCATAGTGATTGGGGGGTAACAGAGCACCGCGGGTACATCTGCTGCCACTAGGAGGCGACTCTCCTGTTCGTTATACCCCCGCAGCTCATTTATGCTCCAGCAGAAGCAGCAGCCACCAGAACTGGAGATGGGTCAGAATCACGTACAGGTGCGGCCCAGGAGTCAGTGATTGGGGGCATAGACCACCGTGGGTACATCTGCTGCCACTAGGAGGCGACTGTCTGTTATACCCCCGCAGCTCATTTATGCTCCAGCAGAAGCAGCAGCCACCAGAACTGGAGATGGGTCACAATCACGTACAGGTGCGGCTCAGCTGTCAGGACCTCAATGAACTCAGCAAGAAAACCACTTTTTAGGTAAGTGACAAAATTTCTTATGTTGTAGCCAGTGTCATTCGGGGGGCACAGAAGACCACGAGACGTCCAAAAGCAATGCCGAGGGGAGGGAAGAGGCCGGCTGCACCCGATAACATTTCCCATCCTGCACTCTCTTTATACTTTTATATATTATCTTACTTTTTATTGATGTCTTGAGATTTGATTCCTATTCATACTCCACTGACGTGGCACCACAGTAACGGGGGTCCCTTCCCAAATGAAAGGGTGGATTCAGCAAATGTACTTTTAATGGACGTCTTTTTAGTTGAATACTTTTAGAGGTATTTTGGCGACACCTCTATTGCTCTCTGCTTGTGACCAGGTGAAGCGTCTCTGAACCTACACTGGTCAGGGGTGCCTCCAGTACTCCACTTTATTCCTATGTATTTTCTGCTTAGTTTCGCCCCCTGGTGGCAGCAGTTATACCCATGGTCTTGTGTGTCCCCCAATGACACTTGCCATGAAAATCCTTAATCCAGTTACCCACAATGCCATGCCTGCTTCTAGCTGGGAACGTCTGCCGCTACCTGGATGTGGGCGCCTTCCGGGCTGAAGCCAAGAGTACACAGGATCTGGAAGAGTTTACGGATCTGTTGAGGGTTCAGATTATCCAGGTGATCCAATACACCCTGCAAAAAATACCCCAAAAAGTCAGCCAAAACCATGCGCTACTGCCGCGGGAAGCATCTGATCAGCGGCCACCAGTACAACACCCAGGATGACCAGTGATCAGCGGCCACCAGTACAACACCCAGGATGACCAGTGATCAGCGGCCACCAGTACAACACCCAGGATGACCAGTGATCAGCGGCCACCAGTACAACACCCAGGATGACCAGTGATCAGCGGCCACCAGTACAACACCCAGGATGACCAGTGATCAGCGGCCACCAGTACAACACCCAGGATGACCAGTGATCAGCGGCCACCAGTACAACACCCAGGATGACCAGTGATCAGCGGCCACCAGTACAACACCCAGGATGACCAGTGATCAGCGGCCACCAGTACAACACCCAGGATAACCAGTGAGCAGTGGCCACCAGTACAACACCGCCCTGACCATCCACAGAGGATGACCAGGGATCGGTGCGCAGTTGAGTTTCCGCGGCGGTCAATAACGTGGACTGGCTCTTGGGTTTCGCTCCTCTGCTTCTAGTTTCATCTTGTGGCCTAGAATGTTATCACCAAATAGAGAAGCATGAAGACAAGATGCCAGCGGTGATGGGTGCACCCACCTTTATGAAGACGGCATGCAGCGCCACAGCGGCCGTGTGATCGGACACCAGGTCACCTATAACATCCAGGGCAGTGTCCACCTCGTCGGCGTAACCGCTGCAGATGTGAGTCACTAAAGCCACAATCAACTCCTGCAAAACAGTAAAGTAGTCACAACTCCCCCCCACGCGATGAGTCCACCTGCTGGCATGCCCACCACCACTCACACTTGCCTGCTGGCAGTAGCGATCAAACACCATGAAGGCGTGCTTAAAAAGATGGCTGCCAAACAAGGACACCACGGGCTCCACAGATCTCAGAAGAGTCTGCGCCAAGGACAGCATGGAGGCAAAGTAAAACATGAGAACCTGCGGAGGAAGCAAGTGCAGAGGCTGAGAGCGGACACAGGGGCTAACCGAGTCTACCGATCCTGGACACAGCCTGCCTCAGGCATAGAGCCGCTCCTTACCTGTGAGTGCCCCCTGAAGATGTTCTGCAGCAGCTGAGACCAGACACTGGCCGAGTCTACCGATCCTGGACACAGCCTGCCTCAGGCCTAGAGCCGCTCCTTACCTGTGAGTGCCCCCTGAAGATGTTCTGCAGCAGCTGAGTCCAGACACTGGCCGAGTCTACCGATCCTGGATATAGCCTGCCTCAGGCCTAGAGCCGCTCCTTACCTGTGAGTGCCCCCTGAAGATGTTCTGCAGCAGCTGAGACCAGACACTGGCCGAGTCTACCGATCCTGGATACAGCCTGCCTCAGGCATAGAGCCGCTCCTTACCTGTGAGTGCCCCCTGAAGATGTTCTGCAGCAGCTGAGACCAGACACTGGCCGAGTCTACCGATCCTGGACACAGCCTGCCTCAGGCATAGAGCCGCTCCTTACCTGTGAGTGCCCCCTGAAGATGTTCTGCAGCAGCTGAGACCAGACACTGGCTGAGTCTACCGATCCTGGATATAGCCTGCCTCAGGCATAGAGCCGCTCCTTACCTGTGAGTGCCCCCTGAAGATGTCCTGCAGCAGCTGAGACCAGACACTGGCCGAGTCTACCGATCCTGGATATAGCCTGCCTCAGGCATAGAGCCGCTCCTTACCTGCGAGTGCCCCCTGAAGATGTTCTGCAGCAGCTGAGACCAGACACTGGCCGAGTCTACCGATCCTGGACACAGCCTGCCTCAGGCCTAGAGCCGCTCCTTACCTGCGAGTGCCCCCTGAAGATGTTCTGCAGCAGCTGAGACCAGACACTGGCCGAGTCTACCGATCCTGGACACAGCCTGCCTCAGGCCTAGAACCGCTCCTTACCTGTGAGTGTGTCTCCTGAAGATGTTCTGCAGCAGCTGAGTCCAGACACTGGCTGAGTCTACCGATCCTGGATACAGCCTGCCTCAGGCCTAGAGCCGCTCCTTACCTGTGAGTGCCCCCTGAAGATGTTCTGCAGCAGCTGAGACCAGACACTGGCCGAGTCTACCGATCCTGGACACAGCCTGCCTCAGGCCTAGAGCCGCTCCTTACCTGTGAGTGCCCCCTGAAGATGTTCTGCAGCAGCTGAGACCAGACACTGGCCGAGTCTACCGATCCTGGATATAGCCTGCCTCAGGCCTAGAGCCGCTCCTTACCTGTGAGTACCCCCTGAAGATGTTCTGCAGCAGCTGAGACCAGACACTGGCCGAGTCTACCGATCCTGGATACAGCCTGCCTCAGGCCTAGAGCCGCTCCTTACCTGTGAGTGCCCCCTGAAGATGTTCTGCAGCAGCTGAGACCAGACACTGGCCGAGTCTACCGATCCTGGACACAGCCTGCCTCAGGCCTAGAACCGCTCCTTACCTGTGCGTGCCCCATGAAGATGTTCTGCAGCAGCTGAGACCAGACACTGGCCGAGTCTACCGATCCTGGATACAGCCTGCCTCAGGCCTAGAGCCGCTCCTTACCTGTGAGTGCCCCCTGAAGATGTTCTGCAGCAGCTGAGACCAGACACTGGCTGAGTCTACCGATCCTGGATACAGCCTGCCTCAGGCCTAGAGCCGCTCCTTACCTGTGAGTGTGCCCCCTGAAGATGTTCTGCAGCAGCTGAGACCAGACACTGGCTGAGTCTACCGATCCTGGATATAGCCTGCCTCAGGCCTAGAGCCGCTCCTTACCTGTGAGTACCCCCTGAAGATGTTCTGCAGCAGCTGAGACCAGACACTGGCCGAGTCTACCGATCCTGGATACAGCCTGCCTCAGGCATAGAGCCGCTCCTTACCTGTGAGTGCCCCCTGAAGATGTTCTGCAGCAGCTGAGACCAGACACTGGCCGAGTCTACCGATCCTGGACACCGCCTGCCTCAGGCCTAGAGCCGCTCCTTACCTGTGAGTGCCCCCTGAAGATGTTCTGCAGCAGCTGAGACCAGACACTGGCTGAGTCTACCGATCCTGGACACAGCCTGCCTCAGGCCTAGAGCCACTCCTTACCTGTGAGTGTGCCCCCTGAAGATGTTCTGCAGCAGCTGAGACCAGACACTGGCCGAGTCTACCGATCCTGGATACAGCCTGCCTCAGGCCTAGAGCCGCTCCTTACCTGTGAGTGCCCCCTGAAGATGTTCTGCAGCTGCTGAGACCAGACACTGGCCGAGTCTACCGATCCTGGACACAGCCTGCCTCAGGCCTAGAGCCACTCCTTACCTGTGAGTGTGCCCCCTGAAGATGTTCTGCAGCAGCTGAGACCAGACACTGGCCGAGTCTACCGATCCTGGATACAGCCTGCCTCAGGCCTAGAGCCGCTCCTTACCTGTGAGTGCCCCCTGAAGATGTTCTGCAGCAGCTGAGACCAGACACTGGCCGAGTCTACCGATCCTGGACACAGCCTGCCTCAGGCCTAGAGCCGCTCCTTACCTGTGAGTGCCCCCTGAAGATGTTCTGCAGCAGCTGAGACCAGACACTGGCTGAGTCTACCGATCCTGGATATAGCCTGCCTCAGGCCTAGAGCCGCTCCTTACCTGTGAGTGCCCCCTGAAGATGTTCTGCAGCAGCTGAGACCAGACACTGGCCGAGTCTACCGATCCTGGATATAGCCTGCCTCAGGCCTAGAGCCGCGCCTTACCTGTGAGTGCCCCCTGAAGATGTTCTGCAGCAGCTGAGACCAGACACTGGCCGAGTCTACCGATCCTGGATACAGCCTGCCTCAGGCCTAGAGCCGCGCCTTACCTGTGAGTGCCCCCTGAAGATGTTCTGCAGCAGCTGAGACCAGACACTGGCTGAGTCTACCAATCCTGGATATAGCCTGCCTCAGGCCTAGAGCCGCTCCTTACCTGTGAGTGCCCCCTGAAGATGTTCTGCAGCAGCTGACTGGTGATGCAGCCGGAGCGCACCTTGCTCTTCAGCACGCGCTCCACTTGTTTTTTACAGTTAGAATTTGTTGTGTAAAGGATCAGAAGAACCAAGAAGTCAGTGACCTGGTCAGAGGAGCAGTAATGAGAGCGGATCAGAACCCCGAGACTTCCACATGTCTGTATGGGGGGTGCGCCTCCCCCGACACTCCCGTGCATACCTTGTGCTCTTCAACCGTTTGGACACTTTCTATGGCCTGGAAGACAAGCACAGAAACGTCACCATCCTGGTGCCACGGGCCGCCACGTCCGGGCACGCGCACCAGCTGCACTCACCTTCAGCCAGGCTTCACACGTGTGCTTCTGAAACCAGATGCCCGATTTAATGACTTCCATCAGGATGGTGACGCAGTCCTGGGTCCCTGTAACACTGGAGGAGGAGAAGGTTTAGTGAACTACAACACCCATCATCCATTGCCGGTCATGTGTGGCACTTACCTAGCCTGGACCTGTGACAGTGAAACAGCCGACTCCACATCGAGATTCCTGCGGAGTTCAGAGATCACCTGGAGAGAGAGGCTGGTGGTCAGGGGACGGCAGGCCGGGGCACAGGAAGCTGGGGGGGGGGAAGAGACGTGACCCCCCCCCCCCCCCCCCCCAGGGACGGAGCATGGACTGGTGCTTCTCACCTCCAGAGCGTCCGAGGGGGTGACCGTGTGAAGAATGAACTTGACAATGACCGGAACCACTTCCAGGTCCACAGCACAGAGGGTGGACATGACCCACTGCCGCACCTGTAAGATGAGCGCAGGGGTCAGCTGCCGTCCACCGCACAGACACCAGGAGCAGCCTGGGCGTTACCTCTGTCAGCAGCTCCGAGCTCAGGTTCAGGCTGGAGAAGGCGTCCAGGATGGGCACCGTCAGCTGCGTATTCTGCTTCAACAGCGAGCTGGCATAGGGGAAAGCACAAACATGGAGGAGCAGCGGATCTGTAGCCACCAGCCCGGGACTGGTCCTACCACTACCACATCGTCCCCTGGATCTGCAGCTCACACAGAATTCTATAGGGCCCTGAGTCTAGTCATAACAGCAGGAGTGAAAACCTCCATTCTTTACACTGCAGGCTACATCAGCAGATTGGGGAGGTGCTCTC
The DNA here is from genome assembly GCF_014858855.1 of Bufo gargarizans. Lineage (NCBI taxonomy): Eukaryota > Metazoa > Chordata > Amphibia > Anura > Bufonidae > Bufo > Bufo gargarizans. Next base: position 454,756,126 of record NC_058083.1, read on the forward strand.
TTACCTCAGCTCCTTGGCAACATCGCTGTGCTCGGCGTCCTCCAGGATCTCAGGCAGGCTGCTGATGACGTGCTGCTGAATGTCCGCAGGGGCCACCGTCACCAGCTGCATTATCTTGGCCGTCAGCTCCTGCAGATGACAGGCTGCTTCATCAGGGCTATGGTGGCGAAGCCACGGCACTCAGGGCCCCGTCTGTGGGCCGTGCTTCCATTGTGGAGCGCTCATTAGTGCAGCCTTTTCCCTTCCCCCTCTTTTGCTTGTTACGGCGCTGCGGGGAAGACTCGCTACTCGCTGGACGGGAGGACGTCATCACAACGGAGCACAGCTCCTCCATGCAGTCAGCAGCGAGCGTTCCCCGCGGCGCCATCACATGGAGGAGGGGAACATAAATAATACTGGGGGCACTACTGGGTCATTATTAATACTGGGGGCACTACTGGGTCATTATTAATACTGGGGGCACTACTGGGTCATTATTAATACTGGGGGCACTACTGGGTCATTATTAATACTGGGTCATTATTAATACTGGGGGCCACTACTGGGTCATTATTAATACTGGGTGCCACTACTGGGTCATTATTAATACTGGGGGCACTACTGGGTCATTATTAATACTGGGGGCACTACTGGGTCATTATTAATACTGGGTCATTATTAATACTGGGGGCCACTACTGGGTCATTAATAATACTGGGGGCCACTACTGGGTCATTATTAATACTGGGTCATTATTAATACTGGGGGCACTACTGGGTCATTATTAATACTGGGGGCCACTACTGGGTCATTAATAATACTGGGTCATTAATAATACTGGGGGCCACTACTGGGTCATTATTAATACTGGGGGCACTACTGGGTCATTATTAATACTGGGGGCCACTACTGGGTCATTATTAATACTGGGTCATTATTAATACTGGGGGCCACTACTGGGTCATTATTAATACTGGGGGCACTACTGGGTCATTATTAATACTGGGTCATTATTAATACTGGGGGCCACTACTGGGTCATTATTAATACTGGGTCATTAATAATACTGGGTCATTATTAATATTGGGGGGCACTACTGGGTCATTAATAATACTGGGTCATTATTAATACTGGGGGCCACTACTGGGTCATTATTAATATTGGGGGCCACTACTGGGTCATTATTAATATTGGGGGCCACTACTAGGTCATTATTAATATTGGGGGCCACTACTAGGTCATTATTAATACTGGGGGCACTACTGGGTCATTATTAATATTGGGGGCCACTACTGGGTCATTATTAATATTGGGGGCCACTACTAGGTCATTATTAATATTGGGGGCCACTACTAGGTCATTATTAATATTGGGGGCCACTACTGGGTCATTATTAATATTGGGGGCCACTACTGGGTCATTATTAATACTGGGTCATTATTAATATTGGGGGCCACTACTGGGTCATTATTAATACTGGGGGGCGTTAATTGGACATTTTTAATACTAGGGACCGCCAATGGGGGCATTCATTTTATGGGTTGTGTAAGGCCAAGCCCCCAGAGCCCACCTGGGTCGGTATTTTGCAGTACTCCGGGTAAACCGCTGTGTTGGCACGTTGTGATAAGTGGGTTCTGGGTTGCAGTTTGGGCACTCGGCCTCTAAAACTTTCCTTGAAGGGCAAGGGCTCTCGGGGCCCACCGTGTGAAACAGCAAGTGCGGCCATCAGGTATTCTGAAATCTACTGCCTGCAGAGCGTTTCTTCCACAGCTGGCAGCGAGTTGGGCAGCGAGCCTGCCTAGAACGCGGTGTCTGCAGACAGATGGCGGCAGCTAGGACACTATGCAGAGACATCAGGAATGCCAGTTTCCAAACCCCGAGGTCACCCTTCTAGGGCACAGCTGCCGCCACTAGGGGGTGACAGTAAGTGAAGAAAGCGGTCACTTCTACAGCCACGGAGCTAAAGAGACACAAGAGAATCAGGAAAAAACGTACAAACAAGGTGAACAAGAGATGGCGGGAAGAAGGGACGCGGCCGGAGCCAGAAGAATAGGGGTTCTGGAAAAGGCCTTCATGGTAAGGACTAAAATCCACTTTTCTCCTTGGTGTACTGAGGGACCATTGGTCTGCTCAAACAGAAGACCTTGAGACACAGAAAATGTTGAAAACCTTTAGAAAAGCAGAAAAAACCCTTGGTGGAACAAGTCAACCCAGGAACAATATCTAATAACGGACCCGAATCCAGGAGCCTCCTTTCCTCTTGAAGACAAAAGACTTAGAGATGGGAAGACGCTTCTAAACTTTGCTTTGCACCTTTATTGAATTATTGGCTTTGAAACAAGCATCTAGAAAAGGCTGAAAAAGGGATTACAGCGCTACCAGAGACGCTGAAGAACATGGCGAGCGCCGAGGCCACGACTAGGATCTGAATAGTCAGCGTCAAAAACGGCAAACGGAGGTTCAGGACGTCAAGGCAAAGAAATTCCCGCTGGACCTTCAAACGGCAAAACAGATGAAGATGCTCCATGTCTACTGCCGACAACCAACGGCGAGACATCGGTGACCTCTCGCCAGCAGGACCACGGAAGGCAACCGTCTCCTTCCCTAGGGTCGTCCTTTAGTCCTGCACCTGGGTACGAGGATTTCTTTTACAACTAAGGACACTGAGCGCAAATTGGTTTTTTAAAAACATTTTACTAAAATCAACTCATGATTCACTTACAGCCCTGCAAGAACTGGAAGCGCCTTGGAGATTAGAATCCCTTCTGACGGAGCAGGCGACACCAAGCTGCCACCATTTACACGCCAGCCACTTTTGTCTTTAACCCCCTCAGCCCCGCTAGCTGAAACCCCCTTAATGACAGACCACTTTTTACACTTCGGCACTACACTACTTTCACAGTTTATCGCTCGGTCATGCAACTTACCACCCAAATGAATGTTACCTCCCTTTGCTGTCTTTCAATATTTTGTGGGAATGTTGTAGGGATGGGGCTTGTGCCTGTGTACTTGCACTGCAATTGCACTGATGTAACCGGATGCTGCAGCTATGGAAGATGGAGGGCATCGCACTGATGGTTTGTGGGGGGAGGGTATGTGGGGGTTGGGGCCTTACGTTTGTAATATTAAAAACTGCTAATAAAAAATTACTTAATTATAATGTTACCTCCCTTTCTTCTCACTAATAGAGCTTTCATTTGGGGGTATTTCATTGCTGCTGACATTTTTACTTTTTTGTTATTAATCGAAATTTACAGAAATTTTTGCAGTTGTAAAATTTTTCCCAAAAAAAAAAACAGACATCTATATATAAATTTTTCTCTAAATTTATTGTTCTAAATGTCTTTGATAAAAAAAAAAAAATGTTTGGGTAAAAAAAAAAAAAATGGTTTGGGTAAAAGTTATAGCATTTACAAACTATGGTACAAAAATGTGAATTTCCGCTTTTTAAAGCGGCTCTGACTTTCTGAGCACCTGTCATGTTTCCTGAGGTTCTACAATGCCCAGACAGTAGAAAACCCCCACAAATGACCCCATTTCGGAAAGTAGACACCCTAAGGTATTCACTGATGGACATAGTGAGTTCATGGAAGTTTTTATTTTTTGTCACAAGTTAGCGGAAAATTGTTGGGCAATGTGTTTTGGGGTGTTATTTTACATATACCCATGCTGGGTGAGATAAATATCTTGGTCAAATGCCAACTTCGTATAAAAAAAATGAATATGGGAAAAGTTGTCTTTTGCCGACATAATTCTCTCACCCAGCATGGGTATATGTAAAATGACACCCCAAAACACATTCCCCAACTTCTCCTGAGTACGGCGATACCAGATGTGTGACACTTTTTTGCAGCCTAGGTGGGCAAATGGGCCCACATTCCAAAGAGCACCTTTAGGATTTCACCGGCCATTTTTCTCACGCATTTGGGCCCCTAAAATGCCAGGGCAGTATAACTACCCCACAAGTGACCCCATTTTGGAAAGAAGACACCCCAAGGTATTCCGTGAGGGGCATGGCGAGTTCCTAGAATTTTTCATTATTTTTTTGTCACAAGTTAGTGGAATATGAGACTTTATAAGAAAAAAAAGAAAAAGAAAAAGAAAAATATCATTTTCCACTAACTTGTGACAAAAAAAATAAAAAATTCTAGGAACCCACCATGCCCCTCACGGAATACCTTGGGGTGTCTTCTTTCCAAAATGGGGTCACTTGTGGGGTAGTTATACTGCCCTGGCATTTTAGGGGCCCTAATGCGTGAGAAGTAGTTTGAAATCAAAATGTGTAAAAAATGCCCTGTGAAATCCTAAAGGTGCTCTTTAGAATTTGGGCCCCTTTGCCCACCTAGGCTGCAAAAAAGTGTCACACATGTGGTATCGCCGTACTCGGAAGAAGGGTGAGAGAATGATGTCGGCAAAAGACAACTTTTCCCATTTTCTTATACAAAGTTGGCATTTGACCAAGATATTTCTCTCACCCAGCATGGGTATATGTAAAAATACACCCCAAAACACATTGCCCAACTTCTCCTGAGTACGGCGATACCACGTGTGACACTTTTTTGCAGCCTAGATGCGCAAAGGGGCCCAAATTCCTTTTAGGAGGGCATTTTTAGACATTTGGATCCCAGACGACTTCTCACACTTTAGGGCGCCTAAAATGCCAGGGCAGTATAAATACCCCACATGTGACCCCATTTTGGAAAGAAGACACCCCAAGGTATTCAATGAGGGGCATGGCGAGTTCATAGATTTATTTTTTGGGCACAAGTTAGCGGAGATTTTTTATATTTTTTTTTTCTCACAAAGTCTCCCTTTCCGCTAACTTGGGACAAAAAGTTCAATCTTTCATGGACTCAATATGCCCCTCAGCGAATACCTTGGGGTGTCTTCTTTCCGAAATGGGGTCACATGTGGGGTATTTATACTGCCCTGGCATTTTAGGGGCCCTAAAGCGTGAGAAGAAGTCTGGAATATAAATGACTAAAACATTTTACGTATTTGGATTCCGTGAGGGGCGTGGCAAGTTCGTGTGAGATTTTATTTTTTGACACAAGTTAGTGGAATATGAGACTTTGTAAGAAAAAAAATTAAGAAATAAAATCAATTTCTGCTAACTTGTGCCAAAAAAATGTCTAAATGGAGCCTTACAGGGGGGTGATCAGGGAGTCTATATGGGGTGATCACCCCCCTGTAAGGCTCCATTCAGACGTCCGTATGTGTTTTGCGGATCCGCGGTGTCCGTGTTCAGACGCAGAGGACATCTGAATGGAGCCTGACAGGGGGGTGATCACCCCATATAGACTCCCTGATCACCCCCCTGTAAGGCTCCATTCAGAGGTCCATATGTGTTTTGCGTATCCACGGATCGGATCCGCAAAACACATACGGACGTCTGAATGGAGCCTTACGAGGGGTGATCAATGACGGGGGGTGATCAGGGAGTGTATATGGGGTGATCACCCCCCTGTAAGGCTCCATTCAGACGTCCGTATGTGTTTTGCGGATCCGATCCATGGATCCGTAAAACACATACGGACGTCTGAATGGAGCCTTACAGGGGGGTGATCAATGACAGGGGGTGATCAGGGAGTCTATATGGGGTGATCAGGGGTTAATAAGTGACGGGGGGGGGGGGGGGGGTGTAGGGTAGTGGTGTTTGGTGCTACTTAGAGCTGCCTGTGTCCTCTGGTGGTCGATCCAAGCAAAAGGGACCTGTTATCAAAACAGCATCTAATATACCTGTTAGGGGTTAAAAAAAATAAAATTAAAATAAATCGCATCTGTGTGCGCGCGTGTTCACAAAAAGTCTTGCGAGATTATGCACCAATGCGTCACTCTGCCTGAGACAGCCGCCTCCGGACCGTGATCCTGCGTTTGGGTCCGGAGGCGGTCAAGTCCACCACTAGAAATATTCATAAAACTAGTTGAAGAACTATACGACCGCCCTACAAAACGCCACTACGACAATCTAGAGAACAAAGAATTCCGTGAACTTAAGGAGATGGGAGGCGAGGCATTCACAGCAGCCGATGAGGGTGGAAGTGTGGTTGTTTGGGCCTCAAATGTTTGAGGCAGAGGCTCCACTGACATTTTACAAGCTGTCGGTCCAATACCCAGCGGTGCCTGCTTTATACTTACTACCGAAGACCAACTGTCTCCAGAAGTCTGTGTGGACTCACTTGTAGAGTTCTGGACTATTATTTGAAACCGATAATTGCGTTATTCATTCCCGATTGCAACGTCTCTGTTTAATCACTCCAGTCATCACATTCAGCGACGTCCATCCCCACTGCTCTATACCGGCCTGGTCTTCTCTAGTACCTTCCTATTATATCGTCCCCACTGCTCTATACCGGCCAGGTCTTCTCTAGTACCTTCCAGTTATATCGTCCCCACTGCTCTATACCAGCCTGGTGTTCTCCTCCATTCCCTTCCCATTATATCGTCCCCACTGCTCTATACCAGCCTGGTCTTCTCTTCCATTACCTTCCCGGTATATCATCCCCACTGCTCTATACCGGCCAGGTCTTCTCTAGTACCTTCCTATTATATCGTCCCCACTGCTCTATACCGGCCAGGTCTTCTCTAGTACCTTCCCATTATATCGTCCCCACTGCTCTATGCCAGCCTGGTCTTCTCTTCCATTACCTTCCCGGTATATCATCCCCACTGCTCTATACCGGCCAGGTCTTCTCTAGTACCTTCCCATTATATCGTCCCCACTGCTCTATACCAGCCAGGTCTTCTCTAGTACCTTCCCATTATATCGTCCCCACTGCTCTATGCCAGCCTGGTCTTCTCTTCCATTCCCTTCCCATTATATCGTCCCCACTGCTCTATGCCGGCCTGGTCTTCTCTTCCATTCCCTTCCCATTATATCGTCCCCACTGCTCTATGCCGGCCTGGTCTTCTCCATTCCATTCCTGTTAGATCATCCCCACTGCTTCTCTATACCAGCCAGGTCTTCTCCATTACCTTCCTATTATATCGTCCCCACTGCTCTATGCCAGCCTGGTCTTCTCTTCCATTCCCATTATATCATCCCCACTGCTCTATGCCAGCCTGGTCTTCTCTTCCATTCCCATTATATCATCCCCACTGCTCTATACCGGCCTGGTCTTCTCCATTCCCTTCCTATTATATCGTCCCCACTGCTCTATACCGGCCTGGTCTTCTCTTCCATTTCCATCCTGTTAGATCATCCCCACTGCTCTATACCGGCCTGGTCTTCACCTCCATTACCTTCCTATTATATCGTCCCCACTGCTCTATACCGGCCAGGTCTTCACCTCCATTATCTTACCATTAGATCGTCCCCACTGCTCTATACCGGCCAGGTCTTCTCCTCCATTATCTTCCCGTTAGATCTTCCAGCCTGCTCTATACCGGCCTGGTCTTCTCCTCCATTATCTTCCAGTTAGATCGTCCCCACTGCTCTATACCAGCCAGGTCTTCTCCATTACCTTCCCATTATATCGTCCCCACTGCTCTATGCCAGCCTGGTCTTCTCCATTACCTTCCCATTATATCGTCCCCACTGCTCTATACCAGCCAGGTCTTCTCCATTACCTTCCCATTATATCGTCCCCACTGCTCTATGCCAGCCTGGTCTTCTCTTCCATTCCCATTATATCGTCCCCACTGCTCTATACCAGCCTGGTCTTCTCTTCCATTACCTTCCCGGTATATCATCCCCACTGCTCTATACCGGCCTGGTCTTCACCTCCATTACCTTCCTGTTAGATCATCCCCACTGCTCTATACCGGCCTGGTCTTCTCTTCCATTCCCTTCCTGTTAGATCATCCCCACTGCTCTATACCGGACAGGTCTTCTCCTCCATTATCTTACCATTAGATCGTCCCCACTGCTCTATACCGGCCAGGTCTTCTCCTCCATTATCTTCCCGTTAGATCTTCCAGCCTGCTCTATACCGGCCTGGTCTTCTCCTCCATTATCTTCCAGTTAGATCGTCCCCACTGCTCTATACCAGCCAGGTCTTCTCCATTACCTTCCCATTATATCGTCCCCACTGCTCTATGCCAGCCTGGTCTTCTCCATTACCTTCCCATTATATCGTCCCCACTGCTCTATACCAGCCAGGTCTTCTCCATTACCTTCCCGTTATATCGTCCCCACTGCTCTATACCGGCCAGGTCTTCTCCTCCATTATCTTCCCGTTAGATCATCCCCACTGCTCTATACCGGCCAGGTCTTCTCCTCCATTATCTTCCCGTTAGATCTTCCAGCCTGCTCTATACCGGCCTGGTCTTCTCCTCCATTATCTTCCAGTTAGATCGTCCCCACTGCTCTATACCAGCCAGGTCTTCTCCATTACCTTCCCATTATATCGTCCCCACTGCTCTATGCCAGCCTGGTCTTCTCTTCCATTCCCATTATATCGTCCCCACTGCTCTATGCCAGCCTGGTCTTCTCCATTACCTTCCCATTATATCGTCCCCACTGCTCTATACCAGCCTGGTCTTCTCCATTACCTTCCCGTTATATCGTCCCCACTGCTCTATACCGGCCAGGTCTTCTCCTCCATTATCTTCCCGTTAGATCATCCCCACTGCTCTATACCGGCCAGGTCTTCTCCTCCATTATCTTCCCGTTAGATCATCCCCACTGCTCTATACCAGCCAGGTCTTCTCCTCCATTATCTTCCCGTTAGATCGTCCCCACTGCTCTATACCGGCCAGGTCTTCTCCTCCATTATCTTCCCGTTAGATCATCCCCACTGCTCTATACCGGCCTGGTCTTCTCCTCCATTATCTTCCCGTTAGATCATCCCCACTGCTCTATACCAGCCTGGTCTTCTCCTCCATTATCTTCCCGTTAGATCGTCCCCACTGCTCTATACCGGCCTGGTCTTCTCCTCCATTATCTTCCCGTTAGATCATCCCCACTGCTCTATACCGGCCTGGTCTTCTCCTCCATTATCTTCCCGTTAGATCACCCCCACTGCTCTATACCGGCCTGGTCTTCTCTTCCATTACCTTCCCGTTATATCGTCCCCACTGCTGTATACCGGCCTGGTCTTCTCCTCCATTATCTTCCCGTTAGATCGTCCCCACTGCTCTATACCAGCATGGTCTTCTCCTCCATACTTTTATCATGGTGCTGGTATCACTTCAGGTCTACATAGAGATCACACAATCAGGTTTCTGCTAATCTATTTTGATTTCATGATCACTTATGGCTATTTTTGTAATCCCTGCTCTATCATGATGTCATCGCTCCCCTTTATTAATCATATACTTCGTATACTGCTGTAACGTACCAAAGATTTTCCTTCATATTTTCTAATCTTTGTACATTACGTCAAAATCATTACACAACTGTCAATATGGCTGCCATGGCGCACGCTTTGCTCTGCGTATTCGCCAGGCCGTGACATCACAGACCGTGTGTTGTCTCGCACACTCTGTCTTCCAGGCGCCGCGGGCAGGTCACAGCTCTGCCAGCATGGTGGAGAGCGCCATATACTGAGCGGCGCCAGCACTAACCTAATCATCATCAGCTATACGCCTCATATGACTGGACAAATACACTAACCACGTGTTCACAGTTACCAATCGTTATATACTCGCTCCCATCGGTCGTGCCCACTGTAGTGTTAGCAGGCCTCATGTCTGTATATATAACCCCCCATTGATGCACACACTTCACAACCCCGAGGAAGCTGACCAAGAACAGCTCTTCTATTGAGGGTTGGTATTTGTACATTTTCCCACCTCTGCACCTTCATTACCACAGATGTCAGCAGTTGTGGTGCATTTCTCTACCAGTTTATTGCCGGCACCATCACGGCACTAGCACTTTATCCCATCCCTGGCCACAGACCACCCCCATCCAGGGTCATTAGTTTTGGGTAATCCTAGTCCATATATCTCTATTGGTTGTGTTTTGCCTAGACATTGAGAAGTTCTAGAGCGGGTGACATGGCGGGATGTTACAAATCATCCCCTAAGAAGTACTGCACCTTCCCGAATACTGCAGAAAGAAAATGGACGGCACTAGGAGGAAGGAAGAGGCGCCAAGTCAGGCTGCAGTGATCACAAGAGCCCCTAGTGGTGCTCAAGATGGCACCCGACTCCCACACCACATAGCTGCAGAGAGGGGGGCCGGCAAATTTAATGGTGTCAGCAAAGGGCCTGCTCCTCACAGCAGGAGGCTTAACATGGAAGGAGCTTGACACCAGGATCCCCCTTATCCATGCCAGCGCAAGCGTCTCCAGACCCCAACTGAAGCTTCCCGGCAGCGGCTGCTACGAGACTTCCCTGCTTCAGCAGGTACCACGGTCCGAGGCTCCACTACTCAGGTACCACGATCTTCTAAGGGCCATGCCAGGAACTGACTTCCTTCCAGCTGCATTCTCTGCTCTACAAATAGGGGGCAGTGTCCCATAGAGGACAAAATGGAAGAACTCGCTAGTGCTCATAACCAGCTTGTGGGGGAGGACAGCACGGACTGAGAGGACTGCTCACAGCGTAAAAATGTAGAGTCAGGGGCTCCCACAGTATGCCCACTCTTGAATTTTTTGTGGCCCCAATACCCGTTGCAGAACAAAAGACTCCTAATGCAGCCCCCATATTGTTAGGCTGCCCTTCTTAAGGCAACTGGTTCTGCTAAAGACCCATGTGAATGTTTTAAAAACAATGACACTTCTGATGTCAGACGCAAGGGGAGGGTCCTGTGCAGGCTGCGGATCCGGTGGTCTGTTTTCTTGTCAGGTGACCGCTCATCCTTGGGGATACAGTACGCCATAGTGCGTCCATACCTTCTGTGCCGTTTACTGGATACACCATTAACGGCAATAGGCCTTTAAACGATTACTGTGGAAAGAGGCGAAATCCTCTGCGTACGGGGGTCGCATCTGAAGAGCGCAGCGCCCTGCAGGCTTCTACATGGAGAACAGTCCTATCCTATATATTGGGGGGGACAAGGAGCTTAAAAATGGCAAATTACAATATTTGTTTTCTGTTATGGCCTTCATTTCATAGTAAATATTTGGTAATAGTTCGCACTTTTTCGGGCGTGGCAATATGTAATCTGTTTATTTTTGGTTTGTAAATTTTATATGTAAAATTGGGAAAGAGGGCGATTTAAACTTTAAGTATTTGGTGTTTTTTTCCCACATTTAATTTACTATTAGCCCTTAGGGGCTGGAACCCTTGTCCTATTCACCCTGATAGAGCGCTATTGTGGTGACCAGGACCTCACACTCTCCCTGCTGCCCCCTGTAAAGAACACACAGCGGCAGGGAGCCGACCATGGTGAAGAGAACGGCGAGTGCCTTGTTCTCTAACTGATATTAGGCGGCGCAGCCCAGTATCAGGAAATAGCAAAACCCGGTATCTTATCGATCCGGGTCTAAAAGTATCGATTGGGTATCAATACTTAAATCGATACCCGATGCAGCTATATACTGAGCTACTAAAAGGATCAATTCTGCCAAAAACATGTGAATCCAGCAGCCCTGAGGGGTCCACTGAGGGAGGCGCCCACCCAGGAGCCCCTTCAGCACCCTCGTTATTTCCACCAGTCTTTACTAGTGGACGGATTAGGCGACATCACACGTTACTGGGGAACTTATATCTTCAGCTAATGTCACTCAATATCTTCATTCGTGACCAGGGAGGCCCACCATCCCCTGGACTGTCCCCGGTATTAGAAGGCAGCTTCTGTGTACAGGCCCAGTACTGGCAAGTCAGGTCGGGGAATTAGATGGCCTCCCACACGGACAACCTCATATCTGAAGAAGAACAGATGAAAGAGCAGGAGCGCTCCGGTTTAAAGCTTTACGAAGCCTCCAATTCTCCACTTCACAATTTACCCATTTTCTTCCCAATAAAACAATTTTGGCAGCATGTCCTGGGGCGGGCGGAGGCTGCGGCCCATCACTGGCATACGCCCGATACCCTCTCTCACTATGCTCCCAGGTGGCCTCCCCTTCTACGATTGAGGCAGTGCCATATAATTGAGAATAACGATTACATGGCTTTAGAACAATAGCAGATCTTGGGGATAAACTACAAGAAACACTGGAGCCTCATTTAAGAGTCTCAGAGCGTCCAAAGTGCAGAGCTCCCGGAAAACCGTAATATACAGAATAACCGAGGAACCACCCCGTCATGTGACCCGGGTGCGACTGTCAAGGGTCCCTCTATCGCCTCAGACTGAACCTAGATGACACCCCAACACAGCCTCTCATGCCATCATCCATGACACGACTATTAATTAGGGGCACATAGAAAACCCCCAGTGCCCCCCCTCGCAGGCAGGCGCACACGGCAAATACACGTTAACGCAAACCGCACTCACATGTATAATGGAGGTTACTGGGCTCATACAGGGCACAAGGCGAAACCATCAAAGATGTGCTTAAAATGTATCAAAAAAGGTGCAGTCCTTCGTTACAAAAATTAAGAAATGAGAGATAAAAACTGTTAAATAAAAAGGAAAGGTTCCTACTACTCAACGAATTGTGGGACCAGAGTCCGTGGAACAACCCAATGTAGATCGGATCCCCAAATTGTGTCCCAGAAATGGTCAAACAAACTGAAAAAAAAGTATGCAATTTTTTTTAAAAAAAAGTGAATATATATATATATATATATATATATATATATATATATATATATATATATATATATATATATATATACACATACATACATATATACATACACACACAGTTTGGGACTAGGGGTGGCACCGAAATTCCGGCGGCCGATATTGGTACATATCGGCAGAAAATAGCGGGGAGGGACTGGGAGGAGGAGCTGGGGGCCGGTGCGTTCACTGTGCTCCGGCCCCCAGCTCCAGTAGTTATAAAATGTGTACAATTAATAAGAATTCTATTCATGAGGCCCCTCTGCAGTAGAACATTCAATATAGCCACATCCTACTCACAGGGCTGCTATCTTAATGCTGGCCGGCCGGGCAGACGAGCGGCAGCGTCACGACTGACGTCATGTGCCCGGCCTACTTTCTGAATGAAGGAGGCGGCGCAGGCATGTGACATCAGTCGTGACGCTGCCGCTCGTCTGCCCGGCCGGCCAGCATTAAGATAACAGCCCTGTGAGTAGGATGTGGCTATATTGAATGTTCTACTGCAGAGGGGCCTCATGAATAGAATCCTTATTAATTGTACACATTTTATAACTAGTCTGTACTGGAGCGGCAATGCCAAGAAAAAAGCAGCTAAGTAAAGAAAAACGAGTGGCCATCATTACTTTAAGAAATTAAGGTCAGTCAGTCCGAAAAATTGGGAAAACTTTGAAAGTGTCCCCAAGTGCAGTCACAAAAACCATCATGGCTCACATGCGGACCGCCCCAGGAAAGGAAGACCAAGAGTCACCTCTGCTGCGGAGGAGAAGTTCATCCGAGTCACCAGCCTCAGAAATCGCAGGTTAACAGCAGCTCAGATTAGAGACCAGGTCAATGCCACCCAGAGTTCTAGCAGCAGACACATCTCTAGAACAAATGTTAAGAGGAGACTGTGTGAATCAGGCCTTCATGGTAGAAGATCTGCTAGGAAACCACCGCTAAGGACAGGCAACAAGCAGAAGAGACTTGTTTGGGCTAAAGAACACAAGGAATGGACATTAGACCAGTGGAAATCTGTGCTTTGGTCTGATGAGTCCAAATCTGAGATCTTTGGTTCCAACCACCGTGTCTTTGTGCGACGCAGAAAAGGTGAACGGATGGACTCTACATGCCTGGTTCCCACCGTGAAGCATGGAGGAGGAGGTGTGATGGTGTGGGGGTGCTTTGCTGGTGACACTGTTGGGGATTTATTCAAAATTGAAGGCACACTGAACCAGCATGGCTACCACAGCATCTTGCAGCGGCATGCTATTCCATCCGGTTTGCGTTTAGTTGGACCATCATTTATTTTTCAACAGGACAATGACCCCAAACACACCTCCAGGCGGTGTAAGGGCTATGTGACCATGAAGGAGAGTGATGGGGTGCTGCGCCAGATGACCTGGCCTCCACAGTCACCGGACCTGAACCCAATCGAGATGGTTTGGGGTGAGCTGGACCGCAGAGTGAAGGCAAAAGGGCCAACAAGTGCTAAGCATCTCTGGGAACTCCTTCAAGACTGTTGGAAGACCATTTCAGGTGACTACCTCTGGAAGCTCATCAAGAGAATGCCAAGAGTGTGCAAAGCAGTAATCAAAGCAAAAGGAGGCTACTTTGAAGAACCTAGAATATGACATATTTTCAGTTGTTTCACACTTGTTTGTTATGTATATAATTCCACATGTGATAATTCATAGTTTTGATGCCTTCAGTGTGAATCTACAATTGTCATAGTCATGGAAATAAAGAAAACTCTTTGAATGAGAAGGTGCGTCCGAACTTGTACAAATTAGAGACAGACAGACATCTCTATCTGCTGGGATTCACTAATCCATTGATTGTGAAGATCTCTCCTTCTTCCGTGCAGCGAGTAAGTGCTGACCAGCTCTACCCTACACCTCCCGTTCCGACTGACTTAGCTGCAATCATCGGTTGGATGGGTCACACCCAGGGTTTGCACTAATCAAGAGGATCTTGTGTTTAGAGGGGCATATAGGTGGAGGAAGGGTCCGACACCATCACCAGTCACGTCTCCGCATCATTTTAGCCCTAGACTAAACGTAAGATCTGGAGCCTTACAGACAACGTGCTTAGAGCTCTTGTTTAGGGATTACATTTTACTATAACAACCCTGAGGGCAGAGAAGGGTAAAGAAGAAGGGAAACAACCTCAGGTGGAGAACCACCTTAGGAGGAGTTCACACTTCAGCTATTGGGAGCCTACACCACGGGCGGGTCAAGAGCACAGGATGTCCTACCATTACACCTCATCTGTGGAGGCTTCTCTACTGTTTATGGCTCCCAATAACTGATGTATTATTCTGGTGAAGAGACATGAAGGGAGCTAGCCAAGGTCAGCCGAGAGGCTCTAAGGTGACGAGCATGCTGTCCATGCTCTGGGAGAACCATGAGGTCTTGACCACAATGTAGAAACCCCCCCCTGGACCAAAGCAGTGCAAAGAGCAGAGCGAGTATCTTTGTGAAAACTCATGAGACGTCACCAGGTGATGAACCAGTGATACGGACTGCTGACTAGAGAAAACGCTGGTGGGCAGGAGCAATTGGGACATGAAGGCAAATACTAAGGCTGCAATCCCTTCCAAAAATGCTGTAAGAACTGACCCGTCCCTCTGGACACCATGAATAGTTTGGGATAAAAATAAACTGGCACTGGCACACGAAGCAGGATGACCCGTTAGTGGGCGACAGGTGGGCTCAGATACCGTGTACTAACTTCTTCTTGGTGGATCATAGAATGGTGAAGGTGACCAATATCACATGCCCTCCCAGCAGAGGACGACAGGGAGGCAAAGTAAAAGGAAAAAACCTGCAGAAGAACCCTGCCCAGCAGCAAGGTCAGCCTCCGACAGGCACCGTGCTGGAACAGGGTTGGCTCACTGCCAGCAGCTGCACCCACAGCCCTGTGGACCCCAATGACAAGTAAGAAATCAGGACTGTGTCTACAGTCTGGAGCAGGCAGAGACATGCAGCACCTGGCGCTTCCTGTAGACACAGGTCATACAGCGGAACAAGTAATAACACCCATCTTCCTGCGCACCGGCTACAGTCCTTACCTTGCCACTCAGTATAAGATCGAGCCACTTCAGCTGGTTGATGACCAGGCGAGGAATACTGATGCCATCACTGCCAAAGCTGGAAGTAAAGGGGAACACAAGGTGACACGAGCCGTGCAGCCAGCAGGGAACAGCCACCACACAGGGGCCAAACTGTACCTGTCGTACAGGAACTCGGGGAGCTTCTCAAACAGCAGATTTATGACCCGCTCCTGAGAAGAGAAGATCTGAGGTTAGGACTTCACACTTCTGACCAGCTGCCCGTCACGTCCGTCCTCACGTGCGGTTATGCAGCACTCTCCCATGGAGGCCAGCTCTGCTGAGAAGGTTCATACCTGCAGGATATCCATGCTGAGCAGGATCTTTATCAGACTGTCATGGAAGGAGCTCATGAGCAGATTGCTGCAAGGAACGGACACATCGTTAATGGAAGAGCGCGCGGTCAGGAGCTAGCAAATCAGCCGGCAGGAGACATGGCCTCACCTCCCCTCCTCATCCTCACTGCAGCGGCCACACGGCAGAAGACAGTTCCTGAAGCGCTCCCGATCTTCAATGTGAGACTCGAGCCCCGCCATGAACTCCTGGAGAACCTGGGGACACATACATCACATGTCCTATACTTTAGAACAGCAGGCATATACTAATGTAACACCCACATATATGTAGGAAGCATAGGAGCAGCGAACCCCGTCCAGCCGTCTTGACAGAAGAGCCAGCGAATTGTCAGAGGTCGGGCGCGCGGTACTCGCGAGCGTGCGCCAACGCACACAACGCTGACAGGACCTCTCACGGAACGCCCCCTGCTCCTCCCCTGCACTCACCTCTGGGTATCGGGCGTGCCTCCGTAGCGCCTGGCGCAGCGTCTTTTGGAACACTCTCTGGTCCACAGCTTAAATTAAAAAACAAAAAACAGTTTGGATGGTGAAATAGACAGAAGCGCGCCCCTCTGAGACGTCGGATCACCTGCCCCTCCCCCTTCAGCTCCCCCCCACGACCCCTGAAACGCAGGTTGGCTCACCACTCCAACCCTGTAGTACCCAGTCGCCGCCACCACCCCCAAGCGCCCAGTCGGACCCCCCCCCCCCCTCCCCTGCGGTCTGTATCCCTGTTTTGGAGAGGACCGAGGATTTCGGGAGGAGGCTCAAAACAATCCGCACAATCCTCAGCAGCGGAAGGGCACGGGGCGGGCAGAACACAATGTGCTTCCTATAGGTCAGAACATAATCTAGCTACGCCCACTTGAGAGGTACAGCCGACAGTGGGCCTCATTACCAAGTTCATTCTGCTGCTCCCCAGACTTCAAGGCGAGTCCAGAAGACGTCAGCAGCTGCAAGAAGAGGCCGTCACCGTCCAGCACCGAGTCCGGGGGCCTCACCTTCTTACTGCTCGCACGGCGCCTCTTCACCTCTACAAAAACAAGTGCGACCTAAATCCTGGGGTACAGGAAGGTGGGGGGGGGGGGGAGGGTATAGACACCGGAGAGAGGGGAAAGGGGGGGGTATAGACACCGGAGAGAGGGGAAAGGGGGGGGTATAGACACCGGAGAGAGGGGAAAGGGGGGGGTATAGACACCGGAGAGAGGGGAAAGGGGGGGGGTATAGACACCGGAGAGAGGGGAAAGGGGGGGGGGGTATAGACACCGGAGAGAGGGGAAAGGGGGGGGGGTTATAGACACCGGAGAGAGGGGAAAGGGGGGGTATAGACACCGGAGAGAGGGGAAGGGGGGGGTATAGACACGGAGAGAGGGGAAAGGGGGGGGTATAGACACCGGAGAGAGGGGAAAGGGGGGGGTATAGACACCGGGTAGAGAGGGAAAGGGGGGGGTTATAGACACTGGAGAGAGGGGAGGGGGGGTATAGACACCGGAGAGAGGGGAAAGGGGGGGGTATAGACACCGGAGAGGAGGGGAAAGGGGGGGGGGGGGTATAGACACTGGAGAGAGGGGAGGGGGGTATAGACACTGGAGAGAGGGGAGGGGGGGGGGGGGGGGGGGGGGGAGTATATAGACACCGGAGAGAGGGGAGGGGGGGGGGGTATAGACACCGGAGAGAGGGGAGGGGGGGGGGGGGGGGGGGGGGGAGTATAGACACCGGAGAGAGAGGGGAGGGGGGGGGGGTATAGACACCGGAGAGAGGGGAGGGGGGGGGGGTATAGACACCGGAGAGAGGGGAGAGGGGAGAGGGGAGGGGGGGGGTATAGACACTGGAGAGAGGGGAGGGGGGGGGTATAGACACTGGAGAGAGGGGAGGGGGGGTATAGACACTGGAGAGAGGGGAGGGGGGGGTATAGACACTGGAGAGAGGGGAGGGGGGGGTATAGACACCGGAGAGAGGGGAGGGGGGGGTATAGACACCGGAGAGAGGGGAGGGGGGGGTATAGACACCGGAGAGAGGGGAGGGGGGAGAGGGGAGGGGGGGGGGGGTATACACACTGGAGGGGCCGCCATGCTCCTCTTGTTTCTCTGGCTTCGTCTGTCGTCGTTTAGCAATCATTGTTGTCAGCTTCCTGGAAAGAGAAAGTCATCACTCAGAAGCTGCTACCACCCCTCCCTCTCCCCTGCTATGGCTCAGCCGGGGTTAACCCTCCCTCTCCCTCAGCTATGGCTCAGCCGGGGTTAACCCTCCCTCAGCTATGGCTCAGCCGGGGTTAACCCTCCCTCAGCTATGGCTCAGCCGGGGTTAACCCTCCCTCAGCTATGGCTCAGCCGGGGTTAACCCTCCCTCAGCTATGGCTCAGCCGGGGTTAACCCTCCCTCAGCTATGGCTCAGCCGGGGTTAACCCTCCCTCAGCTATGGCTCAGCCGGGGTTAACCCTCCCTCAGCTATGGCTCAGCCGGGGTTAACCCTCCCTCAGCTATGGCTCAGCCGGGGTTAACCCTCCCTCAGCTATGGCTCAGCCGGGGTTAACCCTCCCTCAGCTATGGCTCAGCCGGGGTTAACCCTCCCTCAGCTATGGCTCAGCCGGGGTTAACCCTCCCTCAGCTATGGCTCAGCCGGGGTTAACCCTCCCTCAGCTATG
The DNA here is from genome assembly GCF_014858855.1 of Bufo gargarizans. Classification (NCBI taxonomy): domain Eukaryota; kingdom Metazoa; phylum Chordata; class Amphibia; order Anura; family Bufonidae; genus Bufo; species Bufo gargarizans. Next base: position 454,774,788 of record NC_058083.1, read on the forward strand.
GCTCAGCCGGGGTTAACCCTCCCCTCAGCTATGGCTCAGCCGGGGTTAACCCTCCCTCAGCTATGGCTCAGCCGGGGTTAACCCTCCTCTCCCTCAGCTATGGCTCAGCCGGGGTTAACCCTCCCTCTCCCTCAGCTATGGCTCAGCCGGGGTTAACCCTTCATCTCCCCTGCTATGGCTCAGCCGGGGTTAACCCTCCCTCAGCTATGGCTCAGCCGGGGTTAACCCTTCATCTCCCCTGCTATGGCTCAGCCTGGGTTAACCCTTCATCTCCCCTGCTATGGCTCAGCCGGGGTTAACCCTCCCTCTGCTGTATAACCCCGACTAACCTATAACCGCACAGAATCTCCCGGATGTCGGTGGCAGATTCTTTAACCCTTTCTACTCAGCTGCTCTTATCACGGCCCGGGACTCGTCCCCGACCGGCACCACTCAGTCACCGGTACCGCTGGGAGACCGCACGGCGTCTGCTTACTGCGTCTATCTTTTCCCGCGCTCTTTTCTTGAGCCAATCACGTCACTGAGATCGGAGAGCCAATCACGTCACTGAGATCGGAGAACCAATCACTGCTCGGAAACAAATGTTGCACCGCCCCCAAAAGCTACGGCGAGAATACTGATTGGTCGAATCAGTAATGGCGGAAGAACAACATTCCTGTTCATCTCGAGACGTCACCAGTGCAGAAAAGTAAGAGTCCTGTCAGAGAGCAGCGGTCACCGTCCTGTCAGAGAGAGGAGAGGTCACCGTCCTGTCAGAGAGCAGCGGTCACCGTCCTGTCAGAGAGCAGCGGTCACCGTCCTGTCAGAGAGCAGCGGTCACCGTCCTGTCAGAGAGGAGCGGTCACCGTCCTGTCAGAGAGCAGCGGTCACCGTCCTGTCAGAGAGCAGCGGTCACCGTCCTGTCAGAGAGCAGCGGTCACCGTCCTGTCAGAGAGCAGCGGTCACCGTCCTGTCGGAGAGCAGCGGTCACCGTCCTGTCGGAGAGCAGCGGTCACCGTCCTGTCGGAGAGCAGCGGTCACCGTCCTGTCAGAGAGCAGCGGTCACCGTCCTGTCAGAGAGGCAGAGGTCACCGTCCTGTCAGAGAGGAGAGGTCACCGTCCTGTCAGAGCACGGTCACCGTCCTGTCAGAGAGGAGAGGTCACCGTCCTGTCAGAGAGCAGCGGTCACCGTCCTGTCAGAGAGGAGAGGTCACCGTCCTGTCAGAGAGAGCAGCGGTCACCGTCCTGTCAGAGAGCAGCGGTCACCGTCCTGTCAGAGAGGAGAGGTCACCGTCCTGTCAGAGAGAGCAGAGGTCACCGTCCTGTCAGAGAGGAGCGGTCACCGTCCTGTCAGAGAGCAGCGGTCACCGTCCTGTCAGAGAGAGGAGCGGTCACCGTCCTGTCGGAGAGCAGCGGTCACCGTCCTGTCAGAGAGGAGAGGTCACCGTCCTGTCAGAGAGCAGCGGTCACCGTCCTGTCGGAGAGGAGCGGTCACCGTCCTGTCAGAGAGGAGAGGTCACCGTCCTGTCAGAGAGAGCAGCGGTCACCGTCCTGTCAGAGAGCAGCGGTCACCGTCCTGTCAGAGAGGAGAGGTCACCGTCCTGTCGGAGAGGAGCGGTCACCGTCCTGTCGGAGAGCAGCGGTCACCGTCCTGTCAGAGAGGAGAGGTCACCGTCCTGTCAGAGAGAGCAGCGGTCACCGTCCTGTCAGAGAGCAGCGGTCACCGTCCTGTCAGAGAGGAGAGGTCACCGTCCTGTCGGAGAGGAGCGGTCACCGTCCTGTCGGAGAGCAGCGGTCACCGTCCTGTCAGAGAGCAGCGGTCACCGTCCTGTCAGAGAGGAGAGGTCACCGTCCTGTCAGAGAGCAGCGGTCACCGTCCTGTCAGAGAGCAGCGGTCACCGTCCTGTCAGAGAGGAGCGGTCACCGTCCTGTCAGAGAGCAGCGGTCACCGTCCTGTCAGAGAGCAGCGGTCACCGTCGCAGAGAGCAGCTGTCAGAGAGCAGCGGTCACCGTCCTGTCAGAGAGGAGCGGGTCACCGTCCTGTCAGAGAGCAGCGGTCACCGTCCTGTCAGAGAGGCAGCGGTCACCGTCCTGTCAGAGAGGAGAGGTCACCGTCCTGTCAGAGAGCAGCGGTCACCGTCCTGTCAGAGAGCAGCGGTCACCGTCCTGTCAGAGAGGAGGAGAGGTCACCGTCCTGTCGGAGAGCAGCGGTCACCGTCCTGTCAAGAGGAGAGGTCACCGTCTGTCGGAGAGCAGCGGTCACCGTCCTGTCAGAGAGGATGAGGTCACCGTCCTGTCGGAGAGCAGAGGTCACCGTCCTGTCGGAGAGCAGCGGTCACCGTCCTGTCAGAGAGGAGCGGTCACCGTCCTGTCAGAGAGGAGCGGTCACCGTCCTGTCAGAGAGCAGCGGTCACCGTCCTGTCGGAGCGGTCACCGTCCTGTCAGAGAGGAGAGGTCACCGTCCTGTCAGAGAGCAGCGGTCACCGTCCTGTCGGAGAGGAGAGGTCACCGTCCTGTCGGAGAGGAGAGGTCACCGTCCTGTCGGAGAGCAGCGGTCACCGTCCTGTCGGAGAGCAGCGGTCACCGTCCTGTCGGAGAGGAGAGGTCACCGTCCTGTCGGAGAGGAGAGGTCACCGTCCTGTCGGAGAGCAGCGGTCACCGTCCTGTCGGAGAGCAGCGGTCACCGTCCTGTCAGAGAGGAGCGGTCACCGTCCTGTCAGAGAGCAGCGGTCACCGTCCTGTCAGAGAGCAGCGGTCACCGTCCTGTCAGAGAGGAGAGGTCACCGTCCTGTCAGAGAGCAGCGGTCACCGTCCTGTCAGAGAGGAGAGGTCACCGTCCTGTCAGAGAGCAGCGGTCACCGTCCTGTCAGAGAGGAGCGGTCACCGTCCTGTCAGAGAGGAGAGGTCACCGTCCTGTCGGAGAGCAGAGGTCACCGTCCTGTCGGAGAGCAGCGGTCACCGTCCTGTCAGAGAGGAGCGGTCACCGTCCTGTCAGAGAGCAGCGGTCACCGTCCTGTCGGAGCGGTCACCGTCCTGTCAGAGAGGAGAGGTCACCGTCCTGTCAGAGAGCAGCGGTCACCGTCCTGTCGGAGAGCAGCGGTCACCGTCCTGTCGGAGAGGAGAGGTCACCGTCCTGTCGGAGAGGAGAGGTCACCGTCCTGTCAGAGAGGAGCGGTCACCGTCCTGTCAGAGAGAGGAGAGGTCACCGTCCTGTCGGAGAGCAGCGGTCACCGTCCTGTCAGAGAGGAGAGGTCACCGTCCTGTCAGAGAGCAGCGGTCACCGTCCTGTCAGAGAGAGGAGCGGTCACCGTCCTGTCAGAGAGCAGCGGTCACCGTCCTGTCAGAGAGGAGAGGTCACCGTCCTGTCAGAGAGAGGAGAGGTCACCGTCCTGTCAGAGAGGAGCGGTCACCGTCCTGTCAGAGAGGAGCGGTCACCGTCCTGTCGGAGAGGAGAGGTCACCGTCCTGTCGGAGAGGAGAGGTCACCGTCCTGTCGGAGAGGAGAGGTCACCGTCCTGTCAGAGAGCAGCGGTCACCGTCCTGTCAGAGAGAGGAGAGGTCACCGTCCTGTCAGAGAGCAGCGGTCACCGTCCTGTCAGAGAGGAGAGGTCACCGTCCTGTCAGAGAGAGGAGAGGTCACCGTCCTGTCAGAGAGGAGCGGTCACCGTCCTGTCAGAGAGGAGCGGTCACCGTCCTGTCGGAGAGGTCACCGTCCTGTCGGAGAGGAGAGGTCACCGTCCTGTCGGAGAGCAGCGGTCACCGTCCTGTCGGAGAGCAGCGGTCACCGTCCTGTCGGAGAGCAGCGGTCACCGTCCTGTCGGAGAGCAGCGGTCACCGTCCTGTCGGAGAGGACGCGGTCACCGTCCTGTCGGAGAGGAGCGGTCACCGTCCTGTCGGAGAGCAGCGGTCACCGTCCTGTCGGAGAGCAGCGGTCACCGTCCTGTCGGAGAGCAGCGGTCACCGTCCTGTCGGAGAGCAGCGGTCACCGTCCTGTCGGAGAGCAGCGGTCACCGTCTTGTCAGAGAGAGGAGAGGTCACCGTCCTGTCGGAGAGGTCACCGTCCTGTCGGAGAGGAGAGGTCACCGTCCTGTCGGAGAGGAGCGGTCACCGTCTTGTCAGAGAGAGGAGAGGTCACCGTCCTGTCGGAGAGGTCACCGTCCTGTCGGAGAGGTCACCGTCCTGTCGGAGAGGTCACCGTCCTGTCGGAGAGGTCACCGTCTTGTCAGAGAGAGGAGAGGTCACCGTCCTGTCGGAGAGGTCACCGTCCTGTCGGAGAGGTCACCGTCCTGTCAGAGAGGAGAGGTCACCGTCCTGTCAGAGAGAGGAGCGGTCACCGTCCTGTCAGAGAGCAGCGGTTACCGTCCTGTCAGAGAGAGGAGAGGTCACCGTCCTGTCAGAGAGCAGCGGTCACCGTCCTGTCAGAGAGCAGCGGTCACCGTCCTGTCGGAGAGGAGAGGTCACCGTCCTGTCGGAGAGCAGCGGTCACCGTCCTGTCGGAGAGGAGAGGTCACCGTCCTGTCAGAGAGGAGCGGTCACCGTCCTGTCAGAGAGCAGCGGTCACCGTCCTGTCGGAGAGCAGAGGTCACCGTCCTGTCGGAGAGGAGCGGTCACCGTCCTGTCAGAGAGGAGAGGTCACCGTCCTGTCAGAGAGAGGAGCGGTCACCGTCCTGTCAGAGAGCAGCGGTTACCGTCCTGTCAGAGAGAGGAGAGGTCACCGTCCTGTCAGAGAGCAGCGGTCACCGTCCTGTCAGAGAGCAGCGGTTACCGTCCTGTCAGAGAGAGGAGAGGTCACCGTCCTGTCGGAGAGGAGAGGTCACCGTCCTGTCGGAGAGCAGCGGTCACCGTCCTGTCGGAGAGGAGCGGTCACCGTCCTGTCGGAGAGGAGAGGTCACCGTCCTGTCGGAGAGGAGCGGTCACCGTCCTGTCGGAGAGCAGCGGTCACCGTCCTGTCGGAGAGCAGCGGTCACCGTCCTGTCGGAGAGCAGCGGTCACCGTCCTGTCGGAGAGCAGCGGTCACCGTCCTGTCGGAGAGCAGCGGTCACCGTCCTGTCGGAGAGCAGCGGTCACCGTCCTGTCGGAGAGCAGCGGTCACCGTCCTGTCGGAGAGCAGCGGTCACCGTCCTGTCGGAGAGCAGCGGTCACCGTCCTGTCAGAGAGAGGAGAGGTCACCGTCCTGTCGGAGAGGTCACCGTCCTGTCGGAGAGGAGAGGTCACCGTCCTGTCGGAGAGGAGCGGTCACCGTCATGTCAGAGAGAGGAGAGGTCACCGTCCTGTCGGAGAGGTCACCGTCTTGTCAGAGAGAGGAGAGGTCACCGTCCTGTCGGAGAGGAGAGGTCACCTTCCTGTCGGAGAGGAGAGGTCACCTTCCTGTCGGAGAGGAGAGGTCACCGTCCTGTCGGAGAGCAGCGGTCACCGTCCTGTCGGAGAGCAGCGGTCACCGTCCTGTCGGAGAGCAGCGGTCACCGTCCTGTCGGAGAGCAGCGGTCACCGTCCTGTCGGAGAGCAGCGGTCACCGTCCTGTCGGAGAGAGGAGAGGTCACCGTCCTGTCGGAGAGGTCACCGTCCTGTCGGAGAGGTCACCGTCCTGTCGGAGAGGTCACCGTCCTGTCGGAGAGGAGCGGTCACCGTCTTCTCAGAGAGAGGAGAGGTCACCGTCCTGTCGGAGAGGTCACCGTCTTGTCAGAGAGAGGAGAGGTCACCGTCCTGTCGGAGAGGAGAGGTCACCGTCTTGTCGGAGAGGAGCGGTCACCGTCTTGTCAGAGAGAGGAGAGGTCACCGTCCTGTCGGAGAGGTCACCGTCCTGTCGGAGAGCAGCGGTCACCGTCCTGTCGGAGAGCAGCGGTCACCGTCCTGTCGGAGAGCAGCGGTCACCGTCCTGTCGGAGAGCAGCGGTCACCGTCCTGTCGGAGAGGAGCGGTCACCGTCCTGTCGGAGAGCAGCGGTCACCGTCCTGTCAGAGAGAGGAGAGGTCACCGTCCTGTCGGAGAGGTCACCGTCCTGTCGGAGAGGAGAGGTCACCGTCCTGTCGGAGAGCAGCGATCACCGTCCTGTCGGAGAGCAGCGGTCACCGTCCTGTCGGAGAGGAGAGGTCACCGTCCTGTCGGAGAGGAGCGGTCACCGTCTTGTCAGAGAGAGGAGAGGTCACCGTCCTGTCGGAGAGGTCACCGTCCTGTCGGAGAGGTCACCGTCCTGTCGGAGAGGTCACCGTCCTGTCGGAGAGGAGCGGTCACCATCTTGTCAGAGAGAGGAGAGGTCACCGTCCTGTCGGAGAGGAGCGGTCACCGTCCTGTCGGAGAGGAGCGGTCACCGTCCTGTCGGAGAGGAGAGGTCACCGTCCTGTCGGAGAGGTCACCGTCCTGTCGGAGAGGTCACCGTCCTGTCGAAGAGAGGGAGGTCACCGTCCTGTCGGAGAGGTCACCGTCCTGTCGGAGAGGAGCGGTCACCGTCTTGTCAGAGAGAGGAGAGGTCACCGTCCTGTCGGAGAGGAGAGGTCACCGTCCTGTCGGAGAGGAGAGGTCACCCATCTACTGTCACCACCAGACATCTGAGAAGCTCTGACAGACATTCTTCGGAACCTCCTCCTTGAGGTTCCTTTGTTTTGCTTTCGTTTTCTCTTCTCGTTAGCCTCTCTCAGCTGTCATGTAGTTGCACTGATTGCATCCCTTTAAATCCCTTCCCATACTGCATCGCTTTGCGGTTTATACAACTTCCTGGAGTGTGTGCATGCTGGATGCTACTACTGAGTCTTCTACAGATAAGTTTGTTCATTCATTTGTGTTTTCTTGTTTGCTGGATCCTTGGTGACCCTGACGCCCTCCGTATCAAGTGTAGGGAGCCGGTGGTCGTGTCCCCTCACTATTATAGGGTGTTCAGGTGTTATACAGTCAAGGAACGAGGATATGCAATCATCTACCATTGGGATTTTTGCATAGGCTGAGCAGTTAGGGAGAGAGACAGGTCTGTTGCAGGGCTTACCCTCTGGTTCCTTAGTTTTGGATCCAGTCAGTCGGATCTTCATTTTGTGTCTTCTAGTTTTCTGTACACTTTCTGTGACATCTACTGGGGTCACTGTCCTGTCAGAGAGCAGAGGTCACCCATCTACTGGGGCCACCGTTCTGTCAGATAGCAGAGGTCACCCATCTACTGGGGTCACCGTCCTATCAGAGAGGAGAGGTCACCCATCTATCGGGGTCACCGTCCTATCAGAGAGGAGAGGTCACCCATCTATCGGGGTCACCGTCCTGTCAGAGAGCAGAGGTCACCCATCTACCGGGGTCACCATCCTGTCAGAGAGCAGAGGTCACCGTCCTGTCAGAGATCATAGGTTACCCATCTCTCGGGGTGGTCAGCACCGGCGCTCAGTGGGACCAAGCTGGTTATACAGGGGAGCACATGGTCAGGAGGAGCAGGCTGGTTATACAGGGGAGCACATGGTCAGGAGGAACAGGCTGGTTATACATGGTCAGCAGCAGTGGTCAGGAGGAGCAGGCTGGTTATACAGGGGAGTACATGGTCAGTAGCTGTGGTCAGGAGGAGCAGGCTGGTTATACAGGGGAGCACATGGTCAGCACCGACGCTCAGGAGGAGCAGGCTGGTTATACAGGTTATACACATGGTCAGCAGCAGTGGTCAGGAGGGGCAGGCTGGTTATACAGGGGACCACATGGTCAGCAGCTGTGGTCAGGAGGGGCAGGCATGTTATACAGGGGAGCACATGGTCAGCAGCTGTGGTCAGGAGGGGCAGGCATGTTATACAGGGGAGCACATGGTCAGGAGGAGCAGGCTGGTTATACAGGGGAGCACATGGTCAGCAGCTGTGGTCAGGAGGAGCAGGCTGGTTATACAGGGGAGCACATGGTCAACAGCAGTGGTCAGGAGGAGCAGGCTGGTTATACAGGGGAGTACATGGTCAGTAGCTGTGGTCAGGAGGAGCAGGCTGGTTATACAGGGGAGCACATGGTCAGGAGGAGCAGGTTGGTTATACAGGGGAGCACATGGTCAGCAGCAGTGGTCAGGAGGGGCAGGCTGGTTATACAGGGGAGCACATGGTCAGCAGCTGTGGTCAGCAGGGGCAGGCTGGTTATACAGGGGAGCACATGGTCAGAAGGGGCAGGCTGGTTATACAGGGGAGCACATGGTCAGCAGCAGTGCTCAGGAGGGGCAGGCTGGTTATACAGGGGAGCACATGGTCAGCAGCTGTGGTCAGGAGGGTCAGGCTGGTTATACAGGGGAGCACATGGTCAGCAGCAGTGGTCAGGAGGGGCAGGCTGGTTATACAGGGGAGCACATGGTCAGCAGCAGTGGTCAGGAGGAGCAGGCTGGTTATACAGGGGAGTACATGGTCAGTAGCTGTGGTCAGGAGGAGCAGGCTGGTTATACAGGGGAGCACATGGTCAGCACCGACGCTCAGGAGGAGCAGGCTGGTTATACAGGGGAGCACATGGTCAGCAGCAGTGGTCAGGAGGGGCAGGCTGGTTATACAGGGGACCACATGGTCAGCAGCTGTGGTCAGGAGGGGCAGGCATGTTATACAGGGGAGCACATGGTCAGGAGGAGCAGGCTGGTTATACAGGGGAGCACATGGTCAGCAGCTGTGGTCAGGAGGAGCAGACTGGTTATACAGGGGAGCAAATCGTCAGCAGCAGTGGTCAGGAGGAGCAGGCTGGTTATACAGGGGAGCACATGGTCAGGAGGAACAGGCTGGTTATACATGGTCAGCAGCAGTGGTCAGGAGGAGCAGGCTGGTTATACAGGGGAGTACATGGTCAGTAGCTGTGGTCAGGAGGAGCAGGCTGGTTATACAGGGGAGCACATGGTCAGGAGGAGCAGGTTGGTTATACAGGGGAGCACATGGTCAGCAGCAGTGGTCAGGAGGGGCAGGCTGGTTATACAGGGGAGCACATGGTCAGCAGCTGTGGTCAGCAGGGGCAGGCTGGTTATACAGGGGAGCACATGGTCAGCAGCAGTGCTCAGGAGGGGCAGGCTGGTTATACAGGGGAGCACATGGTCAGCAGCTGTGGTCAGGCTGGTTATACAGGGGAGCACATGGTCAGCAGCAGTGGTCAGGAGGGGCAGGCTGGTTATACAGGGGAGCACATGGTCAGCAGCTGTGGTCAGGAGGGTCAGGCTGGTTATACAGGGGAGCACATGGTCAGCAGCAGTGGTCAGGAGGAGCAGGCTGATTATACAGACGAGCACATGGTCAGGGGCAGGCTGGTTATACAGGAGAGCACATGGTCAGCAGCTGTGGTCAGGAGGAGCAGACTGGTTATACAGGCGAGCACATGGTCAGGAGCTGTGGTCAGGAGGAGCAGGCTGGTTATACAGGGGAGCACATGGTCAGCAGCAGTGGTCAGGAGGACCAGGCTGGTTATACAGGGGAGCACATGGTCAGTAGCTGTGGTCAGGAGGAGCAGGCTGGTTATACAGGGAATCACATGGTCAGCAGCTGTGGTCAGGAGGAGCAGGCTGGTTATACAGGGGAGCACATGGTCAGCAGCAGTGGTCAGGAGGACCAGGCTGGTTATACAGGGGAGCACATGGTCAAGAGGAGCAGGCTGGTTATACAGGGGAGCACATGGTCAGCAGCAGTGGTCAGGAGGACCAGGCTGGTTATACAGGGGAGCACATGGTCAGCACCGACGCTCAGGAGGAGCAGGCTGGTTATACAGGGAAGCACATGGTCAGCAGCAGTGGTCAGGAGGAGCAGGCTGGTTATACAGGGGAGCACATGGTCAGGAGGAGCAGGCTGGTTATACAGGGGAGCACACGGTCAGCAGCAGTGGTCAGGAGGGGCAGGCTGGTTATACAGGGGAGCACATGGTCAGTAGCTGTGGTCAGGAGGGGCAGGCTGGTTATACAGGGGAGCACATGGTCAGCAGCAGTGGTCAGGAGGAGCAGGCATGTTATACTGGGGAGAACATGGTCAGCAGCAGTGGTCAGGAGGAGCAGGCTGGTTATACAGGGGAGCACATGGTCAGTAGCAGGCTGGGTATACAGGGGAGCACATGGTCAGCAGCAGTGGTCAGGAGGACCAGGCTGGTTATACAGGGGAGCACATGGTCAGGAGGAGCAGACTGGTTATACAGGGGAGCACATGGTCAGCAGCAGTGGTCAGGAGGAGCAGGCTGGTTATACAGGGGAGCACATGGTCAGGAGGAGCAGGCTGGTTATTCAGGGGAGCACATTGTCAGTAGCAGTGGTCAGGAGGACCAGGCTGGTTATACAGGGGAGCACATGGTCAGGAGGAGCAGGCTGGTTATACAGGGGAGCACATGGTCAGGAGCAGGCTGGTTATACAGGAGAGCACATGGTCAGGAGGAGCAGGCTGGTTATACAGGGGAGCACATGGTCAGGAGGACCAGGCTGGTTATACAGGGGAGCACATGGTCAGGAGGACCAGGCTGGTTATTCAGGGGAGCACATTGTCAGTAGCAGTGGTCAGGAGGAGCAGGCTGGTTATACAGGGGAGCACATGGTCAGGAGGAGCAGGCTGGTTATACAGGAGAGCACATGGTCAGGAGGAGCAGGCTGGTTATACAGGGGAGCACATGGTCAGGAGGAGCAGGCTGGTTATACAGGGGAGCACATGGTCAGGAGGAGCAGGCTGGTTATACAGGGGAGCACATGGTCAGGAGGAGCAGGCTGGTTATACAGGGGAGCACATGGTCAGGAGGAGCAGGCTGGTCATACAGGGGAGCACATGGTCAGGAGGACCAGGCTGGTTATACAGGGGAGCACATGGTCAGGAGGACCAGGCTGGTTATACAGGGGAGCACATGGTCAGGAGGAGCAGGCTGGTTATACAGGGGAGCACATGGTCAGGAGGAGCAGGCTGGTCATACAGGGGAGCACATGGTCAGGAGGACCAGGCTGGTTATACAGGGGAGCACATGGTCAGGAGGACCAGGCTGGTTATACAGGAGAGCACATTGTCAGTAGCAGTGGTCAGGAGGACCAGGCTGGTTATACAGGGGAGCACATGGTCAGCAGCAAGCTGGTTGTACAGCATAAAGGGTACTATCTGGTAAGTTGTCCGATCATCTGCAGGTGGAGTGTTTTGCTTTCTGCCATTGTGTGTGGCATGCTGGGCTGGTGGTGGCATGGTGGGGAGGTCCTGCCTGAGATGCTGAGGTCGACATGCAGTAGTTATAGAGCAGCATGAAGCCTAACCCATGAGGAGGGGATCAACCACCTGCATAACCCACCCTACAGTGGAGCGGATTAATTCCTCCCTGATAATTGGACAGATCCGGGAATCCACATTGTGTGGCGAGTGCGGTCCCCTGTACCTGCTTGTATGTGCAGTACTGACGTCCACGGACATGACACGTGATCTTTACAAACTTTGGACACATTGTCTTGTCACGCTGGTGAATTTTCTTCTGAAGCAGAGTGCATAGCATTTCTGATTTCTCACCTTAGTAAATGATACTGGGCATAGTGGTCAGTAATGCACCTACCAGTCCTCATGGTTTTATACGCAGCCTTAAAGGGGTTGTCCGGTTTTATGATACTGATGACCTAAGCTCAGGATCGCTCATCAGTATCAGATTGGTGGGGATCGGAGCTCTAGCACCTCCGCCCATCAGCTGTTTGAAGGGGCCACAGTGGTCGCCTCCCCTGTAGTGGCGGGTAATTACTGAACTGCTTCCTCTCTCAGTGAGGTGAATGAAAAGCTGGAATTACCCGCGGGAGACGGCGGGCAGATAAACGGAATGGGATGAAGCACGAACACTGTGGCCGCCTCAAAGAGCTGATCGGTGGGGGAGCTGGAAGTCAGATCCACCACCCTTGTACCGATGACCCAACCTAGTATCATGAACCTGGACAAGCCCTTTGAGTGCAGCGCGTTCCTTCACTGTAATATATGATGTCTACCACCAGACCGCCATGTGAGAGGTGAAGGGTCTTCCGGCCAGCAGGGGGCGCTCCTGCATTCACACACACACACACAGAATAATCACGGGCACTCCGGTTTCATGCTGCTTTGTGAATTTATTTGTCTTTTTTTTTCTTTTTTGACTGTTTCCACTTGTGCTCCTGCCTTGAATCATCCAAAAAGACAATCACAGCAGCAAGAGTAAACCCTCAGCATAGCGGGTGGAGATTAGGAAATCACGTACAGCAGTTACCTCACTTTTTCCTTCTTTTTTTTAAAACCACAAACATTCGAGTATCACACGGCAGGAGTAGGTTGAGCGGTACAGAGCATAACCTTTGCATAGAGATAATAATGTTTTATGTACAATTAGTATCATCTAGAATTAAAAAAGGATGTAAAAATGGGCGACCGAGGATCTCCTCCCTCCGTGCGGACCATTTACAGGAAGGATCTGTAGATATAGATCTCTTTACACAGGTTTTTATTTTTGCCTTTTTCACATTTGTCTTATGATGAGCCTGTAAAACACGGTTCCATTTCTGGAATCCCAGTCAGGGTCGGGATCATACACTGGGATAATGCGTGCAAAGATGTCTTACTTAGGACGGACACAGAAAGCAGCTGCAGGTGGAGCCTTCTTCAGTGCGCCATTCTTGTAGGACCTGCACAGTTCTGTCGCCGTGATGTGCAGGCCAGGCCATGGGTCTCGTAGACTGGCCCTGTGATAGGGGGTCCCCAGCATCGACTGTGCTTGGCTGAGTCTCAAGGAGACCATGGCTTGTAGAGACAAGATGGCGCTGATGGGGAGCAGCCAGACACACTTATTGCTGTGATACATGCGTTGAGTGGCGGCCTTCTTCAGACGCTTCATGATGCGGAGATCTGGGCCTCGCCTTTCCATAGTCTGAACATACCGCAAATACGTCTCAGTATTACTAAGAACGTGTGGGCTTAAAGGGAGCTGCAGCTTTCTACACCGATCCCAGGTGGTGACCCACCATAACCATGTACTGATCGAGCAGTTCTCATCTGGGTCCAGCAGCGGAGTGCCGACTTCTGGCTTATCCTAGCTGGGTATACAGGCGCAGCACTCAGATATAATACGCTGTGGGGAAAAACTGCCGCAAGACATGACTAGTGGGTGGAAGATGCACCAAATATACAATTTTCAGCCAAATTGTGTGAATGGTATTTTTTTAAAACAACATTTAATACAACGCAGCATTTGTCTGCAGAGGACTATAGCCCGGTGTGAGGGGGCGTCACACCAAGTGCATGCAGATGACAGGACTCGTGGACTCACAGCACATCATCTTTCTGGTGTCAGCCTTCTGGGACTGAAGATATGGACATGGGATCCTTCTCTAGAAGATGAAGTGGAGACATAATGCCTTAAAGAGCTGTCCAAATTCTGCTGCCACCGCTGTGTCGAGGGGCAGCAGACCCTTTATTCCAGGCCTTCTGCAGCCACTTAGTCTAATGAGAACTTTCCTGTATACATCCAGAGGCTGAGGACAGTGCGCTCTGCTGTGGACTTGACCAGGTCAGGTGGCTGTACACCGTGACAAGCAAAAGAAAACAAAGTGATGGAAAACGGGAAGGCGTGCACTCAGCAGTGGTGGACTGGCCATAGACCCTACAGGGACATTTCCCAGGGGGCCGCCAGTGATGCTCCCAGTATTAATGCTAGGAGCATCAGGTACTTATGCACTGGCCAGCAGACCCCTGTTCTTTTATACTGGACAAGTCATCAGTATCTGATGGTTAGGGGTCCGACACCCAGGGCCCCCACAATCAGCTGTTTGAGAAGTGGTGATCCTGTGAGCGCCGTGGCCTTCTCTCTGCTTTTCCTAGGCTAGTGACGACACATTAATGTGTCACGTGGCCTAGGAGCAGCTCAGCCCCATTCATGGGAACGGGGCTGAGGGTAATACCAAGCACGACCGCTATACAATGTGCGATGCTGTGCCTGGTGAGCACAGAGAAGGCCGCGGCAATCACAGGAGTACCGGTGCCTTCTCAAACAGCTGATTGGCGGGTGTCCTGGGTGTTGGACTCCCACCGATCAGATACTGATGACCAATATGCCCTTTGGTTCTGCTGGGGCAGTATTTTGTGCAGCACCAAGATACTGCAGGCCCCGCCTTCTGTCAATTTGGACTCATCTATAACTTGGGGCCACTTTTAGGTTATTTCCAGGCCCACTGTAACTTCCAAGTTTGCCTCCGCTACGAAGAAAGGCAACCTACAGGGAATCTGAAGGAAGTTCTTGCTCGACGCTGGGATTCCCTGCAGCTTATCACTGGCATGATGGGGACACTTGGGACTTGCCATTTTCATATGTCTGAGATCAGTTAGTGCTGATGATGTGTGAACATGGCCGTCATGGACTCTATCAGTGAGGCATTAGAGAGGCCAGGTTCTCTCTTCTCTCCAGATCAGCCCTGTGAGAACCTCTCTGGAATATGTGACGAGGTGTTTACTGCTGCCGTATATGTACCCGTAATGTCATTGCTTCCTATGTAACACTGCTGACTGTCACTACGCCTGACACCCCACGGACTCTACTTGAAGGATAGACCAAGTGGATGGCAAGGATGGTGCTGACAGTTAAGGCATGCCGAGGGTGTGGGAGAGTTATTGCACATATGCACTAGAGGGTGGAATACGCTGGTCAGACCACTGAACCAAGCTACAGCACAGCAGCATTTATTGCAGCAGCTTTCCAGCTGGCTGGCGGGTGAAGTGTGGATGCCTTATACCTGCCAGAATATCCCCACAACGTCTTCTTCTTTGCCTCTCCGCAACTTGACCGAGCTTGTAAACACATTACATTCACCAAACCAAAAGGAAGATAAAGCAGCCCGCCAACTGCGGGATGAAAGAGCTGCTCAGGCCAGACACATAGGGAATTATTGCTATTACGGCCCCAGAAAGGGGAGCAGGACTGTACAAACAACCGGTGCAGCCGCCAGGATGGCCTAGAAGCCAAGTAGACTTGGACCTTGACTGGTCTGGTACAGGAATGTCCCTTCTACCGTAGCCACGTTGCACTTCAAGTTCTAGAAATAGAATCTGTCCGAGGAAAGTGTGCGTTGTGCGGATCTCCACAGGAACGACGCTTTGTGCATGTCATCCACTACTAGTGGTAGATACAGAGAAACATAGCCTTTTCGTGCACCCTGCTTGCAATAAGTATATTAGCTTTTTTTTTTTTTTTTTATCTTTTTAACCTCATATTTTAGGGAATATTTCCCTTCTCACATGCATATAGGGATTGAACACAGAGTTTTGTCATTTCATAAGAGTAAAAATAGGTTTGAGGGTGGGGTGGTGTGCAGCCCCGCACCTGTGAGGATAGCCACTGTGGCCATGTGCATACACACACACACATCTGTCACCTGTAGAAACCTCTCATGGATGCTCTTCTGCTGCTCTGGGTGTAAAGCCATTGTGCAAGGTGAGGTTTAGACCTTCAAAAATGAAATTAATCCACCTTATAAGGAGCCTGAGGTCTTTGCTCAAGTATGAAAACAAGATCAATACTGTAGACTGGGGAAATGCTTGGCCATCAAGTCTGCCCCTTCCATGGAAACCTCTAGAAATGTATGTGAAAATAAAAGTAGAGCAGGGACCTTAGTGTACATTCATGCAGGAACATGGTTACAGTTCTTCTCCGGAATGAGCGACATGCGGCTTTTGCAGAAATCTGCCACGATTCCGTTCCTAGCACTGCCCGGACACGGACCATCCAAGTGGTGTCACCTCTGCTTTCAGACACAAGTATTGATTGCTTTGTGATTATGAATATTATTTTGCAGTTGCACTGCCGTCCTCAGCTAAAGGGAGGTTTCCAGGCTGTGTATGGGACTCCCGGGACTGGAAGAGGTAGCCGACTTGCTCGTCTCTGTGGTGAGATTGATCCCACTGTCAATTGCATTGTTGTTTTTGTTGGGTGAAGGAGGCTGGCTGGAGTTTTGCTTCAGGGCAGGGTCTTCCTCCAGGTCTGTGTCATCAATTAGAGGGATATGTGGCTGAGTATCTTCTATCTTAAATTCTGGATGGGTCATGAAATTGTGAATGGAAGTTCGAGAGTCCGGTTTTTCTAAACCTTCATAGAGAGAGCTACGGAATGCCTTCACGACGCGGATCTGTGTGCAAGGAGTCAGAGAAGAGAGTGAAAAACACAAATATATTCAGCGTTAAAGACAAGAAAGAAAACGATGGGTCTGTCCTCTGAAGAGAACCATGTTCTGGTCAGAAGTGGACAGTGGGGCGACAGGCGGCTCAGTGTTCTGTGCTTCACTCTCAGGTACATGAAGGAGCAGCCCTTAATAATCAGAAGGACACAGATCTGTGGGCTGTAGATAAGAGAACCAAAGACCCATTTGTGGTCCGATTAGTAAGTAACAGTTCACAGTAATGATGTGGAGACAATGTAGACAGGAAAAGCACAAAACAACACTGGCATGGTGAGATGAGAGACGGGGAAGAACTGGAGCCTGTTTGCCATCGGCTTCTCACAGAGATCATAGCTCGGAGCAGACGCCTTCATTGCCATCAACTATTCCAGGGGCCCTGCAGGTTTTAGCAGAATTTTAGCAAAAGTAATAAATGTCTAATGGCAATTAAAGGCACCCGGCCCTAGGAGCACTTTCAGACAGTGTTATGGCCACAGCAGACCTCTTCATGGCCTTAATACTGTCTATTCCGAGTGCTTTTATCTGCAGAATAACTGCTTGTGGTGGTCATTGAGGACCGATAGATAATGATCCCTGTCAATCAGCCTCAGCAAACACAGCAGCAGAGACACGTCAGAGCAGACACTGAACAAACACATGCCATGACATACATAGGGTCACTGGCACCACAAGACGTAAGACGCTGGCACACAGTGACTCTACCGCACTACACTCCAAACCCTGCATAATGTCTCAAAGCATCTTCTGCTTTTCTCATGCACAGAGGGTAAACGCTTGAGTATAGGCCCAATAGTCCCTTCAGCAACAATGGCTAAATGACTGCTTTTCCCAGAAGATTGCTTGCCTAGACCGTAGGAATAAAGCCTGTTGGGGGCATAATGCATGCACAAGATGCCAAAGGTACAGTAAAAGGGATGGCAGACACAGCTGCGGGGCACAAGGCACTGGCCATTACACACCTTGCTGAACTGGATCCTCTGTCCTCCCATCACCCAAGCTTTGTCTACATCTGCGCTTTCAGGATAGAAATTATCTTATCACATACATTTTGGTAAAATCTAAATTTCCTGCTGCCAAGATGAGCAAATACTACAGCATCACCCAGCAAACTCCCCTAAATTATTAGGAGATAACAGAAATCAGGGTCTCTTGGGGTAAATGCCAGGGAACAGACACTCTAGAGACACAGACAGGGAGAGACAAGCTCTTGTTCTAGCAGGACTAGAGACAGCACACAACAGAAAACCTCTGGAGAGAGGAACTACAAGACAGACATGACAGCAGTCTACTACAGTGGCTTCTTCTTCCCCGCCAGCTGTAACAAATAACCACGTGAAAATCTTCATCCGATCCCTGCAATAAGACAGTAATAATACTGATAGCCAGTCCCTGCAATAAGACAGTAATAATACTGATCGCGCTGGGGAGAGAGACATGTCAGTGAATCCTACAAGGGAGCGCGGTGTAGTCCTGTTGTGCATCTGCTCTTACTGCCACAGCATGGTGTATGTGATCGGTAGGGTATCGGCAGGGAATACCTCATGTTAGCTTTGCTTGGGGCTTGTCTCCGGGCTTCTTTTGGAAGTTCTCCTTGGTCTGTAAGAGCTTGTGTGTGCAGGACAGGGAGGGTATTAAGGCTGCAGGTGTAACGTGCTGTACACTGAATGGTAAAGCTGCGATTGGCTGCACATCAAGGCAATAGACGATGCAAATTGAACCTGTGAAATTCAATCAAGTCTGCCTCGAAACACACGTCAACTGTTGGAATAAGGACGCCTGGCCAGAAGCTCATCAAGAGAGATTTCAATACCGTGGCTATGGGCTTGCATTCATCAATGACGACAAGCAGCCCTACCTATTCAGCTCGTCAACTCAATCTCCTGCCAACTAACAAACCTGGGACCTTGTTCCATGAGGTGGTCCTTTACATATTCACATGTGGAGATTCTCTAACTCTCATCATTCTCTGGCAGGCATCAAAATTGAAACCTCAGATTCGCACCTGTTCTGTGCATTCATGGTGTGCGAACAGTGAGATCCCCGGAATGCAAACCGCTAAATATTTCTGAGGGTTCCGTTTTCTTATACGGCAGGTAAACCTATGCGGAAACAATGGTACACTGTGGCCTCAGTATGAAGATAGTGGGGTGCTTGGCATCTTATCCAACCCTCTCGATTTCATGGTTGAAGTTGGTTATTTTTGGGCATATACTCAAAGGTTTACCCTGGCTTCGTCAAGACGAAACCCTTAATTTCTGAGTTACATTCAATTAAAGACTCACAACCTCTTAATATTTCACTCTCTCTCGCTAAACCTTTGGTCCAGTGTTTTCTAGCCCTCTGGGAAAGACAAAGTGGGAAAGGTTTAGAGAAAGAAATGCAAATCCAGATCTACACTGGGTAAGGCCTCATGCACACGAAAGTACTTTCTTTTCGTGTCCTTTCTGGGGTTTTTTGCGGATCGTATACGGAACCATTCATTTCAATGGGTCCGCAAAAAAAAGGAAGTTACTCTGCGTGCATTCCGTTTCCGTATATCCGTTCCGCAAAAGGATAGAACATGTCATATTATTATCCTCATTACGGACAAGGATAGGACTGTTCTATTAGGGGCCAGCTGTTCCGGTCCGCAAAATACGGAATGCACACGGATGTCATCTGTATTTTTTGCGGATCAGTTTTTTGCAGACCGCAAAATACATACGGTCGCGTGCATGAGACCTAATAGACATGACACTATGAGAATGTAGAGTCCCAAGAGATGCCAACTGCTGCGAGCCATGTGCAGGGATCTGGCGACAGGAAGGAGGACGAGTGTCGTTAACTAGTTAGTGGGTGGAAGTGCAAAGGATCTGATGAATAACCATTCTGATCGGATCACTACATGGAATAGAAACCACAGATTGTTGTTAAGAGGCACCTACGGACCAAGCCTTTACCACAGGGCAGAAGGGCTAATACACACCAGCAACAAGTAAAGATTCTTAACCCCTTGCTAACAATTTTTGCGTTTTTAATTCCCTAGCTTCCTGGGGCCAATACTTTTTACCTTTCCTGTTCACATAGCCGTAAGGTCTTGTTTTTTGTGGGCCAAGTTGCACTTTCTAATGTCACCATTTAATATTGTATATGATGTAGTGGGAAACTGGTAAAAATTACTAATGGCTGGAATTGAAAAAAATCCACAATTCTGCCAAGATTTTACGATGCTTTGTATGTCGCAAAACTGACCTGTCCCCTTCATTCTCCAGGTCAGTACGATTACAGCGATACCACATTTATATAGTTCTATGGGCTTTGTTTTTACAGCGTTCTCTATGAGATAAAACTGTCCTGCTCCCTTCATTCTCCGGGTCAGTACGATTACAGAGATACCACATTTATATAGTTCTATGGGTTTTGTTTATATGGGGTTTCCTTATGATAACTGACCTGTTCTGTTCATTCTCCGGGTCAGTACGATTACAGTGATACCACATTTATATAGTTTTATGGGTTTTGTATTTACAGCGTTCTCTATGAGATAAATCTGACCTGTTCCCTTCATTCTCCGGTCAGTAAGATTACAGTGATACCACATTTATATAGTTTTATGGGTTTTGTATTTACAGCGTTCCCTATGAGATAAAACTGACCTGTTCCCTTCATTCTCCGGTCAGTACGATTACAGTGATACCACATTTATATAATTTTATGGGTGGTGTTTATATGGTTTTCCCTATGAGATAAAACTGACCTGTTCTCCTTATTCACCAAGTCAGTACGGTTACAGTTATACCACATTTATATCATTTTATGGGATTTGTTATTACAGCGTTCTCTATGAGATAAAACTGACCTGTTCTCTTCATTCTCCGGGTCAGTACGATTACAGTGATACCACATTTATATAGTTTTATAGGTCTTGCTTTTACAGTGTTCCCTATGAGATAAAACTGACCTGTTCTCTTCATTCTCCGGGTCAGTACGATTACAGTGATACCACATTTATATAGTTTTATAGGTCTTGCTTTTACAGTGTTCCCTATGAGATAAAACTGACCTGTTCTCTTCATTCTCCGGGTCAGTACGATTACAGTGATACCACATTTATATAGTTTTATAGGTCTTGCTTTTACAGTGTTCCCTATGAGATAAAACTGACCTGTTCTCTTCATTCTCCGGGTCAGTACGATTACAGTGATACCACATTTATATAGTTTTATGGGTTTTGCTTTTACAGCGTTCCCTATGAGATAAAACTGACCTGTTCTCTTCATTCTCCGGGTCAGTACGATTACAGTGATACCACATTTATATAGTTCTATGGGCTTTGTTTTTACAGCGTTCTCTATGAGATAAAACTGTCCTGCTCCCTTCATTCTCCGGGTCAGTACGATTACAGAGATACCACATTTATATAGTTTTATGGGTTTTGTTTTTACAGTGTTCCCTATAAGATGAAACTAACCTGTTCTCTTCATTCTCCAGGTCAGTACGGGTACAGTGATACCACATTTATATAGTTTTATGGGTTTTGTTTTTACAGTGTTCCCTATAAGATGAAACTAACCTGTTCTCTTCATTCTCCGGTCAGTACGGGTACAGTGATACCACATTTACATAGTTTTATGGGTTTCGTTTTTACAGCGTTCCCTATGAGATAAAACTGACCTGTTCCCTTCATTCTCTGGGTCAGTACAGTTACAGTGATACCACATTTATATAGTTCTATGGGCTTTGTTTTTACAGCGTTCTCTATGAGATAAAACTGTCCTGCTCCCTTCATTCTCCGGGTCAGTACGATTACAGAGATACCACATTTATATAGTTTTATGGGCTTTGTTTTTACAGTGTTCCCTATAAGATGAAACTAACCTGTTCTCTTCATTCTCCAGGTCAGTACGGGTACAGTGATACCACATTTATATAGTTTTATGGGTTTCGTTTTTACAGCGTTCCCTATGAGATAAAACTGACCTGTTCCCTTCATTCTCTGGGTCAGTACAGTTACAGTGATACCACATTTATATAGTTTTATAGGTCTTGCTTTTACAGTGTTCCCTATGAGATAAAACTGACCTGTTCTCTTCATTCTCCGGGTCAGTACGATTACAGTGATACCACATTTATATAGTTCTATGGGCTTTGTTTTTACAGCGTTCTCTATGAGATAAAACTGTCCTGCTCCCTTCATTCTCCGGGTCAGTACGATTACAGAGATACCACATTTATATAGTTTTATGGGTTTTGTTTTTACAGTGTTCCCTATAAGATGAAACTAACCTGTTCTCTTCATTCTCCAGGTCAGTACGGGTACAGTGATACCACATTTATATAGTTTTATGGGTTTCGTTTTTACAGCGTTCCCTATGAGATGAAACTAACCTGTTCTCTTCATTCTCCAGGTCAGTATGGGTACAGTGATACCACATTTATATAGTTTTATGGGTTTCGTTTTTACAGCGTTCCCTATGAGATAAAACTGACCTGTTCCCTTCATTCTCCGGGTCAGTACGATTACAGAGATACCACATTTATATAGTTTTATGGGTTTTGTTTTTACAGTGTTCCCTATAAGATGAAACTAACCTGTTCTCTTCATTCTCCAGGTCAGTACGATTACAGTGATACCACATTTATATAGTTTATGGGTTTTGTGTTTACAGCGTTCCCTATGAGATAAATCTGACCTGTTCCCTTCATTCTCCGGGTCAGTACAGTTACAGTGATACCACATGTATATAGTTTTATGGGCTTTGTTTTTACAGCGTTCTCTATGAGATAAAACTGTCCTGCTCCCTTCATTCTCCGGGTCAGTACGATTACAGCGATACCACATTTATATAGTTTTATGGGTGTTGTTTTTATGGCGTTCTCTATGAGATAAAACTGACCTGTTCCCTTCATTCTCCGGGTCAGTACGATTACAGGGATACCACATTTATATAGTTTTATGGGTGTTGTTTTTATGGCGTTCTCTATGAGATAAAACTGTCCTGCTCCCTTCATTCTCCGGGTCAGTACGATTACAGCGATACCACATTTATATAGTTTTATGGGCTTTGTTTTTACAGCGTTCTCTATGAGATAAAACTGACCTGTTCCCTTCATTCTCCGGGTCAGTACGATTACAGAGATGCCACATTTATATAGTTTTATGGGTGTTGTTTTTATGGCGTTCTCTTCATTCTCCAGGTCAGTATGATTACAGCAAATTGGTTTAGGCAGGTGAAGTGACAAAATGCTGTGAAATAGTCATTTTTGCCATTCATTGTATAGGATAAATACATTTATGTGACAGATAGTACAGGCATTTTTGGGTGTGGTGATGTTAGTGATGTCTATGGTTATGTTCCTGTTTACTTTTATTATGGGGGTGATTTAAAATATTTAGATAATTACTTTAATAAGACCAGAATTTTTTCAGAAATTGATTGCCGCAATCAGATCTGCAATATTTCTTGTGGTTCAACAGTTATCAACACAGAAAGTTTAAAGCGCCAAAGCTCTGTGTTCAGCACCATGGACTGTGAACGCCTCAGATAGCCGTGCGTCACAGGGAACGCTCCTGGTTGTTGCTGCAGCTTTCTGTGTTGATCATTTCTGAGCCACAAGAGATATTGCAGATCTGATAGCGGCAACCAATTTCTGAGAAAAATCTGGTCTTTGATATGCTACATGTCCCCCTTCCCATTGGAAAGATTTGCCTTTGATCCAGTATGGCGACTTTCAAGATGACGGCCATGTTCCGGACATAGCCTAAAGATAGCCCCCCTCACCCATTACTTGCTGGGGTATTGAGATATTTAATTTTCCCTTTTGTTTATGAAAGAAAAGGGTGTCCTGCGACTTTTGACTCGCCCTGTAGAAGTGTGAACTGTCGGCCTATTCTTGTCACATGCTTCTTCTAAATAAGTGGTCATCCCGCCACATTGTGGGGGCTCTCATGGGACCACACATCTCGTGCAGCCAGGGTTGGCATGTACACATATGAACGACTGCTAACTCAACGAGATCCACTGCGCCATCATGAACTGGGCAAAGCCCTGGACCAGCTGCTGAGACACCGAGGACTTGGGCAGCCGTCATCCCTGGACATGTCCAATGAGCCAATCAAATATTAAAGGGCCCCAGGCTCTACACCGACGTTTATCGTCATTCTCTCCTCGCTGTACTAGAAATGGTCTCTCAGCCTGCGATACAGCCAACCAGAGACAGTAGAACTACAGGGGTGGGAGTGACGAGTAACCTATAAGGGAACGGGAGGTGTGTGAAGACTACCTCAGACCTCCAACACATGCCATCGTCTGCAGCTTACATGTCCCTCCTCACGGCTCAGTCACTTCAAGCTGCATTTAAGAAAATTAACCCTTTCATCACCAGGCAATTTTCCAGTTTTTTACTCCCAGCCCTTCCAAAGCCATAACTTTTTTATTTTTCTGTTCGCACAGCTGTATGAGGACTTGTTTTCTGCGGGACACTTTGTGGTGGAGAGCGGGAAAAAAAATTAGAAATGGGGTGAAATTGGGGAAAGAAAATGCAATTCCACAACAGTTTTCTTTTTTTTTTTGGCGTTCCCTATACCATAAAACTGACCAGTTACTTTCATTCGCCAGGTCAGTACGAATCCGGGAATGCATTTTTATACTGAGAAAAATATTCTGACCCCTATAGCTTTTACTGTATGTGGGCAGAGCTGTGTGAAGACTCCGTTTTTGCGGGGCGATCTGTACAACTTTTTGATCACTTTTTATAAAAAAAATTGTGTGAGAGAAGGGACCAAAAAAACGACAAATCAGCTATTTTGACTTTTTTTTATAACATTTTGCCGTTTTCCGTATAGGATTCAATTTTTTATATTTCAATAGTACAGGCATTTTCTGCCAAGATACCTATGATGTGTATTTTATTTATTTTTTATTTATTTTTTTTGAATGGAAAGGGGGCGATTTTTTTTTTTTTTTACATTTTCTGTAATTTATAAAAACTTTTTTTTACACTTTTTTTTATAGTTTCCATAGGGAACTCTAACAAGCAATTGGGCGGGTATGGTCCTATTAGAGGATGTCTAGGCAGCATGCTGAAGGTAGGGCTGCTCCATATTGGAGGAGGAGGAGGACAGCTTCTGAGGAGGTATTTTGTGCTGCACTGTGGTGTTTGATTCTGTGGGATGGTATTCTGTGCTGCACTATGGTATTACTGACACTGCCAACTTGTGTTGCCCCATTTTCTATAAATTTAAACCCACCTACAACATTGGGGCCACGTTGAGTTTTTTTTTTTCAGGGCCACTTTAAGTTCCCAGTGCACCCCTGATAGTTTGTAAGGCTGAAAAAAGCCCACTGCCCATCCGGTTCAGCTTGTTATTCTGCAGCGTTGATCCAGAGGAAGCCAAACACCCTCAGGAGGCAGTGCTCCAGACCAAAAAAATACCTAGTAGCCATTGGCTCCTGAACTGAAAAATTTAGGAGCCAAATTACATTTTTAGTCGCCAAATCGAAACAGATTTAAACTTTTGGCATCGTGACAACGCTACGCCGATCAGATCGGCGTAGGGTTGTTTCGATACTAAAATTTTTAATAGCTTTCGTCACCATAAAAAAGTATTGCGATACTCAATACCACACAAAAAATAAACACCAAAAAAAGCTGCGTGCATTTCGCATTTTATGCGAAATGCACGCATAATAGAACAGTCCTATCCTATTTTTTGGGGTGACAAGGTGATTAAAAAATGGCGAATCGCATGGTTTTTATTTATTTCTGTTACGGCGCTCACCGCATAGGAGATATTTTTTAATAATTTAGTTTGGACTTTTCGGACGCAGCGCTATGTAATGTGTTTATTTATTGTTTATATATTTTATATGTAAAATCGGGAAAGGGGGGATTTAAACTTAATATTTTAGGGTACTTTCACACTAGCGTTTTTCTTTTCCAGCACTGAGTTCCGTCACAGGGGCTCAATACCGGAAAATAACATTTTGACTGATCAGGCCAAAGATAAAACCTGTTCTTTCTTCAGGACCTGTCAAAGGATCTGTGGTGACATCACTGTGCTCATACCATGGTACATCACATGATCAATCACCATGGTAATGGACCATGTGATGAGCTCACTGAAGTCACCACAGGTCCTTTGACAGGTCCTGAAGAAAGAACAGGAGACCGGCAGCTACGCGATCAATTGGAGGAGGAGAGTTCATTTTTTATTTTATTTTTTAACCCTCATTGGCACTGCGCCACCAATGTTTATTATACTGGGGTGATGGGGGGGCGCACTGCGCCACCAATGTTTATTATACTGGGGTGATGGGGGGGCGCACTGCGCCACCAATGTTTATTATACTGGGGTGATGGGGGGGCGCACTGCGCCACCAATGTTTATTATACTGGGGTGATGGGGGGGCGCACTGCGCCACCAATGTTTATTATACTGGGGTGATGGGGTTAGGTGCGCCTCACCCTATAGATACCATGTGGTGGTGCGCCTCACCCTATAGATACCATGTGGTGGTGCGCCTCACCCTATAGATACCATGTGGTGGTGCGCCTCACCCTATAGATACCATGTGGTGGTACGCCTCACCCTATAAATACCATGTGGTGGTGCACCTCACCCTATAGATACCATGTGGTGGTGCGCCTCACCCTATAGATACCATGTGGTGGTGCGCCTCACCCTATAAATACCATGTGGTGGTGCGCCTCACCCTATAGATACCATGTGGTGGTGCGCCTCACCCTATAGATACCATGTGGTGGTGCGCCTCACCCTGTAGATACCATGTGGTGGTGCGCCTCACCCTATAGATACCATGTGGTGGTGCGCCTCACCCTATAGATACCACGTGGTGGTGCGCCTCACCCTATAGATACCACATGGTAAGATTCCTCTCACTGCAGATATCACGTGGAATTGTCCCTTACAGTGAAGATACTACATGGTAACGTCTCTCATACTAAAGGTACCACGTGGTAATGTCTCTCACACGTGGTAGTGTTCCTCATAGTAGCCAGATTCCGGTCACTGTAGCACTTTTCATTACTTCAGTGTTGTGTTGTATTATTTCTGGATCTCATTAGTTTTTTTTAACCCACTGTATTCTAAGTCTCTCCGATCCCTATGTGTTATATTGTGGGGCCATTAGTGATGTTATGGGAAGTGAGCTGGTGTGTCTTTATGGTAACGGAGAAGCCATATGTGTCTGCGTTAGTCCTGTAAAAGCTGCAGGCGCGAGAGGCGCAGGGAAGTGAAAGACCAGCACAAGATACTGAAGGAGGACAATGTGGTGGCTCTGAAGTGAATGGTATGGAGAACGCTGTTCTAGAGCTGGACTTAGCCGGCACTCAGGATCTCTGTCCTCTGACTACTTCACCGTCCTTTTAACAGTTTTGGGGGATTCCAGTAGTAGTAAAACCTTTCCTGTGGGATAGGTCTCTGTTCCTCTATTTTGTTTTTTGGAGAGGAACATGGAATGATAGAAACGGTAAAGATTACAGGCCATGGTGGGGAGGGGTTCCCAGAGCCCAACCTCTTCATACCTTCAGCTAGGACTGACCAGACCTTTGTAAAAAGGACACCAAAATGAGGAGACTGTGTTGTATCTGTGCTGGGCGAGAACTACATGGAAGAGCTCTGGCCGAGGCCTGCGAGCTAGTTGGCATTTCTGTGGATGTGAGGCAGTAAGAAGGCAAACTCACGCCCTGCTGCTGATGTGCTGGTAGGAGAAGAAAGAGCATTGGATAACGAGACATGACTAGGGCTAGAAATATGGGTTACATCCTGGTTCTGGCTTGTGGTAGACGACTGTCTCCTCAGGGCCCCCTGAAAGGAAGCCCCACTCTTGAAAGTATTCACTACTTCAATCTGTAATGGAGCAGAAAATGAGACAAGTTTCTTTAACTCTCCATGCAACAAATCGCAAAAGGAAGAATACAAAAAAACCAACACACAACAATACAGAAAAGACACAAAGCTGACACGGGGGCAACACATCAACATGATATAGACGGAACACAACGTGGTCCACACCCCCCCCATCATGTACTGGGGGAGTCCCTGCCTGTAACATTCACTGTATAGGATGAGAATCCTTACTCTACACATTCCCTACACAAAAGACTGCTCCTCCATTCAACCCTATGGGACTGCCGGAGATAGGTGAGCGCTTGTACTCGGCCACCTTCACCAATCCCGTAGGGCCGAATGGAACAGCGGACACATTTGCCTGCTGTTCTAGTAACCAGCAGGGGCCCCAGCAGTCAGAGCCCCGCCAATCAGACACTTACTGTATCGCCTATCCAGTGAATATAAGATAAGTTGTTGTCAAGAGACAACCCCTTTAAAAAGGTCATGTACACCTTTGGGGGCATTTTTTTAAATTATTGAATTGTACTCATTTTGAGCTAAAAATCATTTTTTTTATTGTTAAAAATATCAAGTACCTTTTTCTGTACAGAGCGGAGATGCTGATGTGGCCCTCTTTTGGATTTTCTGTCTTTTCCGTCAGACCGGGAGCTGACAGGCTCCTTATCTCTGCTCTCGGACATTATCGCTCCGTTCTTACTGATAAGACTGTGGCTTGAATAAGCGTTTGATCTCTCAGTAGTTTAGAAAGAAGGTTTATTAGATGACGGCACAAAGTGAAAGGACCAGTCACACGGCTAGAAAAACTGTTAACCCTTTGTGGCAGAACGGCTCAATATTTTTAATAAAGGCCATTTGAAAAAACTATTTTTAGCCAAAAATTAGTAACATGCAACCATAATAAAATGCCCCCAAAAGGTGTACATCGCCTTTAAATATCAACTAGTAACGTCCACAGTCCTGAAGGCATAATCCATTTGAAAAGAGTTATCCTGCATTCAAGTAATCAGTGGAAACTGTGCACTTGCTTCTGGGTAGTGACAGTAGAGACCAAGCAATTGTCCTTTTATCCTTACAGACGTCACATCCCATTCTAATGACTTCATCAGACATTCAGGCTACTTTCACACTTGCGGCAGGACGGATCCGACAGGCTGTTCACCCTGTCGGATACGTCCTTCCTCTGTTTACCCTGTCGGATCCGTCCTTCCGCTGTTTACCCTGTCGGATCCGTCCTTCCGCTGTTTACCCTGTCGGATCCGTCCTTCCGCTGTTTCGCTGTGGTCAGAGGCCGTTGGACTAAAGTCGGACATGCAGGACTTTTAGTCCGGCGGCCTTTCGCTGTGCACTGCCGTACTGCGCCGGAGCGCCACCCCCGTCCCCATTATAGTCAATGGGGACAGAGCGGTGGTCCGGCGGCGCGGCGAAACAGCGGAAGGACGGATCTGACAGGGTGAACAGCCTGTCGGATCCGTCCTGCCGCAAGTGTGAAAGTAGCCTAAACAGACGGTATTATAAAATGCTATATTCTCAACAGCCCAGAGGAAGTTGTGCACCTCATTCCAACCTTGGGCTTTGTCGCTGCATCCAATTCACCAACCTCCAAGCCTCATTTCACAGAAGTCACCTGCCACAGTGGATTCTCCAAATGTTTTCTTTTCCCCTCAGTATTACTTTCTACAGTGTTCTCTCCTCGGTATTACCTTCTACAGTGTTCTCTCCTCGGTATTACCTTCTACAGTGTTCTCTCCTCGGTATTACCTTCTACTGTGTTCTCTCCTCGGTATTACCTTCTATAGTGCCTTCTCCTCGGTATTACCTTCTACAGTGTTCTCTCCTCGGTATTACCTTCTACAGTGTTTTCTCCTCGGTATTACCTTCTACAGTGTTCTCTCCTCGGTATTACCTTCTACAGTGTTCTCTCCTCGGTATTACCTTCTACAGTGTTCTCTCCTCGGTATTACCTTCTACAGTGTTCTCTCCTCGGTATTACCTTCTACAGTGCCTTCTCCTCGGTATTACCTTCTACAGTGCCCTCTCCTCGGTATTACCTTCTACAGTGTTCTCTCCTCGGTATTACCTTCTACAGTGTTCTCTCCTCGGTATTACCTTCTACAGTGTTCTCTCCTCGGTATTACCTTCTACAGTGTTCTCTCCTCGGTATTACCTTCTACAGTGTTCTCTCCTCGGTATTACCTTCTACAGTGTTCTCTCCTCTGTATTACCTTCTACAGTGTTCTCTCCTCGGTATTACCTTCTACAGTGTTCTCTCCTCGGTATTACCTTCTACAGTGTTCTCTCCTCGGTATTACCTTCTACAGTGTTCTCTCCTCGGTATTACCTTCTACTGTGTTCTCTCCTCGGTATTACCTTCTATAGTGCCTTCTCCTCGGTATTACCTTCTACAGTGTTCTCTCCTCGGTATTACCTTCTACAGTGCCTTCTCCTCGGTATTACCTTCTATAGTGTCTTCCCCTCGGTATTACCTTCTACAGTGTTCTCTCCTCGGTATTACCTTCTACAGTGTTCTCTCCTCGGTATTACCTTCTACAGTGTTCTCTCCTCGGTATTACCTTCTACAGTGTTCTCTCCTCGGTATTACCTTCTACAGTGTTCTCTCCTCGGTATTACCTTCTATTGTGTTCTCTCCTCGGTATTACCTTCTACAGTGTTCTCTCCTCGGTATTACCTTCTATTGTGTCTTCCCCTCGGTATTACCTTCTATAGTGCCTTCCCCTCGGTATTACCTTCTACAGTGTTTTCTCCTCGGTATTACCTTCTACAGTGTTCTCTCCTCGGTATTACCTTCTACAGTGTTCTCTCCTCGGTATTACCTTCTACAGTGTTCTCTCCTCGGTATTACCTTCTATTGTGTTTTCCCCTCGGTATTACCTTCTACTGTGTCTTCCCCTCGGTATTACCTTCTACAGTGCCTTCCCCTCGGTATTACCTTCTACAGTGCCTTCCCCTCGGTATTACCTTCTATTGTGTTTTCTCCTCGGTATTACCTTCTATAGTGTTTTCCCCTCGGTATTACCTTCTATAGTGTCTTCTCCTCGGTATTACCTTCTATTGTGTCTTCCCCTCGGTATTACCTTCTATAGTGTCTTCTCCTCGGTATTACCTTCTATTGTGTTTTCCCCTCGGTATTACCTTCTATTGTGTTTTCCCCTCGGTATTACCTTCTAAAGTGCCTTCCCCTCGGTATTACCTTCTATAGTGCCTTCCCCTCGGTATTACCTTCTACAGTGTTTTCTCCTCGGTATTACCTTCTACAGTGTTCTCTCCTCGGTATTACCTTCTACAGTGTTCTCTCCTCGGTATTACCTTCTATTGTGTTTTCCCCTCGGTATTACCTTCTACTGTGTCTTCCCCTCGGTATTACCTTCTATAGTGCCTTCCCCTCGGTATTACCTTCTATTGTGTTTTCCCCTCGGTATTACCTTCTATTGTGTTTTCTCCTCGGTATTACCTTCTATAGTGTTTTCTCCTCGGTATTACCTTCTATAGTGTTTTCTCCTCGGTATTACCTTCTATAGTGTTCTCTCCTCGGTATTACCTTCTACAGTGTTCTCTCCTCGGTATTACCTTCTACAGTGTTCTCTCCTCGGTATTACCTTCTACTGTGTTTTCCCCTCGGTATTACCTTCTATAGTGTCTTCTTCTCGGTATTACCTTCTATTGTGTCTTCCCCTCGGTATTACCTTCTATAGTGTCTTCTCCTCAGTATTACCTTCTATTGTGTTTTCCCCTCGGTATTACCTTCTATAGTGTCTTCCCCTCGGTATTACCTTCTATAGTGTCCTCTCCTCGGTATTACCTTCTATTGTGTTTTCCCCTCGGTATTACCTTCTATAGTGTCTTCTCCTCAGTATTACCTTCTATAGTGTCTTCTCCTCAGTATTACCTTCTATTGTGTTTTCCCCTCGGTATTACCTTCTATTGTGTTTTC
This sequence comes from Bufo gargarizans, assembly GCF_014858855.1. Classification (NCBI taxonomy): domain Eukaryota; kingdom Metazoa; phylum Chordata; class Amphibia; order Anura; family Bufonidae; genus Bufo; species Bufo gargarizans. Next base: position 454,805,656 of record NC_058083.1, read on the forward strand.
TCCTCGGTATTACCTTCTATTGTGTTTTCCCCTCGGTATTACCTTCTATAGTGTCTTCTCCTCGGTATTACCTTCTATTGTGTTTTCTCCTCGGTATTACCTTCTATTGTGTTTTCCCCTCGGTATTACCTTCTACTGTGTCTTCCCCTCGGTATTACCTTCTATAGTGTCTTCTCCTCAGTATTACCTTCTATTGTGTTTTCTCCTCGGTATTACCTTCTATAGTGTCTTCCCCTCGGTATTACCTTCTATAGTGTCTTCCCCTCGGTATTACCTTCTATAGTGTCTTCTCCTCGGTATTACCTTCTATAGTGTCTTCTCCTCGGTATTACCTTCTATAGTGTCTTCCCCTCGGTATTACCTTCTATAGTGTCTTACCCTCGGTATTACCTTCTATTGTGTTTTCCCCTCGGTATTACCTTCTATAGTGTCTTCTCCTCAGTATTACCTTCTATAGTGTCTTCTCCTCAGTATTACCTTCTATTGTGTTTTCCCCTCGGTATTACCTTCTATTGTGTTTTCTCCTCGGTATTACCTTCTATTGTGTTTTCCCCTCGGTATTACCTTCTACTGTGTCTTCCCCTCGGTATTACCTTCTATAGTGTCTTCTCCTCAGTATTACCTTCTATTGTGTTTTCTCCTCGGTATTACCTTCTATAGTGTCTTCCCCTCGGTATTACCTTCTATAGTGTCTTCCCCTCGGTATTACCTTCTATAGTGCCTTCTCCTCGGTATTACCTTCTATAGTGTCTTCCCCTCGGTATTACCTTCTACAGTGTCTTCCCCTCGGTATTACCTTCTACAGTGTCCTCTCCTCAGTATTACCTTCTATAGTGTCTTCTCCTCGGTATTACCTTCTATAGTGTCTTCTCCTCGGTATTACCTTCTATAGTGTCTTCCCCTCGGTATTACCTTCTATAGTGTCTTCTCCTCGGTATTACCTTCTATAGTGTCTTCTCCTCGGTATTACCTTCTATAGTGTCTTCCCCTCGGTATTACCTTCTATAGTGTCTTACCCTCGGTATTACCTTCTATTGTGTTTTCCCCTCGGTATTACCTTCTATAGTGTCTTCTCCTCAGTATTACCTTCTATTGTGTTTTCCCCTCGGTATTACCTTCTATAGTGTCTTCCCCTCGGTATTACCTTCTATAGTGTCTTCTCCTCGGTATTACCTTCTATTGTGTCTTCCCCTCGGTATTACCTTCTATAGTGTCTTCCCCTCGGTATTACCTTCTACAGTGTTCTCTCCTCGGTATTACCTTCTATTGTGTTTTCCCCTCGGTATTACCTTCTATAGTGTCTTCTCCTCATTATTACCTTTGATTGTATTTTCATGTGTGTTTATCTTGCTTAGTATTACCATCGATTCTGTATTTACCTGTCTTCTCAGTACTAACTGATTGTGCTTTCACTCGTTTTCTCCACACTATTGCTATTAATTGCATTTTCACTTGTGCTTTTCTTCCTAAGTATTATCATCGACTGTTTTCACTTGTGTTTTCTCCTCGGCATTACAAATGGATTTCCACTTTACCTTTGATTGCGTTTTCTCATTTGTTACTCCTGTGTTACTACCCTAGATGGGGTTTTCACCTCAGTTTTTTTTCTTTCACACTTTATTAGGAGCTGTGATTGTCTCTTTACAGGTCCTAATAACTTATTTATGTTCATTCCGTCTCGATGTGCGATTTTCTTTCCCAAATGTAGAAAGCCTTGAAAGGTCTTCTCCTTCTAGAGCCTAGTCACCCTTGAATGGCAGTGCTATCACTTTAAACATGGAAAGGTTTCTAGCTCATGGTTTTCGATCTAACCAGTTTTGCTGTCTTTTTATGTGCCATCGAGCGGTATAATGACATAAAATGGGATGTGATCTCAACATGCTTAAGAGAAGGGGTGCGAGACCCTGAAATGTGAGGTGTCAGTAAGGTTACAAAAGCGTGGATTCTGTGAATGCAGGCTGATGCTTTTCAGATGGACTCGTACCTACAGTAGTCTGGTCTGCTACTGGTTTATAGCTATTATGCAAGTTTGGAATATTTTGTGTCAATGAAATAACAAAGATGAAGCCGTTTCCATACCGGTGCGTGGAGCACATTTACTGGGATACAGTCATTATTGTGGAGAGTTTGGCGAGAAGTCAATGGACGCTTTGTATGTGTCCCTAAGTGTATATTGCCGGCCACGTTTTGTAGACGACCCCAATCATCAATGTAATGTAGCACCTATACACAAGCCCTACAGTCCGTCTACTCTACATAGTTACTACTACAGAGAATCCCAATTAGTACTATGTATGATGGTGTCTGGACCAGGCTCCATTTTTGGCAGACTTTCTCTTTTCTGAGCTGGAATTCCAATCTGTTGAGACAGCGATAAATTGACAACTTGTAGCCACTGAAATACCTGGGTTTGTATTCGGTTTAGGCCACGGAACCAGAGAATCTGTCCCCGTCTGAGTTCTCGTTCTGCATGGTCTATTTCTTCCACATCTTCATTTAGCTCCTCTTCTGTGATCTCTTCTTTCTGTGTCAATTGTCCGGCTGCCTTGAGGAACTTTAACCTGCTGGTTGGGACGCTGGCAATGACCTGCAAGCATAGTATAGTAGCACTGCCCATGATACCATAGGGCACAACTTGTGGCACTGCCCATGATATGATAGGGGACATGTGGCACTGCCCATGATATGATAGGGGACAACTTGTGGCACTGCCCATGATATGATAGGGGACATGTGGCACTGCCCATGATACCATAGGGGACAACATGTGGCACTGCCCATGATATGATAGGGGACATGTGGCACTGCCCATGATACCATAGGGGACAACATGTGGCACTGCCCATGTTATGATAGGGGACATGTGGCACTGCCCATGATACCATAGGGCACAACTTGTGGCACTGCCCATGATATGATAAGGGACATGTGGCACTGCCCATGATACCATAGGGGACAACATGTGGCACTGCCCATGTTATGATAGGGGACATATGGCACTGCCCATGTTATGATAGGGGACATGTGGCACTGCCCATGATACAATAGGGCACAACTTGTGGCACTGCCCATGTTATGATAGGGGACATGTGGCACTGCCCATGATACCATAGGGCACAACTTGTGGCACTGCCCATGATATGATAGGGGACATGTTGCAATGCCCATGATACCATAGGGGACAACATGTGGCACTGCCCATGTTATGATAGGGGACATGTGGCACTGCCCATGATACAATAGGGGACAACTTGTGGCACTGCCCATGTTATGATAGGGGACATGTGGCACTGCCCATGATACCATAGGGCACAACTTGTGGCACTGCCCATGATATGATAGGGGACATGTGGCACTGCCCATGATACCATAGGGGACAACATGTGGCACTGCCCATGTTATGATAGGGGACATGTGGCACTGCCCATGATACAATAGGGCACAACTTGTGGCACTGCCCATGATATGATAGGGGACATGTGGCACTGCCCATGATACGACAGGGGACAACATGTGGCACTGCCCATGATACCATAGGGGACAACATGTGGCACTGCCCATTATACGATAGGGGACAACATGTGGCACTGCCCATGATACGATAGGGGATAACATGTGGAGACTTGCTTTCTGGATGATTCCTCCATAGAACATGTGAGAATCATGGACAATATGACCTGATGGGCACGCTCTGGAGGATCTGCCAAGGTCTAATGAATTTTTTATTTTATCACATGACCCATTACTGTTACATTGGACAAAATGAAACTTACCTGGCCCCACACTAGTTCACCGATACCAAGAAATATGCACCACATCCACTGATCGAGCTGCAGAGGCGCACAACTGAAGGGCTTCCCGCCAAACTGAACGATCACAATCTGCATAGAAGAATCAACAGTCACTGCATATGTACATGTCTATACAGAACCAGAACCGCAACACTGGACCAATACACTGCGGAGGTCTGTACCGTAAGAGCGGTCACACTGCAGAGGACTGTACCGTAAGAGCGGTCACACTGCGGAGGTCTGCACTGTAAGAGCGGTCACACTGCGGAGGTCTGTACTGTAAGAGCGCTCACACTGCGGAGGTCTGTACCGTAAGAGCGGTCACACTGCGGAGGTCTGTACTGTAAGAGCGCTCACACTATGGAGGTCTGTACCGTAAGAGCGGTCACACTGCGGAGGTCTGTACTGTAAGAGCGCTCACACTGCGGAGGTCTGTGCTGTAAGAGCGCTCACACTGCGGAGGTCTGCACTGTAAGAGCGGTCACACTGCGGAGGTCTGTACTGTAAGAGCGGTCACACTGCGGAGGCCTGTACCGTAAGAGCGGTCACACTGCGGAGGTCCTGTACTGTAAGAGCGGTCACACTGCGGAGGTCTGTAGCTGTAAGAGCGCTCACACCTGCGGAGGTCTGTACTGTAAGAGCGCTCACACTGCGGAGGTCTGTACTGTAAGAGCGGTCACACGGCGGAGGTCTGCACTGTAAGAGCGCTCACACACTGCGGAGGTCTGTACTGTAAAGAGCGCTCACACCTGCAGAGGTCTGTACTGTAGAGCGCTCCCCGAGGTCTGTACTGAAGAGCGCTCACACTGCGGAGGTCTGTACTGTAAGAGCGCTCACACTGCGGAGGTCTGTACTGTAAGAGCGCTCACACTGCGGAGGTCCTGTACTGTAAGAGCGGTCACACTGCTGAGGTCTGTACTGTAAGAGCGGTCACACTGCGGAGGTCTCTACTGTAAGAGCGGTCACACTGCGGAGGTCCTGTACTGTAAGAGCGCTCACACTGCGAGGCACTGTACTGTAAGAGCGCTCACACTGCGGAGGTCTGTACTGTAAGAGCGCTCACACTGCGGAGGTCTGCTACTGTAAGAGCGGCTCACACTGCGGAGGTCTGCACTGTAAGAGCGCTCACACTGCAGAGGTCCTGTACTGTAAGAGCGCTCACACCTGCAAGGTCTGTACTGTAAGAGCGCTCACACTGCGGAGGTCTGTACTGTAGAGCGCTCACACGCGAGGTCTGTACTGTAAGAGCGTCACACTGCGGAGGTCTGTACTGTAAGAAGCGGTCACACTGCGGAGGTCCTGTACTGTAAGAGCGGTTCACACTGTAAGAGCGCTCACACTGCGGAGGTCTGTACTGTAAGAGCGCTCACACTGCGGAGGTCTGTACTGTAAGAGCGGTCACACTGCGGAGGTCTGTACTGTAAGAGCGGTCACACTGAGGAGGATCTGTACTGTAAGAGCGCTCACACTGCCGGAGGTCTGTACTGTAAGAGCGTCACACTGCGGAGGTCTGTACTGTAAGAGCGGCTCACACTGCGGAGGTCCTGTACTGTAAGAGCGCTCACACTGCGGAGGTCCTGTACTGTAAGAGCGATCACACTGCGGAGGTCTGTACTGTAAGAGCGGTCACACTGAGGAGGTCTGTACTGTAAAGAGCGAGCACACTGCGGAGGTCTGTACTGTAAGAGCGGCTCACACTGCGGAGGTCTGTACTGTAAGAGCGCTCACACTGCTGGAGGTCTGTACTGTAAGAGCGGTCACACTGCGGAGGTCTGTACTGTAAGAGCGGCTCACACTGCGGAGGTCTGTACTGTAAGAGCGGTCACACTGCGGAGGTCCTGTACTGTAAAGAGCGGTCACACTGCGGAGGTCTGTACTGTAAGAGCGGTCACACTGCTGAGGTCTGTACTGTAAGAGTCGCTCACACTGCGGAGGTCTGCTACTGTAAGAGCGGTCACACTGCGGAGGTCTGTACTGTAAGAGCGGTCACACTGCGGAGTCTGTCTGTAAGAGCGTCACACTGCGGAGGGTCTGTACGGTAAGAGCGGTCACACTGCGGAGGTCTGTACTGTAAGAGCGTCACACTGCGAGGTCTGTACTGTAAGAGCGCTCACACTGCGGAGGTCTGTACTGTAAGAGCGGTCACACTGCGGAGGTCTGTACTGTAAGAGCTGGTCACACTGCGGAGGTCTGTACTGTAACGGCGTCACACTGCGGAGGTCTGTACTGTAAGAGGCGGTCACACTGCGGATGTCTGTACTGTAGGAGCGGTCACACTGCGGAGGTCTGTACTGTAAGAGCGGTCACACTGCGGAGGTCTGTACTGTAAGAGCGCTCACACTCGGGAGGTCTGTACTGTAAGAGCGTCACACTGCGGAGGTCTGTACTGTAAGAGCGCTCACACTCTGGAGGTCTGTACTGTAAGAGCGGTCACACTGCGGAGGTCTGTACTGTAAGAGCGCTCACACTGCGGAGGTCTGTACTGTAGAGCGCTCACACTGCGGAGGTCTGTACTGTAAGAGCGGTCACACTGCGGAGGGTCTGTATGTAAGAGCGCTCACACTGCGGAGGTCTGTACGGTAAGAGCGGTCACACTGCGGAGGACTGTACTGTAAGAGCGGTCACACTGCGGAGGTCTGTACTGTAAGAGCGTTCACACTGCGGAGGGTCTGTACTGTAAGAGCGCTCACACTGCGGAGGTCTGTACTGTAAGAGCGGTCACACTGCGGAGGTCTGTACTGTAAGAGCGTCACACTGCGGAGGTCTGTACTGTAATAGCGCTCACACTGCGGAGGTCTGTACTGTAAGAGCGGTCACACTGCGGAGGGTCTGTACTGTAAGAGCGTCACACTGCGGAGGTCTGTACTGTAAGAGCGTTCACACTGCGGAGGTCTGTACTGTAAGAGCGCTCACACTGCGGAGGTCTGTACTGTAAGAGCGGTCACACTGCGGAGGTCTGTACGTAAGAGCGGTCACACTGCGAGGTCCCTGTACTGTAAGAGCGGTCCACTGCGGAGGTCTGTACTGTAATAGCGGTCCACACTGCGAGGTCTGTACTGTAAGAGCGGTCACACTGCGAGGTCTGTACTGTAAGAGCGGTCACACTGCGGAGGTCTGTCTGTAGAGCGGGTCACACTGCGGAGGTCTGTACTGTAAGAGCGGTCACACTGCGGAGGTATTACTGTATAGGCTGTCACACGCGAGTCGTGACTGTAAGAGCTGTCAAAAACTGCGGAGGTCTGTACTGTAAGAGCGGTCACACTGCGGAGGTCTGTGCTGTAAGAGCGGTCACACTGCGGAGGTCTGTACTGTAAGAGCGGTCACACTGCGGAGGTCTGTACTGTAAGAGCGGTCACACTCGGGGGCGGAGGTCCTGTACTGTAAGAGCGTCACACTGCGGAGGTCTGTACTGTAAGAGCGTCACACTGCGGGAGGTCTGTACTGTAAGAGCGGTCACACTGCGAGGTCTGTACTGTAAGAGCGGTCACACTGCGGAGGTCTGTACTGTAAGAGCGGTCACACTGCGGAGGTCTGTACTGTAAGAGCGGTCACACTGCGGAGGTCTGTACTGTAAGAGCGGTCACACTGCGGAGGTCTGCTACTGTAAGAGCGGTCACACTGCGGAGGTCTGTACTGTAAGAGCGGTCACACTGCGGAGGTCTGTACTGTAGAGCGGTCACACTGCGGAGGTCTGCTACTGTAAGAGCGTCACACTGCGGAGGTCTGTACTGTAAGAGCGGCTCACACTGCGGAGGCTGTACTGTAAGAGCGTTCACAACTGCGGAGGTCTGTACTGTAAGAGCGGTCACACGGCGGAGGTCTGTACTGTAAGAGCGCTCACACTGCGGAGGTCTGTACTGTAAGAGCGGTCACACTGCGGAGGTCTGTACTGTAAGAGCGTTCACACTGCGGAGGTCTTACTGTAAGAGCGCTCACACTGCAGGAGGTCTGGTACTGTAAGAGCGTCACACTGCGGAGGTCTGTACTGTAAGAGCGGTCACACTGCGGAGGTCTGTACTGTAAGAGCGGTCACACCTGCGGAGGTCTGTACTGTAAGAGCGGTCCCACTGCGGAGGTCTGTACTGTAAGAGCGTCACACTGGCGGAGGTCTGTACGTAAGAGCGTCACACTGCGGAGGTCTGTACTGTAGAGCGGTCACACTGCGGAGGACTGTACTGTAAGAGCGGTCACACTGCGGAGGTCTGTACTGTAAGAGCGGTCACACTGCGGGAGGTCTGTACTGTAAGAGCTGTCACACGCGGAGGTACTGTGCTGTAAAGCGGTCCACTGCGATCTGTACTGGAAGAGCGGTCACACTGCGGAGGTCTGTACTGATAAGAGCGGTCACACTGCGGAGGTCGTACTGTAAGAGCGTTCACACTGCGGAGGTCTGTACTGTCAGAGCGGTCCACACTGCGGAGGTCTGTACTGTAAGAGCGGTCACACTGCAGGAGGTCTGTACTGTAAGAGCGTTCACACTGCGGAGGTCTGTACTGTAAGAGCGGTCACACTGCGGAGGTCTGTACTGTAAGAGCGGTCACACTGCGGAGGTCTGTACTGTAAGAGCGGATCACACTGCGGAGTCTGTACTGTCAAGGCGGTCACACTGCGGAGGTCTGTACTGTAAAGCGGTCACACTAGCGGAGGTCTGTACTGTAAGAGCGGTCACACTGCGGAGGTCTGTGCTGTAAGAGCGGTCCACACTGCGGAGGATCTGTACTGTAGAAGCGGTCACACTGCGGAGGTCTGTACTGTAAGAGCGGTCACACTGCGGAGGTCTGTACTGTAAGAGCGCGTCACACTGCGGAGGTCTGTGCTGTAAGAGCGGTCACACTGCGAGGTCTGTACTGTAAGAGCGGTCACACTGCGGAGGTCTGGTACTGTAAGAGCGTCACACTGCGGAGGTCTGTACTGTAAGGCGGTCACACTGCGGAGGTCTGTCTGTAAGAGCGGTCACACTGCGGAGGTCTGTACTGTAAGAGCGGTCACACTGCGGAGGTCTGCACCGCTGTGAAGAGCGGTCACACTGCGGAGGTCTGTACTGTAAGAGCGCTCAACACTGCTGGAGGTCTGTACTGTAAGAGCGGTCACCTGCGGAGGTCTGGCTGTAAGAGCGCTCACACTGCGGAGGTCTGTACTGTACGAAGCGGTCACACTGCGGAGGTCTGTTACTGTAAGAGCGGTCACACTGCGGAGGTCTGTACTGTAGAGCGTCACACTGCGGAGGGTCTGTGCCTGTAAGAGCGGTCACACTGCGGAGGTCTGTACGTGTAAGAAGACGGTCACACTGCAGAGGTCTGTACTGTAAGAGCGGTCACACTGCGGCGGAGGTCTTTCCTGTAAGAGCGCTCACACTGCGGCGGTCTGTACTGTAAGAGCGGCTCACACTGCGGAGTCTGTACTGTAAGAGCGGTACACCTGCAGGAGGACTGTGAATGTAAGAGCGTCACACGGCAGGAGGTCTGTACTGTAAGAGCGGCACACTGCGGAGGTACTGTACTGTAAGAGCGGTCACACTGCGGAGGTCTGTGACTGTAAGAGGCGGTCCAACACTGCGGAGGTCTGGACTGTAAGAGCGCCACACTGCGGAGGTCTGTACTGGTAAGAGCGGTCACACTGCGGAGGGTCTGTACTGTAAGAAAGGGCGGTCACTACTGCGGAAGGTCTGTACTGTAGAGCAGTCCAACTGCAGAGTGTCTGTACTGTAAGAGCGTTCACACTTGGAGGTCTGTACTGTAAGAGCGGTCACACTGCAGAGGTCTCTACTGTAAGAGCGCTCACACTGCGGAGGTCTTACCGTAAGAGCGTCACACTGCGGAGGTCTGTAACCGTAAAGCGGTCACACTGCGGAGGTCTGTACTGTAAGAGCGGTCACACTTCGGAGTTCGTGACTGTAAGAGCGGTCAAACTGCGGTAGGTCTGTACTGTAAGAGCGCTCACACTGCGAGGTCTGTACTGTAAGAGCGGGTCACACTGCGGAGGTTACTGTACTGTAAGAGCGGCTCACACTGCGGAGGTCTGTTACTGTAAGAGCGGTCACACTGCGGAGTAGGTCTGTACTGTAAGAGCGGTTCACACTGCGGAGGTCTTGCTACTGTAAGAGCGGTTCAACACTGCGGAGGTCTGTTACTGTAAGAGCGCTTTCACACTTGCGGAGGTCTGTACTGTAAGAGCGGTCACACTGCGGAAGGTCTGTACTGTAAGCGCGCTCACACTGCGGAGGTCTGCTACTGTAAGAGCGGTCCACACTGCGGAGGACTCTACTGGTACGAGCGGTCACACTGCGGAGGTCTGTACCTGTAAGAGCCGGTTCACACTGCGGAGGTCTGTACTGTAAGAGCGTTCACCACTGCGGAGGTCTGTACTGTAAGAGCGGTCACACCTGCGGGAGGGTCTGTACTGTAAGAGGGTTCACACTGCGGAGGTCTGTACTGTAAGAGCGGCTCACACTGCTGGAGGTCGTACTGTTCAGAGCTGGTCACCACTGCGGAGGTACTGTACCTGTTAAGAGCGGTCAACATCTGCGGAGGTCTGTACTGTAAGAGCGGTCAACCACTGCGGAGGTCTGTACTGTAAGAGCGGTCACACTGCGGAGGTCTGTACTGTAAGAGCGGTCACACTGCGGAGGTCTGTACTGTAAGAGCGGTCACACTGCGGAGGTCTGTACTGTAAGAGCGGTCACACTGCGGAGGTCTGTACTGTAAGAGCGGTCACACTGCGGAGGTCTGTACTGTAAGAGCGGTCACACTGCGGAGGTCTGTACTGTAAGAGCGGTCACACTGCGGAGGTCTGTACTGTAAGAGCGGTCACACTGCGGAGGTACTGTAAGAGCGGTCACACTGCGGAGGTCTGTACTGTAAGAGCGGTCACACTGCGGAGGCTGTACTGTAAGAGCGGTCACACTGCGGAGGTCTGTACTGTAAGAGCGGTCACACTGCGGAGGTCTGTACTGTAAGAGCGGTCACACTGCGGAGGTGTACTGTAAGAGAGCGGTCACACTGCGGAGGTCTGTACTGTAAGAGCGGTCACACTGCGGAGGTCTGTACTGTAAGAGCGGTCACACTGCGGAGGTCTGTACTGTAAGAGCGGTCACACTGCGGAGGTCTGTACTGTAAGAGCGCACACTGCGGAGGTCTGTACTGTAAGAGCGGTCACACTGCGGAGGTCTGTACTGTAAGAGCGGTCACACTGCGGAGGTCTGTACTGTAAGAGCGTCACACTGCGGAGGTCTGTACTGTAAGAGCGTCACACTGCGGAGGTCTGTACTGTAAGAGCGGTCACACTGCGAGGTCTCTACTGTAAGAGCGCTCACACTGCGGAGGTCTGTACTGTAAGAGCGGTCACACTGCGGAGGTCTGTACTGTAAGAGCGGTCACACTGCGGAGGTCTGTACTGTAAGAGCGGTCACACTGCGGAGGTCTGTACTGTAAGAGCGGTCACACTGCGGAGGTCTGTACTGTAAGAGCGCTCACACTGCGGAGGTCTGTACTGTAAGAGCGGTCACACTGCGGAGGTCTGTACTGTAAGAGCGGTCACACTGCGGATCTGTACTGTAAGAGCGGTCACACTGCGGAGGTCTGTACTGTAAGAGCGCTCACACTGCGGAGGTCTGTACTGTAAGAGCGGTCACACTGCGGAGGTCTGTGCTGTAAGAGCGGTCACACTGCAGAGGTCTGTACTGTAAGAGCGGTCACACTGCGGAGGTCTGTACTGTAAGAGCGGTCACACTGCGGAGGTCTGTACTGTAACCTGTAACCTCTGTACCGGAGGTACAAAACAAGAATAGAAGGTATACGAGGGTACCTCTAGTGGTCAACCCAAGTCTGGAAATTCTAAGGGTTGCTCACAGACTACATCCAACACTGCGTAAAGATGAAATCCATATTTCCAGACCCCCGACTCCGGTGCTACAGGCAGCTCCCTAATCTCAGAAAGATCATTGTCAGAAGCTCATTGTCCTCAACTAGATCAAATGTAAGACCTGTCCATACATAATGACCACTGAGAAGGTCCCCAGTACACATCAGAACTACAAGATCCCTTCACCTGCAGCACACCAAATGTGGTCCATCTGACTGGAAGTACCCAATGTCGGTGAAACTGGTCAGAAGCTTAGATCAGGAATGAACTCTCATCACACAATAAAAGAAGAAAGATCTGCCTGAAGCAAAACCCTTCTGCAGCCATGTCCACCACACCACAGACACGAAGGTATTGATATTAAAGTTTATGACAACCTTGGACGCACTCAGATCAGGAACGAATGTGTCTCATGGATTTACATCCGTCTACATTCCTTAAGTAATTCACCCTCTTGTGGTCATCACATTCGTGGACAGGATGTGAATTAGAGGACAATGAAACGGTCATACTCCTCATCTATAATTGCTTCAACAATTTACCGCCACAACCGTTCCTTTCCATCCCTTGTCTCCTCTGCCTCATTATTCCTATGCCCTGTGAACCTTCAGATACTGTCTTAAGAGACGTCTGAGGAAGAGGCCTAAGTAGCCTTGAAAGCTTGCAATTGTCTCACCATCTTTTCAGTTAGCCACTAAAAGGTATCAACCACTGAGGAATCTCATTTGTTCTATCTGATACCACGGAAGGATTCTGCCCCATTGCTTAGAATGTGTACTGGAAGAAAGTGAAGAATGAGGCTCTACTCATAAGCAGGGAATGAAGTGAACCCCAGTATCCCACTCATAAGGAAGCAGTAAGCTGAGATATGGGATCCCTGCCAGAGCCCGGGAGGGGACACGGGGTGGAGGGTCATGTCAGTGATGCCTCCATGGTCCTGCAGCTGCTGCTATGGTGTGAAATAGAGAAGCAGACGCTTTGCTGTCTTTTGAGAATTCCCATATCACTTAAATGTAATGTGTAATTACCTGGATGCCAAAGGTGCCAAGTACAATTATACAAAAAATCGGATTCCTAAATATTCCATCAAAGACATTGTGCTCGCCATGGATCTTGCGAGCATTGATTTCATTGAAGAGCTGCATCATGACAAACGTGTTGAAGATTATGGTGTAGTGCTCAGACGGCGGAGAATGGAGTGGTGCGTTCCGTCCACTGTCTATATTAAAGATCTCCTCTCCTGCAAGCACAGAAAGCTCCCTGGATTATAGACGAGTGCTCCAGTACACGGAAAAATCCCCTTGGTCCTGTGGGAGATAAACTTACCCACAAAAAGCAGCGTGAAGATGAGAGTCAGCTGGTAGACGCCGTGCCCCAGGATGTTCTTCATCATGGTCCGGGAAATCAGAGGCTTGTTCCTTCCATAGGGTTTCCGAAGTAGAAGAGATTCTGTAGGTGGCTCAGTGGCCAGAGCAAGAGATGCGAATGTGTCCATGATGAGGTTCACCCACAACATCTGAACAGCTTTCAAGGGAGAATCCTGCAGAGGAATCAAGAGAAATGAATGCATCTCCAGTCTATAGATTAGGCTGCAGGTTCTCCAAGAAAGTTCTCATGACAAAGCCCAGGGGGAGTTGTAAGAAACTCCACACTCACCTGTGTAATGCACGCCCCCGTAAATGCCACAATCACCGCCACCACATTCACTGTCAGCTGAAACTGCAGGAACTTGGAGATGCTGTCATATACATTGCGGCCCCACATTACGGCTTTGACGATGCTGCTGAAGTTGTCATCTGTTAGGATGATGTCAGAAGCCTCCTTGGCTACATCTGTGCCGGCGATTCCCTACAAAGATATCAATAGGAAAAGACAGCAATGATCAGCTGAAGGTCGGAGGTCCGCTTCTCACACACGGTCCTCTCCTGGTGGAGCTTCCCAGCCAGGACCGCAAGGCTTGTGTATAGAGGAATACTCACCTGCTGGCGGCACAGCTTTCACAATAGCCTTTTTAGTGGTCAGTTGTGGCACAAATAACCTCGCCACTGGGATTCAGAGGGGCCTGTTTGCCAGCCTCTTACTCAGGATTATGGCCCATATGCTAAAACTTGAGGAGAAGACAGACCGGCCGCACAGCCTAAATCTGTGGTACTGTTTTAGGCAGGAAAGCCATGCTTGCGGTCGGCCACATGTGACTTCCATAGAATTCGGGAACCCCCCTGCTCGGATCTGGGTGATTTTTGGATATGTTGTTCACCCAGATCAGAACTATGCATGGATGTATAATTTATGGGGATATGTGGGGCTTTGGGGTGTTTTCTGTATTTTGGGGAAAAATGTGTGTTTTCTGCCTGGGAGTGATGAAGTTAGCCCATTGTGTTTGGTAATTGTATCACAGGCAGAGCCCATTGTGTTTGGTAATTGTATCACAGGCAGAGCCCATTGTGTTTGGTAATTGTATCACAGGCAGAGCCCATTGTGTTTGGTAATTGTATCACAGGCAGAGCCTATTGTGTTTGGGTTAGGGGTTGCAGCGTAGATGCAGCCTTTTCCCCACACACGAGACGAGGCTCTATGTTGAGGGTAAAACAGGAACTCTATAATGGGGCTACATGTCAGTCTATTAGACAGGTCTTTTAGCAAGGGACACTCCCCTGGGGACCTTGTGGAAGACTGAGACAGTTTTTACATTAGCCAATCACATGCATTTACAGTATGGAAACACTCCCAGCAATTGTACACAACCTCCCCTCTGCCTGTGATACAATTACCAAACACAATGGGCTCTGCCTGTGATACAATTACTATTGTGTTTGGTAATTGCATCACAGGCAGAGCCCACTGTGTTTGGTAATTGTATCATAGGCAGGGGAGGTTGTGTACAATTGCTGGGAGTGTTTCCATATTGTAAATGCATGTGATTGGCTAATGTAAAAACTGTCTGTCTTCCACAAGGTCCCCAGGGGAGTGTCCCTTGCTAAAAGACCTGTCTAATAGACTGACATGTAGCCCCATTATAGAGTTCCTGTTTTACCCTCAACATAGAGCCTCGTCTCATGTGTGTGGGGAGAAGGCTGCATCTACGCTGGGGAATGCTATACGCTGTATACTCCCCGGCTATAATCCCTGAGCTCTTTTAAGAGCTTGTTCCTAAATCACTCTCTGAAGGAGAACCTTCAGAACCTGGAACCTGGAAGCCTTGTCGTAGATCCAGGGTAGGTAGGAGTCGGCGAGACCCCAACCAAGCTGTGGCGGTTCGTGGGGTCGGCAGTGCTGATGGTGTCAAGTGGAGTGCTTTGAGCCCTCGTGAAGCACTAGTAGCATCCATCAACTGAGGTACCCAGTCGGGGTGGCCAGGAGCTCCGTTACAACGATCATTTAACATCCACAACGGGTCTGCTCGGGGAAGCTTTCAACAGTAAATGCAGCAGGTTGGATCTGCTCCACGTTGCGTAAATGTGAAGCCGGTTTTTCCAGTCCAAATGCTTTTTAGGGCTTGTCCACACGACCGTATGTATTTTGTGGTTCGCAAAAAACGGATCTGCAAAAAATACGGCTGACGTCCGTGGGCATTCCGTATTTTGCAGAACGGAACAGCTGGCCGCTAACAGAACAGTCCTATCCTTGTCCATAATGCGGACAATAATAGGACATGTTCTATTTTTTTGCGGAACGGAAACGGAATGCACACAGAGTACTTTCCATTTTTTGTGCGGACCCATTGAAATGAGCGGCTCCGAATACGGTCTGCAAAAAAACCGGAGCAGAAACGTAAAGAAAATACGTTTGTGTGCATGAGCCCTTATTCATTAAAACGTAACATCTCGTGCATGGATCCTGTGCGTTACGTGCATGGGCCAGACAACAAGCAGCGTTCAGTTTTACCTAACACATAGCAGTGCTCAGTCATGTGGAGACACTGGGGCAGATTTATCATCTCCCTTGTGCCTGAAAAAGTTGATTTTACTTTTCCTAAAGGGGCCGTGGACATCTACGGCAGCGCTGAGCCGTCATAGACTTCTGTTTAGGCGCATGGATTGCAGGAGGATGCGTCAAATTTGTGATGAGGTGTGTGCCCAGGGGTGCAGAGGATATCTAGAGAGGCAGAGAAAGCATCGGTCTTGATCTCCCCCACTGTCCTAACTCTGAACGTCTGCCCCATGGCTTAGGAGATAACCACTAGGACGTTGCTGTTATTGAGCATTTCCTGACACATGGTAAAAACCAGAGTGAAGCAGAAAGAAACAAACATCTAACCTACCATGGCAAAACCAACATCGGCTTTCTTCAGTGCAGGACCATCATTGGTGCCATCACCGGTGACTGCAACCACCTGCCTCTGCTCCAACTGTGTGCTGTCAATTATACCTGCAAGAAGATAGACCAAGATCAGGGGCCATACTGGGAATGGGGCCCGTCAAATACTGGGAATCGGCTCTGTCATATACTGGGGTTGGGGCCAGTCATACACTGGGAAGTGGATCCATCATATACTGGAACAGGGTCCAACATATACTGGGATCTTGGATTGTCTTATACTGGGAATGCAGTCCTTCGCATAATGGTCATGTCCTGGCATCAGTGGCGGTCATATCCTGGCATCAGTGGCGGTCATATCCTGGCAACAGTGGCGGACATATCCTGAGATCAGTCAAGTCATATCCAGGGATCAGAGGCAGTCATGAGATTAGTGGTGGTCATATCCAGGGATCAGAGGCAGTCATGAGATTAGTGGTGGTCATATCCTGGGATCAGTGGCGGTCATATCCAGGGATCAGAGGCAGTCATGAGATTAGTGGTGGTCATATCCAGGGATCAGAGGCAGTCATGAGATTAGTGGTGGTCATATCCTGGGATCAGTGGCGGTCATATCCTGGGATCAGAGGCAGTCATGAGATTAGTGGTGGTCATATCCAGGGATCAGAGGCAGTCATGAGATTAGTGGTGGTCATATCCTGGGATCAGAGGCGGTCATATCCTGGCATCAGTGGCGGACATATCCTGAGATCAGTCAAGTCATATCCAGGGATCAGAGGCAGTCATGAGATTAGTGGTGGTCATATCCAGGGATCAGAGGCAGTCATGAGATTAGTGGTGGTCATATCCTGGGATCAGTGGCGGTCATGAGATTAGTGGTGGTCATATCCTGGGATCAGTGGCGGTCATATCCAGGGATCAGAGGCAGTCATGAGATTAGTGGTGGTCATATCCTGGGATCAGTGGCGGTCATATCCAGGGATCAGAGGCAGTCATGAGATTAGTGGTGGTCATATCCTGGGATCAGTGGCGGTCATATCCAGGGATCAGAGGCAGTCATGAGATTAGTGGCGGTCATATCCTGGGATCAGTGGCGGTCATATCCTGGGATCAGTGGCGGTCATATCCTGGCATCAGTGGCAGTCATATCCTTGCATCAGTGGCGGTCATATCCTGGCATCAGTGGCGGTCATACCCTGGCATCAGTGGCGGTCATATCCTGGCATCAGTGGCGGTCATATCCTGGCATCAGTGGCGGTCATATGTTTGGATCAGGGAAGAAATGGGGTCCAGCAGTCATATCCTGGGATCAGTGGCGGTCACATACTGGGATCAGTGGCGGTCACATCCTGGGAACGTATCCTGGGAGCAGTGGTGGTCATGTCCTGGCATCAGTGGCGGTCATATGTTTGGATCTGGGAAGAAATGGGGTCCAGCAGTCATATCCCAGGATCAGTGGCGGTCACTTCCTGGGATCAGTGGCCCTCATATCCTAAGAGTGTATCCTGGGATCAGTGGTGGTCATATCCTGGGATCAGTGGCGGTCATATCCTGGCATCAGTGGCGGTCATATCCTGGCATCAGTGGCGGTCATATCCTGGCATCAGTGGCGGTCATACCCTGGCATCAGTGGTGGTCATATCCTGGCCTCAGTGGCGGTCATATCCTGGCATCAGTGGCGGTCATATGTTTGGATCAGGGAAGAAATGGGGTCCAGCAGTCATATCCTGGGATCAATGGCGGTCACATACTGGGATCAGTGGCGGTCACATCCTGGGAACGTATCCTGGGAGCAGTGGTGGTCATATCCTGGCATCAGTGGCCCTCATATCCTGAGAACGTATCCTGGGATCAGTGGTGGTCATGTCCTGGCATCAGTGGCGGTCATATGTTTGGATCTGGGAAGAAATGGGGTCCAGCAGTCATATCCTAGGATCAGTGGCGGTCACTTCCTGGGATCAGTGGCCCTCATATCCTAAGAGTGTATCCTGGGATCAGTGGTGGTCATATCCTGGGATCAGTGGCGGTCATATCCTGGAATCAGTGGCGGTCATATCCTGGAATCAGTGGCGGTCATATCCTGGAATCAGTGGCGGTCATATCCTGGAATCAGTGGCGGTCATATCCTGGAATCAGTGGCGGTCATATCCTGGGAACGTATCCTGGGATCAGTGGCGGTCATATCCTGGAATCAATGGCGGTCATATCCTGGCATCAGTGGCGGTCATATCCTGGCATCAGTGGCGGTCATATCCTGGCATCAGTGGCGGTCATATCCTGGCATCAGTGGCGGTCATATCCTGGCATCAGTGGCGGTCATATCCTGGCATCAGTGGCGGTCATATCCTGGCATCAGTGGCGGTCATATCCTGGCATCAGTGGCGGTCATATCCTGGCATCAGTGGTGGTCATATCCTGGCATCAGTGGCGGTCATATCCTGGCATCAGTGGCGGTCATATGTTTGGATCTGGGAAGAAATGGGGTCCAGCAGTCATATCCTGGGATCAGTGGCGGTCACATACTGGGATCAGTGGCGGTCACATCCTGGGATCAGTGGCCCTCATATCCTGGGAACGTATCCTGGGAGCAGTGGCGGTCATATCCTGGGAGCAGTGGTGGTCATATCCTGGGAGCAGTGGTGGTCATATCCTGGCATCAGTGGCGGTCATATGTTTGGATCTGGGAAGAAATGGGGTCCAGCAGTCATATCCTAGGATCAGTGGTGGTCATATCCTGGGATCAGTGGCGGTCATATCCTGGGAGCAGTGGCGGTCACTTCCTGGGATCAGTGGCCCTCATATCCTGAGAGCGTATCCTGGCATCAGTGGTGGTCATATCCTGGCATCAGTGGCGGTCATATCCTGGCATCAGTGGCGGTCATATGTTTGGATCTGGGAAGAAATGGGGTCCAGCAGTCATATCCTGGGATCAGTGGCGGTCACATACTGGGATCAGTGGCGGTCACATCCTGGGATCAGTGGCCCTCATATCCTGGGAACGTATCCTGGGAGCAGTGGCGGTCATATCCAGGGAGCAGTGGTGGTCATATCCTGGGAGCAGTGGTGGTCATATCCTGGGAGCAGTGGCGGTCATATGTTTGGATCTGGGAAGAAATGGGGTCCAGCAGTCATATCCTAGGATCAGTGGTGGTCATATCCTGGGATCAGTGGCGGTCATATCCTGGGAGCAGTGGCGGTCACTTCCTGGGATCAGTGGCCCTCATATCCTGAGAGCGTATCCTGGCATCAGTGGTGGTCATATCCTGGCATCAGTGGCGGTCATATCCTGGCATCAGTGGCGGTCATATCCTGGCATCAGTGGCGGTCATATCCTGGCATCAGTGGCGGTCATATCCTGGCATCAGTGGCGGTCATATCCTGGCATCAGTGGCGGTCATATCCTGGCATCAGTGGCGGTCATATGTTTGGATCTGGGAAGAAATGGGGTCCAGCAGTCATATCCTGGGATCAGTGGCGGTCACATCCTGGGAACGTATCCTGGGAGCAGTGGCGGTCATATCCTGGGAGCAGTGGTGGTCATATCCTGGGAGCAGTGGTGGTCATATCCTGGCATCAGTGGCGGTCATATCCTGGCATCAGTGGCGGTCATATGTTTGGATCTGGGAAGAAATGGGGTCCAGCAGTCATATCCTGGGATCAGTGGCGGTCACATACTGGGATCAGTGGCGGTCACATCCTGGGACCGTATCCTGGGAGCAGTGGCGGTCATATCCTGGGAGCAGTGGTGGTCATATCCTGGCATCAGTGGCGGTCATATGTTTGGATCTGGGAAGAAATGGGGTCCAGCAGTCATATCCTAGGATCAGTGGTGGTCATATCCTGGGATCAGTGGCGGTCATATCCTGGGAGCAGTGGCGGTCACTTCCTGGGATCAGTGGCCCTCATATCCTGAGAGCATATCCTGGGATCAGTGGTGGTCATATCCTGGGATCAGTGGCGGTTATATCCTGGGAGCAGTGGCGGTCACTTCCTGGGATCAGTGGCCCTCATATCCTGAGCGTGTATCCTGGGATCAGTGGCGGTCATATCCTGGGATCAGTGGCGGTCACTTCCTGGGATCAGTGGCCCTCATATCCTGAGAGCATATCCTGGGATCAGTGGTGGTCATATCCTGGGATCAGTGGCGGTCATATCCTGGGATCAGTGGCGGTTATATCCTGGGAGCAGTGGCGGTCACTTCCTGGGATCAGTGGCCCTCATATCCTGAGCGTGTATCCTGGGATCAGTGGCGGTCATATCCTGGGAGCAGTGGCGGTCACTTCCTGGGATCAGTGGCCCTCGTATCCTGGGAGCAGTGGTGGTCATATCCTGGCATCAGTGGCCCTCATATCCTGAGAACGTATCCTGGGATCAGTGGTGGTCATATCCTGGCATCAGTGGCGGTCATATCCTGAGAACGTATCCTGGGATCAGTGGTGGTCATATCCTGGCATCAGTGGCGGTCATATGTTTGGATCTGGGAATAAATGGGGTCCAGCAGTCATATCCTGGGATCAGTGGTGGTCACTTCCTGGGATTAGTGGCCCTCATATCCTGAGAGCGTATCCTGGGAGCAGTGGCGGTCACTTCCTGGGATCAGTGGCCCTCGTATCCTGAGAGCGTATCCTGGGATCAGTGGCGGTCATATCCTGGGAGCAGTGGCGGTCATATCCTGGGATCAGTGGTGGTCATATCCTGGGAGCAGTGGTGGTCACTTCCTGGGATCAGTGGCCCTCGTATCCTGAGAGCGTATCCTGGGATCAGTGGCGGTCATATCCTGGGAGCAGTGGCGGTCATATCCTGGGATCAGTGGCGGTCATATCCTGGGAGCAGTGGCGGTCACTTCCTGGGATCAGTGGCCCTCGTATCCTGAGAGCGTATCCTGGGATCAGTGGCGGTCATATCCTGGGATCAGTGGCGGTCATATCCTGGGAGCAGTGGTGGTCCTTTGGTTGTGTCACTCATCACATTGAGCATTACATGGAAACTTGTGGGAGGTATTCAGGAGTTTATTCGGGAGGACAGGCGGTGTCACGAACGATGGGGGGAATAATGTGACGTGTAGGGGCAGAATACAAAGATGATCTGTAAATACCTCACCTTCCTCACTTCTCATATTACACTGCTGATATTATAATTTAGAGCAGATAGAGGGGGCTTTTCAAAGACGGGGGTTCCATCTTCTCACTCCAGCAGTGCCCAATCATTAATAATGAAAGGACTCAATTTTGTGTCATCTTATAAGAGAGAAGATCACGACGGAGCCGAGCGGCCATTACCCAGCTCCTTGATTATCATCTCTGGAAGCCACTGTCCAAGGAGAAAACAGATCCCATCAGAATGCCACCATCTAACATCTCAGAAGACGTGGACACCTGGGTCAGGCTGGAGACTGTGTCATTGATGGCTTCTGGTAATAGGGGGCTATGGAGCCTAGCGCTGGACAATGTCTGCAAGGGCAGGAAAGACTAGATACAGGTGGAGGCAATGTCTTCTGGAGCCAGGTCATAATGTCAGGGATGATGGTCATACCCAATGCACACAGCAGGTTACCTACTTGCTAGTACTTACCCTTCACCAAAGTGTGCTTGTCAGTAGGTGAGGAACGTGCCAGAACCCGCAGTTTAGGCCAAATTTTATCAATCCTTTCTTGTTCAATCTGTAGAAAGAGAAATTGTTATATAGTGGACACTTCAATGTATTAGATTGTAAGCTCTTATGGGTAGAGCTCCCTCCTCCCTTTGTTTGAGTGGCTTATGAGGACACCTCTTCCATAGACAGCCCCCTTGGAAGCTTATCACCCCCCACACTGATCTAATGACCATCAAGACCACATGGTTCAGGGCATGTGTAGGGCGGCCAATGTAATGGCCCAGATATTCGTAGCATATTGGGGCAAGTTGCGCTGAACTCTTGGAACTGAGGTAAGGAGTGAGATCCTAATAGACTCGAGGGTTGGCCCTCCAGGGGTGGTGGGAGCTCTTGGGGAGCAGTTTCTTAGTCTATACACCTCTATACTTCCCTCTGATATACATCTGTAGCCCTGTGCCGCAGCCCACACTACTTCTCTGGGCCTTGTATTGCTGGTGACCCCCTGTGATCAGCCATCGAGGAGGCCACCAGAGAGCCCCCTTTCAGTCAAGACACATGAAACCTTACATGGGGCTAATTGAAGGGAGTCCTGTAATACAACCATCTGGGTGTGGGTGCCACGTTGGCTCAGTGGCTAAAACTCTTGTCTTGTGGCCTTGGGTTTGAGGTTTGTGAGTTCTCTCCATCTTTGCATGGCTTTCTCTCTGTACCACGATGTCCTCACATAAGCCAAAAAACAAACAATTAGGCACTTAGATTGTGAGCCCCGATGGGGCGACTGATGCCAATCTCTGTACAGCGCTATGGAACATGTTGGTGCTACATAAATGGATAAAATAAAGATTTGTGGATCCAGAGATGAATGTGTCAGTGTAATACCTGGTAGAACGTATCCCCAGGACTCACCTCGCCCTTCTCGTTGCGTATCCTCCGGTTAAATTCCTTCCCATCAATGCAGAGAAAATCCTCTCCAGGGTGAATGATGCCGCATTTAATGGCGATAGCACGAGCCGTATTAATGTTATCACCCGTCACCATGCGGACCGTGATTCCAGCCCGCTGACATTTCTGGATCGCCTCCGGGACCTGCATCCAACACAAAGTAGTCTACAGAATGTCCACAAACAAGAGCTGGAAAGCCTCTGTGTCTCGCCCAATCCTCTCCGATATTTGTCCCGTGATCCATGAGGGACTTTACCCTTTGATTGTAATCTGTACTATCTACCAATATTCTACGGGGCTTTAGCTGAGGGCAGCCATGTTTAATGGGGCATTTAGCTGCAGAGCTAGAGCAGCAAGTTACTACCTCATGGGGACTAGCACTCTCATCAGTGACAGTTACCCCTCACAAGTTCCCTGCCTCAGTCACCACTCATGAGCAGAGGTCACATTCTGGGACTCTATGCTTTCCACACCACGTCCTTAATCTCTCCCTGACAAACACAGAGATTCCCTCACCGCTCTGCGAGACTTTACCTCCGGCCTGACTGGATCTTCAATGCCAACCACCGCGATGCAGGTCAGATCGGCCACAATTTCATTCTCATTGTCCCAGTCCGGCTCTGTACTCTGGCTGAAGTCTCGATAAGAAATGCAGATTGTTCTGAGACCATCAGAAGCCATTGGCTCAATCACTTTTTTTACCATCTCATCTCTATCTCGGGGCTTGAACAGACGAGGGTCTCCAGCGCCATTTAAGATTTTGGAACATCTACAAAGGGAGAAGATCCAGAAATAAGTGAATTATAAGGAAACCTGCTCCCTGATGGCGGCCTTACAAGGAGGAAAATACTGGGTCATACTGGCAGCTGTATTTGTGGAGACAACCACCACATAGTGAAATATAGCGGGGGCAGAAAGGACATGAAGCCCCTGGACAGGACTGATCAGAAGGCAGGCCACTTACTTCTTAAGGATAATCTCTGAAGCCCCTTTGCTGTATAAGCGGAAGCTGCCGTCTTCCAGCTTGATCACGGTGCTCATAGACTTCCGTACAGAATTGAAGGTGTAGACTTTGTAGAGTTTCTCCTCCGGAATGAGGTTTCTCACAGTCTGATAGCCTTGCTTCAAATCCAACAAAAATCCCAACAAGCCACATTCAGTTTTGTTTCCGACTTGTCGCGGGAGGCCACCACTCTGCTCTGCGGGCTGCAAACAAACACCAGTGCAAGGAGGATTATGTGCCACGTGATACATGAGCCACATGCTGAGCTCGTGGTGACTTTTCCCTGTGCATTCTGCTTGTCTCTCTGCGTACAGTCATCACAACATTAGCACCTATTAAATCTTCAATGTAAGGAAATGAACATTGGTCTAATCCCTCCCAATAAATAAATTCCCGGTGTTCTCTTCATTCTTGTGGTCCGTCTGCTTCTACTCTGTCAGACTCCGATTATCCCCCCTAAAGATGGCCTTGAGTTGTTCACGCCACTTCCCTGTAACCAGCTATTGTGGCCATTCTCATCTGTGGTCAGGAGACCTTTGTGGGGAATGTCTCTGAGCCCTATTATACGTGGCCAGCTCCTGGCAGAAGCTACCCATACACATTATACTTTTGTCGGCTGAGACACTAATTTGTATGGGGAGCTCACAATTCTCGCCCCGATCCCATTCATATTGGTGTATCAGCCGACAAAAGTGTAATGTTATGGGGAGCTTCTGCCAGGGGCTGGCCGAGTAGAATTTTGTTCTCCCAGGACATAAGCGGTCACCAGAACTGTCTGCCAGTGGCTTTCTCCGCTTTCCTCATAGCATCCATCAAGCTGATGTTTACGGAGAAGCCAGGAGAGATAGCGGCTGGCCGAAGGATGGTTTGGCTGATACCTATTGAATGGGCAGCTTTAGTGCAATGACCCCTACCCTCTGTCCAGACTGACCTCTCATCTCTCCCACCACTACATAGGGCTGGCTGCCATAATGATGTATGGAGGCATGTGACTGAACTCACCAGGACTTTGGAGGTGTATGCGCTGTTGATGCTTATGGCGTTGACCAGAAAATCTAAGGTCTTGGCTGGAAGAGCATCAGGATCTGGGACTTCTTTGTAAAGGACATCTCCAATATAGGCCTGAACCACGGTCATCCTGTTTGTAGTCAGCGTGCCTGTCTTATCGGAGCAGATAGCCGTTGCATTACCCATAGTCTCACAAGCATCTAAATGTCGCACTAGATTATTATCTTTCATCATTTTCTGGAAAGGAAAGATAGAGGAGTGACCAGGTGTGGCCTGGATGTGTGCAGCATTCTACGGGGGTCAGTAATGAGACTCACCTTAACGGAATATGCCAGAGAAATCGTCACCGCTAGAGGCAGTCCCTCCGGCACGGCAACCACCAGAACAGTGACGCCAATGATGAAGAACTTGACAAAATACTGGATGTATATGGGCGTGCACTCCGGCAACCATTGTCTTCTCTGAACAACAAATGTATCGATAGCAAAATATAATACCAAGATAATGACTGTGATAGCAGACATGACCAGACCTGGAGGAAGAGAGCGGTGGGAGAGGCCATCAGGTGTCATCAGCTCCACACAAGATTATCTCTTCCAGTACCGGCCAACCACCCTTCCCGTTGACCCCAGGATCTTCACTGCCTGTAGGGATTGTGGCAGCTTTGCGTGAGAGGATGAGGAAGGAAGCTGAGGATCTACAGACCGCAGCGTTGCTTCTGTTCGATGTGACAGACTAGGGCCCGTCAGCTCTCTACCTACAGGATGTGGTCTGTTCTGGACCCTCTTAATCTCTAGAAAAGGCCTCATACAAGAATTCTCCTCCAGGCACAGCTTCCATGCTGGCCAGCGCTCACACATCATGACATTGGCTTTCTTGCTTACCCGCTTTCCCGATCTGCACCGCCAGTTTTGTCAGCTTCCCCTGTAGAACAGACTTCTCCTTTTTGTGTGGATTTGGTTTCTTCTTTTCTTCTCCATCTCCACCCTCGGCACTTTTCAATGGCTGCATCTCCATGGCAGCTGCTCCATCTTGCTGTTTGGCTGTTCAAGCAAAAGGACATAGTCAATGGAGGCATGTGGTCTGCAGTACCTCAGCCCCATATACATCTAACTAGTTATATCCTCACAGACAGGGACTGACCGCGAACTACATGGAACTACAGGTCATGGTCATATTTTATAGCACAGGGAAGCAAGCTGTAGCCAGGGCCACGTGGCGTGCTGCCAACAAGGTTCTCATACAGAAAGGGAGCAGAGCTTCCAGCGTTCCTGATCATGCTAGGGTCAGGGTGACACAGTGCCCACAGCCGGAGTGAGGGGAAGAAATGCCAGCTCCAATCAGGATCCCTTGTGAAAACGTGGAACCCAGCACCTCCAATAGACAATCTACAAAATGGATGCACTTCGTGCCGCTAATGTCAAGTGGGATACCTGATGAGTAATACAAACCGGATTCCCAAAAAGTTGGGACACTATACAAATCGTGAATAAACACTGAATGCAATGATGTGGAGGCGCCAACTTCTAATATTGTATTCAGAATAGAACATAAATCACGGAACAAAAGCTTAAACTGAGAAAATGTACCATTTTAAGGGAAAAATATGTTGAATCAGAATTTCATGGTGTCAACAAATCCCCAAAAAGTTGGGACAAGGCCATTTTCCCCGCTGTGTGGCATCTCCCCTTCTTCTTACAACACTCCACAGACGTCTGGGGACAGAGGAGACCAGTTTCTCAGGGTTAGAAATAGGAATGCTCTCCCATTCTTGTCTAATACCGGCCTCTAACTGTTCCATCGTCTTGGGCCTTCTTTGTTGCACCTTCCTCTTTATGATGCGCCAAATGTTCTCTATAGGTGACAGATCTGGACTGCAGACCGGCCATTTCAGTACCCGGATCCTTCTCCTACGCAGCCATGATGTTGTGATTGATGCAGAATGTGGTCTGGCATTATCTTGGTGAAAAATGCAGGGTCTTCCCTGAAAGAGATGACGTCTGGATGGAGCAGATGTTGTTCTAGAACCTGAAGATATGTTTCTGCATTGATGGTGCCTTTCCAGACATGCAAGCTGCCCATGCCACACGCACTCATGCCACCCCATACCATCAGAGATGCAGGCTTCTGAACTGAGCGTTGATAACCACTTGGGTTGTCCTTGTCCTCTTTGGTCCGGATGACATGGCGTCCCAGATTTCCAAAAAGAACTTGGAATCGTGACTCGTCTGACCACAGAACAGTCTTCCATTTTGCCACACTCCATGTAAATGATCCCTGGCCCAGTGAAGACGCCTGAGCTTGTGGATCTTGCTTAGAAATGGCTTCTTCTTTGCACTGTAGAGTTTCAGCTGGCAGCGGCGGATGGCACGGTGGATTGTGGTCACTGGCAATGGTTTCTGGAAGTATTCCTGAGCCCCTTCTGGGATTTCCTTTACAGTAGCATTCCTGTTTGTGGTGCAGCGTCGTGTAAGGGCCTGGAGATCACGGGCATCCAGTATGGTTTACGGCCTTGACCCTTACGCACAGAGATTGTTCCAGATTCTCGGAATCTTCGGATGATGTGATGCACAGTTGATGATGATAGATGCAAAGTCTTTGCAATGTTTCGCTGGGTAACACCAGTATCTGATATTGCTCCACTATCTTTCTGCGCAGCATTGTGGGAATTGGTGATCCTCTACCCATCTTGGCTTCTGAGAGACACGGCCGCTCTGAGAAGCTCTTTTTATACCCAATCATGTTGCTAATTGACCTAATTAGTGGTAATTGGTCTTCCAGCTCTTCGTTATGCTCAAATTTACTTTTTCCAGCCTCTTATTGCTACTTGTCCCAACTTTTTGGGGATTTGTTGACACCGTGAAAATTTGAATCAACTTAATTTTACTTTAAAATGATACATTTACTCGGATTAAACGTTTGATCCGTCATCTACGTTCTGTTACACATAACATACTGACATTTGCCGTCTCCACATCATCGCATTCAGCTTTTATTCACAGTTTGTTTATTGTCCCAGCTTTTTGGGGGAATCCGGTTTGTAGATTGGAGGCGCTGACTCACTTTATGGTCAGGGCATTTTATAGGAGCGTTATTCTCCTCTTAATAGAACATCTAGAAAGTCCGGATTACTCGCATTCACTGCACCCTCCTCAGGCTTCCTGCGGACGCTGTGCTGCGCCTCGGCTCCAGAAGGCGGCCTCCTTACCTTTATTTTGGAGGATCTCCACATTTCCATCTTGCATTTTCCCTACATGATAAGAGTTTGACAGACAACAGAGAACAAAACATGAAACATGAGAAGAAACAAGGAAAGGCACAGATGATGGCGCAGAATACAGGTACGGCAGCGGACAGTCCTAGGGCTGGGGGGGGGGGGGGAGACTGGAGGCTTCAAAGGCTCCTCCGTAGGTGTGCAGTCTATACTGAACTCTACTGTATGAATAGAACTATATGTGCAGTCTATACTGAACTCTACTGTATGAATAGAACTATATGTGCAGTCTATACTGAACTCTACTGTATGAATAGAACTATATGTGCAGTCTATACTGAACTCTACTGTATGAATAGAACTATATGTGCAGTCTATACTGAACTCTACTGTATGAATAGAACTATATGTGCAGTCTATACTGAACTCTACTGTATGAATATAACTATATGTGCAGTCTATACTGAACTCTACTGTATGAATATAACTATATGTGCAGTCTATACTGAACTCTACTGTATGAATAGAACTATATGTGCAGTCTATACTGAACTCTATGTGTACTGTATGAATATAACTATATGTGCAGTCTATACTGAACTCTACTGTATGAATATAACTATATGTGCAGTCTATACTGAACTCTACTGTATGAATATAACTATATGTGCAGTCTATACTGAACTCTGTGTGTACTGTATGAATATAACTATATGTGCAGTCTATACTGAACTCTATGTGTACTGTATGACTATAACTATATGTGCAGTCTATACTGAACTCTGTATGTACTGTATGAATATAACTATATGTGCAGTCTATACTGAACTCTATATGTACTGTATGAATATAACTATATGTGCAGTCTATACTGAACTCTATGTGTACTGTATGAATATAACTATATGTGCAGTCTATACTGAACTCTACTGTATGAATATAACTATATGTGCAGTCTATACTGAACTCTATATAATATATATATACAGCATGTATGCAGAGATATCTCATCACTCCTTTTAGCTTCTATGACATCACTACTGGTGACATGACATCACCACTCTGAGCTTCTGTGACATCACTACTGGTGACATGACATCACCACCCTGAGCTTCTATGACATCACTACTGGTGAGATGACATCACCACCCTGAGCTTCTATGACATCACTACTGGTGACATGACATCACCACCCTGAGCTTCTATGACATCACTACTGGTGACATGACATCACCACCCTGAGCTTCTATGACATCACTACTGGTGACATGACATCACCACCCTGAGCTTCTATGACATCACTACTGGTGACATGACATCACCACCCTGAGCTTCTATGACATCACTACTGGTGACATGACATCACCACTCTGAGCTTCTGTGCCATCATTTCTCTAAGCATTCATGACCCAACTGAGGAAGGGTGTGACATAACGAAGCTTAAAGATCCATGAATTCACTGTCGCCAGATGGACACAGAAGATCGCGCATTTATTACAACCAAAAAAACAAAAATAGACATGCCACGCGTTTCATCAGCAGTCCGCCGTCTTCATCAGGCCGCCTCACCGCGGTAGGTAGAAGATATACAGTATATACACAACGGTGACCCGGAAGTGAACGGGTATATAACTGGTTGTAAAGTGTATGAAAACTGATAAATGCTAAATGCAAGAAAAGTAGATAAAAGAAACTAAAAATGATGCCAGCATTCGGAAGCCTGCACTACAAATAAATGTTTAAAACAAGCCGGGGCGAAATATAAGTATCGGGAAACAGGAAGTGACATCACAAGTGTAACCAAGTGACAGGAAAACATTAATGTGCACAACTAGAATCGACAGGGAGTCCCAAAAAGTCACACAGGAGGGGAACGGGGAACAGTCAGGAGTGTGATGTAGAAAATACAGAGAGAAGTCCCAAAAATGCAGAGAGGAGGGGAACAGGGACAGGCAGCAGTCAGGAGTGTGATGTAGAAAATACAGAGAGAAGTCCCAAAAATGCAGAGAGGAGGGGAACAGGACAGGCAGCAGTCAGGAGTGTGATGTAGAAAATACAGAGAGAAGTCCCAAAAATCCAGAGAGGAGGGGAACGGGGACAGGCAGCAGTCAGGAGTGTGATGTAGAAAATACAGAGAGAAGTCCCAAAAATGCAGAGAGGAGGGGAACAGGGACAGGCAGCAGTCAGGAGTGTGATGTAGAAAAATACAGAGAGAAGTCCCAAAAATGCAGAGAGGAGGGGAACAGGGACAGGCAGCAGTCAGGAGTGTGATGTAGAAAAATACAGAGAGAAGTCCCAAAAATGCAGAGAGGAGGGGAACAGGGACAGGCAGCAGTCAGGAGTGTGATGTAGAAAAATACAGAGAGAAGTCCCAAAAATGCAGAGAGGAGGGGAACAGGGACAGGCAGCAGTCAGGAGTGTGATGTAGAAAATACAGACAGAAGTTCCAAAAATGCAGAGAGGAGGGGAACAGGGACAGGCAGCAGTCAGGAGTGTGATGTAGAAAATACAGAGAGAAGTTCCAAAAATGCAGAGAGGAGGGGAACATGGACAGGCAGCAGTCAGGAGGGTGATGTAGAAAATACAGAGAGAAGTCCCAAAAATGCAGAGAGGAGGGCAACAGGGACAGGCAGCAGTCTGGAGTGTGATGTAGAAAATACAGAGAGAAGTTCCAAAAATGCAGAGAGGAGGGGAACATGGACAGGCAGCAGTCAGGAGTGTGATGTAGAAAATACAGAGAGAAGTTCCAAAAATCCAGAGAGGAGGGGAACAGGAACAGGCAGCAGTCAGGAGTGTGATGTAGAAAATACAGAGAGAAGTCCCAAAAATGCAGAGAGGAGGGGAACAGGGACAGGCAGCAGTCAGGAGTGTGATGTAGAAAATACAGAGAGAAGTCCCAAAAATGCCGAGAGGAGGGGAACAGGAACAGGCAGCAGTCAGGAGTGTGATGTAGAAAATACAGAGAGAAGTCCCAAAATCCAGAGAGGAGGGGAACAGGGACAGGCAGCAGTCAGGAGTGTGATGTAGAAAATACAGAGAGAAGTCCCAAAAATGCAGAGAGGAGGGGAATGGGGACAGGCAGCAGTCAGGAGTGTGATGTAGAAAATACAGAGAGAAGTCCCAAAAAGTTATGTACCATTCACTTCCGGGTCACTGTTGTGTATATACTGTATACCGCGGTGAGGCGGCCTGATGAAGACGGCGGACTGCTGATGAAACGCGTAGCACGTCTATATTTTATTTATTTATTGGTTTTAATAAACATCTTTTCTCAGAAGCTCCTGGTGCAGCGCGATTCTTCTCTGTGTCCATGTCTCGTCTCCTCTTCTCTCTTATACATTTCAAGCCTCCGATGGACGTGTCCTGTGTTGAGCACAGGAGGCCGGGTATCCGCTAGCTCTAGTTCCGGTGCTTGTAAAACACCGTCTGGTAAGGAACATATAGTTTTGGGCGGTGTTGCACTAGGGAGCGCCCCATGTTTATTCTTTTACTTGAAAGCACAATTGAAATGTGCCATGGCCTACTGTGACGCGGCCGCCTTCTGTCCGAGGGAGCGACGCGGCCGCCTTCTGTCCGAGGGAGCGACGCGGCCGCCTTCTGTCCGAGGGAGCGACGCGGCCGCCTTCTGTCCGAGGGAGCGACGCGGCCGCCTTCTGTCCGAGGGAGCGACGCGGCCGCCTTCTGTCCGAGGGAACGACGCGGCCGCCTTCTGTCCGAGGGAACGACGCGGCCGCCTTCTGTCCGAGGGAACGACGCGGCCGCCTTCTGTCCGAGGGAACGACGCGGCCGCCTTCTGTCCGAGGGAACGACGCGGCCGCCTTCTGTCCGAGGGAGCGACGCGGCCGCCTTCTGTCCGAGGGAACGACGCGGCCGCCTTCTGTCCGAGGGAACGACGCGGCCGCCTTCTGTCCGAGGAAGCGACGCGGCCGCCTCTGTCCGAGGGAACGACGCGGCCGCCTTCTGTCCGAGGGAACGACATGGCCGCCTTCTGTCAGAGGGAACGACATGGCTTCTGTCCGAGGGAGCGACATGGTCGGCTTCTGTCCGAGGGAGCGACGCGGCCGCCTTCTGTCCGAGGGAGCGACATGGCTTCTGTCCGAGGGAGCGACATGGTCGGCTTCTGTCTGAGGGAACGACATGGTCGGCTTCTGTCCGAGGGAGCGACGCGGCCGCCTTCTGTCCGAGGGAGCGACATGGCTTCTGTCCGAGGGAGGGACATGGTCGGCTTCTGTCTGAGGGAACGACATGGTCGGCTTCTGTCCGAGGGAGCGACATGGTCGGCTTCTGTCCGAGGGAGCGACGCGCCCGCCTTCTGTCCGAGGGAACGACGCGGCCGCCTTCTGTCTGAGGGAACGGCTCGGCCGCCTTCTGTCTGAGGGAACGACGTGGTCGGCTTCTGTCCGAGGGAGCGACATGGTCGGCTTCTGTCTGAGGGAACGGCTCGGCCGCCTTCTGTCTGAGGGAACGACGTGGTCGGCTTCTGTCCGAGGGAGCGATGCGACCACTCCAGATCATTGCTTGGCTGCAGATCCTAACCAGTGCAACCTCCATCATGTGCAGTGCCCCCTCAGTGCTGCCCCCATAGGCTATTGGCATACATGAAGTCATAGTTCAGATGTAATACCCTCTGACTATATAAAGAGAGGGGGCACCACTGAGACCACCACCAGCTCGTCACTCCCAGACTTCACCATTGGCACGTACAATATCAAAGGGAAGACAATGGCTTCCTACAGACATGAGAGCAATGCATCATGGGAATTGCTGTGGGTTGACATACCATTCACTAAGTTGGCATTGGAATTATCAGTGGCGTTTGCCCCTGCGGCACCATCTGAAGCTGCAGGAAGGTGACAGGGTGGATGGGTGGAGCCGACTGTGATAAATTTAAAGAAACAAAGAGAATGAAAATAACTAAAAGAACAAAAATGCAGTAAAAAAAACCAGTGAAGACACGAGGTGTGAGAGTCAGTGGGACATCCAGGGGTAGCAGCTGCTACGTCCTCGACCAGGCTTACATGGACTCAGTGGCCAGCACTGACCTCTCTCGTCAGCAGCCCATCCCAAACAGTAAAGCACTGGGTAACGCTGCGCTGGAATGGAAATGGAACAAGGCAAATGAGATTGTGGGATGCATCCACAGAAGCCTTCAAGAACATGGCTACAGAAGTCAGAGCAGACACGGAACCGGGCGCCTGTGGACAAGGGGAACCACAGCACATGATGGGTCATCAAATTTGGGTTTCTTTAGTCTTAGGGAAGATCTGACAAAAATGAACTCATACATTAGATATAAAAAGTCTACACACCCTGTTAAGATGAAAGGTTTCTGTGATGTATAAAAACCTTTTTCCCCCCTTTTATGTGACCTTTAACCTTCTCAGGACCGTCACACGCAGGATTGCGTCCTGGTGGCGGCCCTGTTGTTCCTCCTGGACGCGCCGATGCGTCCCCTCACGAGAGGCGAGATTTCCTGTGAACGCGCGTGTTCACAGCATCAGACGGTAAACCAGTGGATCTCCAGCCTGCCAGCGGCGATCGTTCGCTGGCAGGCTGGAGATGTGATTTTTTTTTAACCCTTGAAAGGTATATTAGACGCTGTTTTGATAACAGCATCTGATATACCTGCTACCTGCTCCTCTGGTGTCCCTTCTGCTTGGATCGACCACCAGAGGACACAGGCAGCTGTGTAAGTAGCACCAAGCACCACACACACATTACCCCCCTCCCGATCACCCCCCTGTCATTGATCACCCCCCTGTAAGGCCCCATTCAGACGTCCGTATGTGTTTTGTGGATCCGCACATTGCCAGAACTATATAGAAAATGCCTTTTCTTGTCTGCAATTGTCCGAATAGGACATGTTCTATAGGCTCTACAAAAAACGCAGGGTTCGCCCGATCAGGCCTGATCTTGTGCCCACACGCGTTCAGTCCGCCCCATCGCAGTGACAGATTTATTTATTTTTTTCTGATCACTGCAAAAACACTGAAAAAACGCTGCGGCGCTATAAAGATCACTTTTGAGGGGCATGGAGAGTTCATAGAAGATTTTTTTAGGGGGCACAAGTTAGCAGAAATGTATTTATTTATTTATTTTTCTTACAAACTTGTGACAAAAAATAAAACCTCACATGAACTCGCCATACCCCTCACGGAATCCAAATGCGTAAAGATTTTTAGATATTTATATTAATTCCTAGAATATATATTTTTTGGGCACAAGATAGCGGAAAATGTTATTTTTTTTTTTTTTTCTCTTACAAAATAATTTTCCGCTAACTTGCCAAAAGAAAAAATATTCTAGGAACTCTCCATGCCCCTCACGGAATACCTTTGGGTGTATTCTTTCCAAAATGGGGTCACTTGTGGGGTATTTATACTGCCCTGGCATTTTAGAGGCACTAAAGCGTGAGAAGAAGTCTGGGATCCAAATGCCAAAAAATGCCCTCCTAAAAGGTACTCATTGGAATTTGGGCCCCTTTGCGCACCTAGGCTGCAAAAAAGTGTCACACATGTGGTATCGCCGTACTCAGGAGAAGTAGGGCAATGTGTTTTCGGGTGTATTCTTACATATACCCATACTGTGTGTGAGAAATATCTCTGTAAATGACAACTTTTAAAAAAAAAATATACAAAGTTGTCAATTTACAGAGCTATTTCTCTCACCCAGCATGGGTATATGTAAAAAGACTCCCCAAAACACATTGCCCTACTTTTCCTGAGTACGGCGATACCACTTGTGTGACACTTTTCTGCAGCCTAGGTGCGTAAAGGGGCCGAAAGTCCAACGAGTACCTTTAGGCTTTACAGGGTTGCTCACAATTTAGCCCCGTCCAAAATGCCAGAACAGTAAACACACCCCACAAATGACCCCATTTCGGAAAGTAGACACCCCAAGGTATTCGCTGAGGGGCATAGTGAGTCCATGAAAGATTGAACTTTTTGTCACAAGTTAGCGGAAAGGGAGACTTTGTGAGAAAAAAGAACAACAAAAAAATCTATTTCCGCTAACTTGTGCCAAAAAAAAAAAAAAAAAAGCTTTTATGAACTCACTATGCCCCTCACAGAATACCTTGGAGTGTCTTCTTTCCAAAATGGGGTCACATGTGGGGTATTTATACTGCCCTGGCATTTTAGGGGCCCTTTTGCATGAGAATCCAAATGCCTAGCAATGCCCTCCTAAAAGATACTCATTGGAATTTGGGCCCCTTTGCGCACCTAGGCTGCAAAAAAGTGTCACACATGTGGTATCGCCGTACTCAGGAGAAGTTGGGGAATGTGTTTTGGGGTGTCTTTTTACATATACCCATGCTGGGTGAGATAAATATCTCTGTAAAATGACAACTTTGTATAAAAAAAATGGGAAAAGTTGTCTTTTACAGAGATATTTATCTCACCCAGCATGGTAAAAAGACACCCCAAAACACATTGCCCTACTTCTCCTGAGTACGGCGATACCACATGTGTGACACTTTTTTGCCGCCTAGGTGTGCAAAGGGGCCCAAATTCCAATGAGTATCTTTTAGGAGGGCATTGTTAGGCATTTGGATTCCAAACTACTTCTCATACTTTAGGTCCCCTAAAATGCCCGGGAAGTATAAATACCCCACAAGTGAAGGTTGGACTTTTTGGCCATAGTTCCAAAAGATATGTTTGGCCCAAAAACAACACTGCACATCACCAAAAGAACCCCATCTCCAAAGTGAAGCATGGTGGTGGAAGCATCATGCCAAGGGGCTGGTCTTCTTCAGCTGGATCTGGGTCCTTAGTTAAGCTAGAGGGAATTCTGAACAGTTCCAAATACCAGTCAATATTGGCCCAAAACCTTCCGGCTTCTGCTAGAAAGCTGAACATGAAGAGGAACTTCATCTTTCAGCATGGCAACGACCCAAAGCAGACATCCAAATCAACCAAGGAATGGCTTCACCAGAAGAAGATTCAAGTTTTGGAATGGCCCAGCCAGAGCTCAGACCTGAATCCGATTGACAATCTGTGGGGTGATCTGAAGAGGATAGTGCCCAGGAGATGCCCTCACAATCTGACAGATTTGGAGGGTTTCTGCAAAGAAGGGTCAAAATGTGCCATGCTGATAGACTCAGACCCCAAAAGACTGAGTGCTGGAATAACATCAAAAGGTGCTTCAACAAAGTATTCGTTTAAGGGTGTGCACACTTATGCAACCATATTATTTTATTTTTATATTTTTTCTTCCCTCTACCTAAAAGATTTCAGTTTGTTTTTCCATTGAGTTGTACATATGTCTGTGAAGGTTCTCATTTATCCAGGTCATGGTATATCTGTAAAGAATAAATCAAGGCAACTGGACGTCCTGTAGATTTCTTGAAAACGTTTCACTCGTTCTTCCAACGAGCTTTCTCAATTCTGAGTGACTGTACAAGAATTCTGGGAATAAATATGTAACTGAATCAACATCTGGTAATTATACCCAGCATGGGGTCAGAGGTCATTATACCCAGCATGGGGTCAAAGGTGTTGATTCCATTATCCTAATTGGAGTCAGTAGGTGACAATGACCTCCCAGAAAAAGGTGTCAGGACAGCATTGTATGTGGCAGACAATAGATGTCTAACCCTCCCGCCTCTATTCAAGCTTGGCTTCTCCATTTTTACGTAGATGGCCTCCTTCACACCTCGTTTGTACCAATCGGCCTCCTTATCCAAAACACGTACTTGACTGTCTTCGATGGTGTGATCTGTTTCTTTTAGATGTAAGTACACGGCTGAATCTTGACCAGGAACGCTCAGAACTGTATATCGGTGAAACAAAACAACAACTACATCAGCGTATGGCCCAGCATAGAAGAGCCAAAACCTCTGGTCAAGATTCAGCCGTTGAAGACAGTCAAGTGCGTGTTTTGGATAAGGAGGCCGATTGGTACAAACGATGTGTGAAGGAGGCCATCTACGTACAAATGGAGAAGCCAAGCTTGAATAGAGGCGGGAGGGTTAGACATCTATTGTCTGCCACATACAATGCTGTCCTGACACCTTTTTCTGGGAGGTCATTGTCACCTACTGACT
Source organism: Bufo gargarizans (assembly GCF_014858855.1). NCBI lineage: Eukaryota > Metazoa > Chordata > Amphibia > Anura > Bufonidae > Bufo > Bufo gargarizans. The sequence goes on from NC_058083.1 coordinate 454,842,366, forward strand.
CCAATTAGGATAATGGAATCAACACCTTTGACCCCATGCTGGGTATAATGACCTCTGACCCCATGCTGGGTATAATTACCAGATGTTGATTCAGTTACATATTTATTCCCAGAATTCTTGTACAGTCACTCAGAATTGAGAAAGCTCGTTGGAAGAACGAGTGAAACGTTTTCAAGAAATCTACAGGACGTCCAGTTGCCTTGATTTATTCTTTACACATATTGAGTTGTACAGTTTATCACATTAAAGGTGGAAAAAGTTCTGAAATGACTTATCTTTGTCTCATTTTACATCACAGAAACCTGACATTCTAACAGGGGCGTGTAGACTTTTTATATCCACTGTATATGAATGGAAAAAAGGTAGGTCAATCCGGCGCTCAGTAAAAGCAGAATACGGCATGGGCTCAGAACATATGAAAAAGTATAAAAACTCTCCGGCGTCCATGTTGGGGCAGACGTGGCCTTACTGACAGCAGAGCAGGTGTAATGTGATAGATGATGTAGTATGGGGTAGACGTGGCCTTACTGACAGCAGAGCAGGTATAACATGATAAATTATGTAGTATGGGGTGGACGTGGCCTTACTGACAGCAGAGCAGGTATAACATGATAAATTATGTAGTATGGGGTGGAGGTGGCCTTACTGACAGCAGAGCAGGTATAACATGATATATGATGTAGTATGGGGTGGACGTGGCCTTACTGACAGCAGAGCAGGTATAACATGATATATGATGTAGTATGGGGTAGACGTGGCCTTACTGACAGCAGAGCAGGTATAACATGATAAATTATGTAGTATGGGGTAGACGTGGCCTTATTGATGGCAGAGCAGGTATAACATGATATTTGATGTAGTATGGGGTGGACGTGGCCTTACTGACAGCAGAGCAGGTGTAACGTGATAGATGATGTAGTATGGGGTGGACGTGGCCTTACTGACAGCAGAGCAGGTGTAACGTGATAGATGATGTAGTATGGGGTGGAGGTGGCCTTACTGACAGCAGAGCAGATATAACGTGATAAATTATGTAGTATGGGGTGGACGTGGCCTTACTGCTGTCAGTAACGCCAAGTCCACCCCATGATACATCATCTATCACGTTATACCTGCTCAGCTGTCAGTAAGGCCACGTCCACCCCGTACTACATCATCTATTATGTTGTACCTGCTCAGCTGTCAGTAAGACCACGTTCACCCCATACTACATCATCTATCACGTTACATCTGCTCTGCTGTCAGTAAGGCCACCTCCACCCCATACTACATCATATATCATGTTATACCTGCTCTGCTGTCAGTAAGGCCACGTCCGCCCCATACTACATCTATCACGTTACACCTGCTCTGCTGTCAGTAAGGCCACGTCCACCCCATACTACATCATCTATCACGTTACACCTGCTCTGCTGTCAGTAAGGCCACGTCCACCCCATACTATATCATCTATCATGTTATATCTGCTCTGCTGTCAGTAAGGCCACGTCCGCCCCATGCTACATCTATCACATTACACCTGCCCTGCTGTCAGTAAGGCCACGTCCACCCCATACTACATCATCTATCACATTACACCTGCTCTGCTGTCAGTAAGGCCACGTCCACCCCATACTACATCATCTATCACGTTACACCTGCTCTGCTGTCAGTAAGGCCACGTCCACCACATACTACATCATCTATCACGTTACACCTGCTCTGCTGTCAGTAAGGCCACGTCCACCCCATACTACATCATCTATCACGTTACACCTGCTCTGCTGTCAGTAAGGCCACGTCCACCCCATACTACATCATCTATCACATTATAGCTGCTCTGCTGTCAGTAAGGCCACGTCCACCCCATACTACATCATCTATCACGTTACACCTGCTCTGCTGTCAGTAAGGCCACGTCCACCCCATACTACATCATCTATCACGTTACACCTGCTCTGCTGTCAGTAAGGCCACGTCCACCCCATACTATATCATCTATCATGTTATATCTGCTATGCTGTCAGTAAGGCCATGTCTGCCCCAAACATGGACGCCACAGAGTGTTTATACTTTTCATATGTTCTGAGCCCATGATGTATTCTGCTTTTACCCAGCGCCGAATGGACCCAAGTTTTTTCCTTGTACCCGTGTTGGGTTGCCAGTCCTGATCCCGAGCACCTTCTCTGCATTTTTCTCTTTTAAACACATGAATGGACAGGACAAAGGTCTCTCTAATGGACCAGTGACCAGGAGCAGAGGACATCCTCTGTCCCCAGGAAAGAAGGTGTCATCATAGCCACAGATAGGGATTCTTTACTGTAAGAACAGTGAAATTATGGCGCTCCGTCCTAGAGGAGCTTTGATGGCTTGGTCTGGAGTATAAGAATATTATCAGTTATGTGCTCCAGATTTCTGGAGATGTATTTATTCTATGTGCCAGATGTAGGGTGCCGAGAAGGGAATGTATTTCCTCTTACGGGGTAACTGGCGACTACCTCATGGGAGGTCTGTCTCCCTCTGCAGTAAGGTTGTAGGTTGGAATAGATGGGTCCGTCTCTATAAACTATTCAACTATCTCTCTGCTATGTGGCCCAAACGTGACATATTCTGCCACTAGGAAGACTCTACAGAGATGCCACAGTAAGTCTGGGCATCGAACTCACATCATGTCACAGTCCATAGGACTACATTGAGCCACATGAACTTCAAGTTGCATTTAAAAGACAATAGATAGAAAAAATTCTCCCACAAGCTGCTTTAGAAGCAGAACTGCGGAGCTTCAGCCGGCCAGGCATGGACTCATCGACATATGGATGTCTTGATCCCCACGGTCCAGAGTGGCTATGGAGGACAATATCTGAATGGCAGGTCATTCACTTCTCGCCCCTGGATCAGTTAGTGATATGGGGGAGTCTGACAACTGTCCAGCCCAGCCTCTATGACCACGGGATACTATATACCTTGGTGGTACAGTCTACATCTACATGTCTTACGCTACCTGGTAGATTGGCTTCATCCTCCTTTTTCACACCTGTGTGATGACGATGAAAACAAAACAGGAATAAGATGTTAAACGTGAAGCAATGAGACCGGAGCAGCTCACACATCCGATGCGGTGATCATGGCGGCACAAGTACACACTAAGCCACCTCGCCACCCTCATCTCCTCCATCAGAACATAGATGAGAAACACATAAGGTCAGGAATGTCATGATGCTCAGTGCTGGACCCTGGAGCGCCAAGACCAACAGGATTGGGGGGGGGGGGTACTTGCCTTTCTTGTCCTTCTTCTCATCCTCTGTTTCACTCGCTCCTAATAAGGTGAATATGATTCCAGTCTGAGAGTTGACCCCCACAGCAGTGACGAGCATTCTCCCAGATCCCTCCATCACATGGGTGCCTGCAGAAAAGCAAAGTGCATCGTACTCCACAGGAGCCTCTATGCTCTGAGGGCTCAGTGAGACTGAACCAGCCAACTACTTTGCATGATCAGAGGAAGACACGCACAATTAACGACATCTACAAAAAGACCCTGATTCCACTAAGACCTCAAAAAGAAATATATTTTAAGAAGTTGATTTTATTAACCATATCAATAACCCAATTACTTATCATGTAATAACGTGCACAGGGGTCAGAGGTGGAGGCTGCACACACCAGGTCCTTCAACGCCTGGTTACATTACTAGCTTTTGACCCTTTGGTGGCGATCTGCCTTCCTTGACTTTGCACAAATAGAACAGCATTCGTGTTGATTATGTTGACTGAAGCATGAGTCACCAGTATTTAATGTGTGAGATTTCTTGTACAAGTCATTCTACCTTAAGAAAGCCAGTCAGATGACTAGCAAAAAATCTTCAAGGGAAAATGCAAGAGGTCCAGTTACTTTGACAAGACTACTGCTATACACCTGGATCTGGATGAATAAGAAGCTTTAAAACCAAAGGTCAGGTGTAGCTCTGGTCTTTCCCTCAGTGAGGAGAGAGGAGGCCATCTATAGCCCTGGTCTTACCCTCAGTGAGTAGAGAGGAGGCCATCTATAGCTCTGGTCTTACCCTCAGTGAGTAGAGAGGAGGCCATCTATAGCCCTGGTCTTACCCTCAGTGAGTAGAGAGGAGGCCATCTGTAGCTCTGGTCTTACCCTCAGTGAGTAGAGAGGAGGCCATCTATAGCTCTGGTCTTACCCTCAGTGAGTAGAGAGGAGGCCATCAATAGCCCTGGTCTTTCCCTCAGTGAGGAGAGAGGAGGCCATCTATAGCCCTGGTCTTACCCTCAGTGAGTAGAGAGGAGGCCATCTATAGCTCTGGTCTTACTCTCAGTGAGTAGAGAGGAGGCCATCTATAGCTCTGGTCTTACCCTCAGTGAGGAGAGAGGAGGCCATCTATAGCTCTGGTCTTACTCTCAGTGAGGAGAGAGGAGGCCATCTATAGCTCTGGTCTTACCCTCAGTGAGTAGAGAGGAGGCCATCTATAGCTCTGGTCTTACCCTCAGTGAGTAGAGAGGAGGCCATCAATAGCCCTGGTCTTACTCTCAGTGAGGAGAGAGGAGGCCATCTATACCTCTGGTCTTACCCTCAGTGAGGAGAGAGGAGGCCATCTATAGCCCTGGTCTTACCCTCAGTGAGTAGAGAGGAGGCCATCTATAGCTCTGGTCTTACCCTCAGTGAGGAGAGAGGAGGCCATCTATAGCTCAGGTCTTACCCTCAGTGAGGAGAGAGGAGGCCATCTGTAGCTCTGGTCTTACCCTCAGTGAGGAGAGAGGAGGCCATCTATACCTCTGGTCTTACTCTCAGTGAGGAGAGAGGAGGCCATCTATAGCCCTGGTCTTACCCTCAGTGAGGAGAGAGGAGGCCATCTATAGCTCAGGTCTTACCCTCAGTGAGGAGAGAGGAGGCCATCTGTAGCTCTGGTCTTACCCTCAGTGAGTAGAGAGGAGGCCATCTATAGCCCTGGTCTTTCCCTCAGTGAGTAGAGAGGAGGCCATCTATAGCCCTGGTCTTTCCCTCAGTGAGGAGAGAGGAGGCCATCTATAGCTCTGGTCTTACCCTCAGTGAGGAGAGAGGAGGCCATCTATAGCTCTGGTCTTACCCTCAGTGAGGAGAGAGGAGGCCATCCATAGCTCTGGTCTTACTCTCAGTGAGGAGAGAGAAGGCCATCTATACCTCTGGTCTTACTCTCAGTGAGGAGAGAGGAGGCCATCTATAGCCCTGGTCTTACCCTCAGTGAGGAGAGAGGAGGCCATCTATAGCTCAGGTCTTACCCTCAGTGAGGAGAGAGGAGGCCATCTGTAGCTCTGGTCTTACCCTCAGTGAGTAGAGAGGAGGCCATCTATAGCCCTGGTCTTTCCCTCAGTGAGGAGAGAGGAGGCCATCTATAGCTCTGGTCTTACCCTCAGTGAGGAGAGAGGAGGCCATCTGTAGCTCTGGTCTTACCCTCAGTGTGGATAGAGGAGGCCATCCATAGCTCTGGTTTTACACTCAGTGAGGATAGAGGAGGCCATCTATAGCTCTGGTCTTACCCTCAGTGAGGAGAGAGGAGGCCATCCATAGCTCTGGTTTTACACTCAGTGAGGATAGAGGAGGCCATCTATAGCTCTGGTTTTACACTCAGTGAGGATAGAGGAGGCCATCTATAGCTCTGGTCTTACCCTCAGTGAGGAGAGAGGAGGCCATCTATAGCTCTTGTCTTACCCTCAGTGAGGAGGCCATCTATAGCTCTGGTCTTACCCTCAGTGAGGAGAGAGGAGGCAATCTATATCTCTGGTCTTACCCTCAGTGAGGAGAGAGGAGGCCATCTATAGCTCTGGTCTTACCCTCAATGAGGAGAGAGGAGGCCATCTATAGCTCTGTTCTTACCCTCAGTGAGTAGAGAGGAGGCCATCTATAGCTCTGGTCTTACACTCAGTGAGTACAGAGGAGGCCATCTATAGCTCTGGTCTTACCCTCAGTGAGTACAGAGGAGGCCATCTATAGCTCTGGTCTTACCCTCAGTGAGGAGAGAGGAGGCCATCTATAGCTCTGGTCTTACTCTCAGTGAGGAGAGAGGAGGCCATCTATACCTCTGGTCTTACCCTCAGTGAGGAGAGAGGAGGCCATCTACAGCTCTGGTCTTACACCCTCAGTGAGGAGAGAGGAGGCCATCTATAGCTCTGGTCTTACCCTCAGTGAGGAGAGAGAGAGGAGGCCATCTATAGCTCTGGTCTTACCCTCAGTGAGGAGAGAGGAGGCCATCTATAGCTCTGTTCTTACCCTCAGTGAGGAGAGAGAGAGGAGGCCATCTATAGCTCTGGTCTTACCCTCAGTGAGGAGGGAGAGAGGAGGCCATCTATAGCTCTGGTCTTACCCTCAGTGAGGAGAGAGAGAGGCGGCCATCTAAAGCTCTGGTCTTACCCTCAGTGAGGAGAAAGAGAGGAGGCCATCTATAGCTCTGGTCTTACCCTCAGTGAGGAGAGAGAGAGGAGGCCATCTATAGCTCTGGTCTTACCCTCAGTGAGGAGAGAGAGAGGAGGCCATCTATAGCTCTGGTCTTACCCTCAGTGAGGAGAGAGGAGGCCATCTACAGCTCTGGTCTTACACCCTCAGTGAGGAGAGAGGAGGCCATCTATAGCTCTGGTCTTACCCTCAGTGAGGAGAGAGAGAGGAGGCCATCTATAGCTCTGGTCTTACCCTCAGTGAGGAGAGAGGAGGCCATCTATAGCTCTGTTCTTACCCTCAGTGAGGAGAGAGAGAGGAGGCCATCTATAGCTCTGGTCTTACCCTCAGTGAGGAGGGAGAGAGGAGGCCATCTATAGCTCTGGTCTTACCCTCAGTGAGGAGAGAGAGAGGCGGCCATCTAAAGCTCTGGTCTTACCCTCAGTGAGGAGAAAGAGAGGAGGCCATCTATAGCTCTGGTCTTACCCTCAGTGAGGAGAGAGAGAGGAGGCCATCTATAGCTCTGGTCTTACCCTCAGTGAGGAGAGAGAGAGGAGGCCATCTATAGCTCTGGTCTTACCCTCAGTGAGGAGAGAGAGAGAAGGCCATCTATAGCCCTGGTCTTACCCTCAGTGAGGAGAGAGAGAGGAGGCCATCTATAGCCCTGGTCTTACCCTCAGTGAGGAGAGAGAGAGAAGGCCATCTATAGCCCTGGTCTTACCCTCAGTGAGGAGAGAGAGAGGAGGCCATCTAAAGCTCTGGTCTTACCCTCAGTGAGGAGAGAGAGAGAAGGCCATCTATAGCCCTGGTCTTACCCTCAGTGAGGAGAGAGAGAGGAGGCCATCTATAGCTCTGGTCTTACCCTCAGTGAGGAGAGAGAGAGGAGGCCATCTATAGCTCTGGTCTTACCCTCAGTGAGGAGAGAGAGAGAAGGCCATCTATAGCCCTGGTCTTACACATTCCACCACCTCCCTTTATATGGATAACCGTTTTCACCTCTTTGCGGTGTACTACCTGACAACAGCATCGGATCTTTATCCACGGATTTGCGGACCTGGTCAGACTCTCCGGTTAGAGAACTTTCATCAATTTTCAGATCATTTCCCTGAATAAAGATGCCATCCGCTGGCAGCAGGTCCCCTGGGCAGAGAGGAAGCAGGTGAAGGTCAATGAATGGTTAGCCTTCCAGTCCACTTACCAGATCAGCAGCAGCTATGATACACACCGTATTTCACTTGTGCGATGTCCCCAACCACAAGTTCAGCCACAGGGATCTGAATGACCTGAGCTCCCCGCACCACCGTGAACTTCTGCTCCTGCTCGATACGGCTCTGGAGGCCTCGGAACTGCTTTTCTTTGCTCCAGTCATTGAAGGCAGTGACAAACACAACACAGACAACTGAAAGAAGAATGGCGGCTCCTTCAATCCACCCTGCTTCCGACTCGCCCTCATCTTCCGCCCCACCTGCAGATCCACCACAACCTGTAAGAACCACAACAAGAAGGAGATCAGCTGCATGGCCCGAGAAGGCTCATGGCTACCACCAGAAACTGCCTAGAGACCTCCACCCTGGCATCTACTGTCATGTCTGACGTTTGTAGCTGTATTAATACAGTCTTCAAAATGCCTCCATTATAAAGCTGCAATATTATCCTAGGTCTTTCACTACAGCGCTCGTTGATGGAGGTATCTGGGGGGGGTAATATCACACGCGTGATACAGATGCTCCTGTGTAACATCACACAAGTACTGCAAACTCCTCAGTGTAATGTCACACGTGACGCAGAAGCTCCCACCGTGTACTGTCACATGTCAGACACTTGTGTAAGGTCACACATGTAATGTCACATATGTTCCCACCGTGTACTGTCACATGTCAGACACTTGTGTAAGGTCACACATGTAATGTCACATATGTTCCCACCGTGTACTGTCACATGTCAGACACTTGTGTAATATCACATATGTTCCCACCGTGTACTGTCACATGTCAGACACTTGTGTAAGGTCACACATGTAATGTCACATATGTTCCCACCGTGTACTGTCACATGTCAGACACTTGTGTAATGTCACACACGTAATATCACATATGTTCCCACCGTGTACTGTCACATGTCAGACACTTGTGTAATATCACATATGTTCCCACCGTGTACTGTCACATGTCAGACACTTGTGTAAGGTCACACATGTAATATCACATATGTTCCCACCGTGTACTGTCACATGTCATAGACACTTGTGTAAGGTCACACATGTAATGTCACATATGTTCTCACCGTGTACTGTCACATGTCAGACACTTGTGTAATGTCACACATGTAATATCACATATGTTCCCACCGTGTACTGTCACATGTCAGACACTTGTGTAATGTCACACATGTAATATCACATATATTCCCACCGTGTACTGTCACATGTCAGACACTTGTGTAAGGTCACATATATAATGTCACATATGTTCCCACCGTGTACTGTCACATGTCAGACACTTGTGTAAGGTCACACATGTAATGTCACATATGTTCCCACCGTGTACTGTCACATGTCAGACACTTGTGTAATGTCACACATGTAATATCACATATGTTCCCACCGTGTACTGTCACATGTCAGACACTTGTGTAAGGTCACATATATAATGTCACATATGTTCCCACCGTGTACTGTCACATGTCAGACACTTGTGTAAGGTCACACATGTAATGTCACATATGTTCCCACCGTGTACTGTCACATGTCAGATACTTGTGTAAGGTCACACATGTAATGTCACATATGTTCCCACCGTGTACTGTCACATGTCAGATACTTGTGTAAGGTCACACATGTAATGTCACATATGTTCCCACCGTGTACTGTCACATGTCAGACACTTGTGTAAGGTCACATATATAATGTCACATATGTTCCCACCGTGTAATGTCACATGTCAGACACTTGTGTAAGGTCACACATGTAATATCACATATGTTCCCACCGTGTACTGTCACATGTCAGACACTTGTGTAATGTCACACATGTAATATCACATATGTTCCCACCGTGTACTGTCACATGTCACACATGTAATATCACATATGTTCCCACCGTGTACTGTCACATGTCAGACACTTGTGTAAGGTAACACACATGTAATGTCACATATGTTCCCATCGTGTACTGTCACATGTCAGATACTTGTGTAAGGTCACACATGTAATGTCACATATGTTCCCACCGTGTACTGTCACATGTCAGATACTTGTGTAAGGTCACACATGTAATGTCACATATGTTCCCACCGTGTACTGTCACATGTCAGACACTTGTGTAAGGTCACATATATAATGTCACATATGTTCCCACCGTGTACTGTCACATGTCAGACACTTGTGTAAGGTCACACATGTAATGTCACATATGTTCCCACCGTGTACTGTCACATGTCAGATACTTGTGTAAGGTCACACATGTAATGTCACATATGTTCCCACCGTGTACTGTCACATGTCAGATACTTGTGTAAGGTCACACATGTAATGTCACATATGTTCCCACCGTGTACTGTCACATGTCAGACACTTGTGTAAGGTCACATATATAATGTCACATATGTTCCCACCGTGTAATGTCACATGTCAGACACTTGTGTAAGGTCACACATGTAATATCACATATGTTCCCACCGTGTACTGTCACATGTCAGACACTTGTGTAATGTCACACATGTAATATCACATATGTTCCCACCGTGTACTGTCACATGTCACACATGTAATATCACATATGTTCCCACCGTGTACTGTCACATGTCAGACACTTGTGTAAGGTAACACACATGTAATGTCACATATGTTCCCATCGTGTACTGTCACATGTCAGACACTTGTGTAAGGTCACACATGTAATGTCACACGTGACGCAGAAGCTCCCACCGTGTACTGTCACATGTAAGACACTTGTGTAAGGTAACACACATGTAATGTCACATATGTTCCCACCGTGTACTGTCACATGTCAGACACTTGTGTAAGGTCACACATGTAATGTCACATATGTTCCCACCGTGTACTGTCACATGTCATAGACACTTGTGTAAGGTCACACATGTAATGTCACATATGTTCCCACCGTGTACTGTCACATGTCAGACACTTGTGTAATGTCACACACGTAATATCACATATGTTCCCACCGTGTACTGTCACATGTCATAGACACTTGTGTAAGGTCACACATGTAATGTCACATATGTTCTCACCGTGTACTGTCACATGTCAGACACTTGTGTAATGTCACACATGTAATATCACATATGTTCCCACCGTGTACTGTCACATGTCAGACACTTGTGTAATGTCACACATGTAATATCACATATGTTCCCACCGTGTACTGTCACATGTCAGACACTTGTGTAAGGTCACATATATAATGTCACATATGTTCCCACCGTGTACTGTCACATGTCAGACACTTGTGTAATGTCACACATGTAATATCACATATGTTCCCACCGTGTACTGTCACATGTCAGACACTTGTGTAAGGTAACACACATGTAATGTCACATATGTTCCCACCGTGTACTGTCACATGTCAGACACTTGTGTAAGGTCACACATGTAATATCACATATGTTCCCACCGTGTACTGTCACATGTCAGACACTTGTGTAATGTCACACATGTAATATCACATATGTTCCCACCGTGTACTGTCACATGTCAGACACTTGTGTAAGGTAACACACATGTAATGTCACATATGTTCCCACCGTGTACTGTCACATGTCAGACACTTGTGTAAGGTCACACATGTAATATCACATATGTTCCCACCGTGTACTGTCACATGTCAGACACTTGTGTAATGTCACACATGTAATATCACATATGTTCCCACCGTGTACTGTCACATGTCAGACACTTGTGTAAGGTCACACATGTAATGTCACATATGTTCCCACTGTGTACTGTCACATGCCATAGACACTTGTGTAATGTCACACATGTAATGTCACATATGTTCCCACCGTGTACTGTCACATGTCAGACACTTGTGTAATGTCACACATGTAATGTCACATATGTTACCACCGTGTACTGTCACATGTCAGATACTTGTGTAAGGTCACACATGTAATGTCACATATGTTCCCACCGTGTACTGTCACATGTCAGACACTTGAGTAATGTCACACATGTAATATCACATATGTTCCCACCGTGTACTGTCACATGTAATAGACACTTGTGTAAGGTCACACATGTAATGTCACATATGTTCCCACCGTGTACTGTCACATGTCAGACACTTGTGTAAGGTCACACATGTAATGTCACATATGTTCCCACCGTGTACTGTCACATGTCAGATACTTGTGTAAGTTCACACATGTAATGTCACATATGTTCCCACCGTGTACTGTCACATGTCAGATACTTGTGTAAGGTCACACATGTAATGTCACATGTCAGACACTTGTGTAAGGTCACACATGTAATGTCACATATGTTCCCACCGTGTACTGTCACATGTCAGACACTTGTGTAAGGTCACACATGTAATGTCACATATGTTCCCACCGTGTACTGTCACATGTCAGACACTTGTGTAAGGTCACATATATAATGTCACATATGTTCCCACCGTGTAATGTCACATGTCAGACACTTGTGTAAGGTCACACATGTAATGTCACATATGTTCCCACCGTGTACTGTCACATGTCAGACACTTGTGTAAGGTCACACATGTAATGTCACATATGTTCCCACCGTGTACTGTCACATGTCAGACACTTGTGTAAGGTAACACACATGTAATGTCACATATGTTCCCACCGTATACGGTCACATGTCAGACACTTGTGTAAGGTCACACATGTAATATCACATATGTTCCCACCGTGTACTGTCACATGTCAGACACTTGTGTAAGGTCACACATGTAATGTCACATATGTTCCCACCGTGTACTGTCACATGTCAGACACTTGTGGAAGGTCACACATGTAATATCACATATGTTCCCACCGTGTACCGTCACATGTCAGACACTTGTGTAAGGTCACACATGTAATATCACATATGTTCCCACCGTGTACTGTCACATGTCATAGACACTTGTGTAAGGTCACACATGTAATGTCACATATGTTCCCACCGTGTACTGTCACATGTCAGACACTTGTGTAATGTCACACATGTAATATCACATATGTTCCCACCGTGTACTGTCACATGTCAGACACTTGTGTAAGGTGACCTTACACAAGTGTCTGACATGTGACAGTACACGGTGGGAACATATGTGATATTACATGTGTGACATTACACAAGTGTCTGACATGTGACAGTACACGGTGGGAACATATGTGACATTATATATGTGACCTGGTCACATATATAATGTCACATATGTTCCCACCGTGTACTGTCACATGTCAGACACTTGTGTAATGTCACACATGTAATATCACATATGTTCCCACCGTGTACTGTCACATGTCAGACACTTGTGTAAGGTCACACATGTAATATCACATATGTTCCCACCGTGTACTGTCACATGTCAGACACTTGTGTAATGTCACACATGTAATGTTACATATGTTCCCACCGTGTACTGTCACATGTCAGACACTTGTGTAAGGTCACACATGTAATATCACATATGTTCCCACCGTGTACTGTCACATGTCACACATGTAATATCACATATGTTCCCACCGTGTACTGTCACATGTCAGACACTTGTGTAAGGTCACACATGTAATGTCACATATGTTCCCACCGTGTACTGTCACATGTCAGACACTTGTGTAAGGTCACACATGTAATGTCACATATGTTCCCACCGTGTACTGTCACATGTCAGATACTTGTGTAAGGTCACACATGTAATGTCACATGTCAGACACTTGTGTAAGGTCACACATGTAATGTCACATATGTTCCCACCGTGTACGGTCACATGTCAGACACTTGTGTAAGGTAACACACATGTAATGTCACATATGTTCCCACCGTGTACTGTCACATGTCAGATACTTGTGTAAGGTCACACATGTAATGTCACATATGTTCCCACTGTGTACTGTCACATGCCATAGACACTTGTGTAATGTCACACATGTAATGTCACATATGTTCCCACCGTGTACTGTCACATGCCAGATACTTGTGTAAGGTCACACATGTAATGTCACATATGTTCCCACCGTGTACTGTCACATGTCAGATACTTGTGTAAGGTCACACATGTAATGTCACATATGTTCCCACCGTGTACTGTCACATGTCAGACACTTGTGTAAGGTCACACATGTAATGTCACATATGTTCCCACCGTGTACTGTCACATGTCATAGACACTTGTGTAAGGTCACACATGTAATGTCACATATGTTCCCACCGTGTACTGTCACATGTCAGATACTTGTGTAATGTCACACATATAATATCCCATATGTTCCCACCGTGTACTGTCACATGTCAGACACTTGTGTAAGGTCACACATGTAATGTCACATATGTTCCCACCGTGTACTGTCACATGTCATAGACACTTGTGTAATGTCACACATATAATATCACATATGTTCCCACCGTGTACTGTCACATGTCAGATACTTGTGTAAGGTCACACATGTAATATCACATATGTTCCCACCGTGTACTGTCACATGTCAGACACTTGTGTAAGGTCACACATGTAATGTCACATATGTTCTCACAGTGTACTGTCACATGTCATAGACACTTGTGTAATGTCACACATGTAATGTCACATATGTTCCCACCGTGTACTGTCACATGTCAGACACTTGTGTAAGGTAACACACATGTAATGTCACATGTTCCCACCGTGTACTGTCACATGTCAGATACTTGTGTAATGTCACACATATAATATCCCATATGTTCCCACCGTGTACTGTCACATGTCAGACACTTGTGTAAGGTCACACATGTAATGTCACATATGTTCCCACCGTGTACTGTCACATGTCATAGACACTTGTGTAATGTCACACATGTAATGTCACATATGTTCTCACAGTGTACTGTCACATGTCAGACACTTGTGTAATGTCACACATGTAATGTCACATATGTTCCCACCGTGTACTGTCACATGTCAGATACTTGTGTAAGGTCACACATGTAATATCACATATGTTCCCACCGTGTACTGTCACATGTCAGACACTTGTGTAAGGTCACACATGTAATGTCACATATGTTCTCACAGTGTACTGTCACATGTCATAGACACTTGTGTAATGTCACACATGTAATGTCACATATGTTCCCACCGTGTACTGTCACATGTCAGACACTTGTGTAAGGTAACACACATGTAATGTCACATGTTCCCACCGTGTACTGTCACATGTCATAGACACTTGTGTAATGTCACACATGCAAAGTCACATATGTTCCCACCGTGTACTGTCACATGTCAGACACTTGTGTAAGGTCACACATGTAATGTCACATATGTTCCCACCGTGTACTGTCACATGTCAGATACTTGTGTAAGGTCACACATGTAATGTCACATGTCAGACACTTGTGTAAGGTCACACATGTAATGTCACATATGTTCCCACCGTGTACTGTCACATGTCAGACACTTGTGTAATGTCACACATGTAATATCACATATGTTCCCACCGTGTACTGTCACATGTCATAGACACTTGTGTAATGTCACACATGTAATGTCACATATGTTCCCACCGTGTACTGTCACATGTCAGACACTTGTGTAAGGTCACACATGTAATGTCACATATGTTCCCACCGTGTACTGTCACATGTCAGACACTTGTGTATGGTCACATATGTTCCCACTGTGTACTGTCACATGTCAGACACTTGTGTAAGGTCACACATGTAATATCACATATGTTCCCACCGTGTACTGTCACATGTCAGACACTTGTGTAAGGTCACACATGTAATGTCACATATGTTCCCACCGTGTACTGTCACATGTCATAGACACTTGTGTAAGGTCACACATGTAATGTCACATATGTTCCCACCGTGTATTGTCACATGTCATAGACACTTGTGTAAGGTCACACATGTAATGTCACATATGTTCCCACCGTGTACTGTCACTCGCCATATAAACGCTCTCGGGTTATATCACATATGGAATGTGCTTCCTGTGTTGGGACGTCTCTGGGGTATGACCTGCTGTCCTCCTGCCCCTTTCTTGGTCCCACTGAGTTGTGTCCTCTTCACCCACCTTCGATATCTCCTCCGGGTGGTTGGTAGAATGACAGCCCCAGAGATATAATGGCTGCGATCTCCAGGATGATCAGCGTCACGTCCTGCAGCGCTTCCCATACGAGCTGTAAGAACGTTTTTGGCTTCTTTGGAGGTATAAAGTTTTTTCCAAATACTTGTCGCCTTTTCTCTAGATCTTCTATTGTGCCCGGGAGTCCTGAGGAGAGAGACGAGAGCTGAGGCCGGCAGGAGAGGACATGCTGGAGTAAGGGTCCATTCACGGACCTTGCGGACCACACATCACCGGCTCTATAGATTACTAATAGAATACGCATAATCTTGTCCGCAATTGCAGACAGGAATAAGACATGTTCTATTTTTTTTTCATGAACAGAATTGCGGACCCAGAAGTGCGGGTCCGCATTTCTGGATCCGGGCAGCACATAGTGCGGCCTCATAGAAATCAATGGGTCCGCAATTCCGTTCCGCATTTTGGCGGACGTGTGAATAGACCCACAAGTTTGGAGCCTCCAATGAAAAGCTTCATCAAAGTGACACATATGGGCAGCACATGCCAACCGACAACACGTGTTGTACCGCACACTGAGGTCATATGTTGTGTCTGCACTACTAAAGAGCCACGTAACTGACCTCATCACTATAAGGGCTCATGCACACGACCGTATGTATTTTGCAGAACGGAAGAGCCGCCCCTAATAGAACAGTCCTATCCCTGTCCATAATGCGGACAATAATAGGACATGTTCTTTTTTTTTTTTTGTGGAACAGAAATATGGACATACGGAAATGGAACGCACACAGAGTAACTTCCTCTTTTTTTTGTGTGGACCTTTTGAACTGAATGGTTTCGTATACGGTCCGCAAAAAAACCCCAAAAAACGAACAGACAAGGAAAGAAAATACGTTTGTGTACAAGAGCCCCAATAGACATGTATAGACACAAACCATGGGATCAGAATACATAGTTGACGATGTCCCTATAGATGACAGAGATCGCCTTGACGCTCGGCAGACGGGCTCAAATACTTTTGTACAAAACGATTTGCCAGGTATCTGGCACTTCTAGTGTAGTGTACTCTATATTGCAGGTTTCTGTCTTCATGTTGTCCCCTGTAGATGACGCCGCCATACTGCCAGCACGGCGCAGAAACAAGTACAGAGATTGTCCGCATGACGCCACTAGAGGGAGTGGCCGGCTTGGTCCCCAGACTCTATGGCGAGGCCATCCCTACGTCACGTCAGGCCCTGTTCACACAGTCGGTGGCTGCACTACCCACACCTGGAAGTCACTGCCGTGTGAACCAGGCCCGAGCCAAGGGTCTTCTCAGGGGAGACCTCTTATGGGGGCAGTCATTTGCAGGATCTTCCATAAGTGAACGCTTTGCAGCGTCAGGAAGCAGGTGAGCCCACCTGCAAGTAAACGGTAAGCGTATTAACCCATCGAGCACTGGTGCCATTGGTTTAATTATGCGCTGCACAGTCACTGTCCTCAGACAGAAATGCTGGATTGCTGCACTCGTCCGGCGGTTCTGTCTCTGGCAGATATGGTCTGATTAAACACTAGGTCTTACCACAAGCGGGAGGGTTTCCCCTGCTGCCCAATAAAATGGCTCTCAGAGGCTACTTTGGGGTAGTGTTCTTCTTTGTGAAAGGTTGTTGACTGCTAGACACGCCTCTACAACGCGCTCAAAGACAATGTGCCAATTTACCAGGCTTTTTGAGGGGGCACCATAGGATTTAGAGAAGTAGGATGGTCGTTTCCATGAATTGCCACAATCGAGCCCATTCTGACTGAGCTGTTACAAGATGTTGGGGGCAGTGGTTTCCTGAGGGCACGCACACGTGGTGAACAGCCTCTGTCCAGTTCAGGTAGACCACCAGTGGGTAAGATGATGTGACCTGCACAAGCAGCCCCCACAGTTGTGTTGTACACCATCCACACACAGGAGGCCTCCTAAAAAAAAAACTGTTTCTGTCCGGACCATTTCCAGGTACTTAGCAGAAGGAAATTTGGTGTCACTGCATCCACTATGTGTCCTGCCACTGAAAAGCAGCCACCATCGCCTTCGTCTGCAGGGAATGCTGCACTACCACAGTCTGGATCTGTATTGTCTATCCTGATTAATCCAGGTTATGTTTGTGATTAAAGAGTCCAGTCTCTGCTGTGGCGCTAGTGTGATGATCTGCGAAGCCAGCCGGTCACCCGTAGTAGAGATATGAGGACATCCTGCCGCCACATGTGGTCCTCTCATGGCAGGGGTGACAACTGCTGGTGTGATGATCGGGGAAGCCATCGCATATGACAGCCGGTCACCCCTAGTAGTGATATGTGCAGGACATTCTGCCGCCACATGTGCTCCTCTCATGGCAGAGCTGACAACTGCTGGTGTGATGATCGGGGAATCCATTACATATGACAGCCGGTCACCCGTAGTAGATACGAGGACACTGACAGCTCAGTGATATGTGCAGGACATCCTGCCACCACATGTGTTCCTCTCATGGCAGGGCTGACAACTGCTAATGTGATGATCGGGGAAGCCATCGCATATGACAGCCGGTCACCCCTAGTAGTGATACGAGGACACTAACAGCCCAGTGATATGTGCAGGACATCCTGACACCACATGTGTTCCTCTCATGGCAGGGATGACAACTGCTGGTGTGATGATCGGGGAAGCCATTACATATGACAGCCGGTCACCCGTAGTAGAGATATGAGGACATTCTGCCGCCACATGTGTTCCTCTCATGGCAGGGCTGACAACTGCTGGTGTAATGATCGGGGAGCCATCGCATATGACAGTTGGTCACCTCTAGTAGAGGATACAGCTCAGTGATATGTGCAGGACATCCTGCCGCCACATGTGCTCCTCTCATGGCAGGGCTGACAACTGCTGGTGTGATGACCGAGGGGGGCCATCGCATATGACAGCCAGTCACCCATAGTAGAGATACGAGGACACTGACAGCTCAGTGATATGTGCAGGACATCCTGCCACCACATGTGTTCCTCTCGTGGCAGGGCTGACAACTGCTGGAGTGATGATCGGGGGAGCCATCGCATATGACAGCCAGTCACCCATAGTAGAGATATGAGGACACTCAGTGATATGTGCAGGACATCCTGCCGCCACATGTGTCCCTCTCATGGCAGGGATGACAACTGCTGGTGTGATGACCGAGGGGGGCCATCGCATATGACAGCCAGTCACCCATAGTAGAGATATGAGGACACTCAGTGATATGTGCAGGACATCCTGCCGCCACATGTGTTCCTCTCATGGCAGGGATGACAACTGCTGGAGTGATGATCGGGGGAGCCATGGCATATGACAGTCGTCACCCCTAGTAGAGATACGAGGACACTCAGTGATATGTGCAGGACATCCTGCCGCCACATGTGTTCCTCTCATGGCAGGGATGACAACTGCTGGTGTGATGACCGAGGGGGGCCATCGCATATGACAGCCAGTCACCCCTAGTAGAGATATGAGGACACTCAGTGATATGTGCAGGACATCCTGACACCACATGTGGTCCTCTCATGGCAGGGATGACAACTGCTGGTGTAATGATCGGGGAAGCCAGCCAGTCACCCGTAGTAGAGATATGAGGACATCCTGCCGCCACATGTGTTCCTCTCATGGCAGGGCTGACAACTGCTGGTGTAATGATCGGGGAAGCCATTACATATGACAGCCAGTCACCCCTAGTAGAGATACGAGGACACTAACAGCTCAGTGATATGTGCAGGACATCCTGACACCACATGTGCTCCTCTCATGGCAGGGATGACAACTGCTGGTGTGATGATCGGGGAAGCCATCACATACGACAGTCGGTCACCTCTAGTAGTGATACGAGGACACTGACAGCTCAGTGATATGTGCAGGACATCCTGCCGCCACATGTGTTCCCCTCATGGCAGGGGTGACAACTGCTGGTGTGATGATCGGGGAAGCCATCACATACGACAGTCGGTCACCCATAGTAGAGATACGAGGACACTGACAGCTCAGTGATATGTGCAGGACATCCTGCCGCCACATGTGTTCCCCTCATGGCAGGGATGACAACTGCTGGTGTGATGATCGGGGAAGCCATTACATACTGTGGGTCTCCCTTGTAGTGATAGGGGGACACTAACAGCTCAGTGATATGTGCAGGACATCCTGCCGCCACATGTGTTCCCCTCATGGCAGGGCTGACAACTGCTGGTGTGATGATCGGGGAAGCCATTACATATGACAGCCAGTCACCTCTAGTAGTGATACGAGGACACTAACAGCTCAGTGATATGTGCAGTACATCCTGCCGCCACATGTGTTCCCCTCATGGCAGGGATGACAACTGCTGGTGTGATGATCGGGGGAGCCATCGCATATGACAGCCAGTCACCCATAGTAGAGATACGAGGACACTCAGTGATATGTGCAGGACATCCTGACACCACATGTGTTCCTCTCCTGGCAGGGCTGACAACTGAATAATGCTTGACTGCACACAGCTAGGGGTTCCCAGGAATGTCTTCTCCAGATTATAGATAGAAAACTCCAAACAATAGTTGTCATATGCAGAATCTAAGCTTTTATTGCATTTTTCAAACTACAACTAAAGTTAAATAAATCATAACATAAATCAGCTTCGATCTATATAGAATATCACAACGTAACAATGTATCATCAGGAGAAACTAACTACAATGAAAATAAAGATACCGCAAAACAATGGGGCGGCGCTAGCAGGTAGACATGAGGAGAGTGAGCATAATCCACAGCCAATCTCTTCATTTTGGAGAGGACTGACACACATAGTCCCCCTCTAGACATCATCAGAGTCGGCTGACCCTTTCTTGGGTTCTCAGGGTTGCCGTCTACATGGGAGGGGGGGTGTCAAGCCGCGGCCTGGAGCGCTGGTACCCTGCCTCGAGCCCTCGCAAGTGCCCAGGGGAGGAGTTCAGTATGTAAGTGCCCAGGGGAGGAGTTCAGTATGTAAGTGCCCAGGGGAGGAGTTCAGTATGTAAGTGCCCAGGGGAGGAGTTCAGTATGTAAGTGCCCAGGGGAGGAGTTCACTGTGTAGGTTCCCAGGGGAGGAGTTCACTGTGTAGGTGCCCAGGGGAGGAGTTTACTGTGTAGGTGCCCAGGGGAGGAGTTCACTGTGTAGGTGCCCAGGGGAGGAGTTCACTGTGTAGGTGCCCAGGCTGCTCTGCCTTCTTTTCACTTTACTCCTCCCCAGTCTCTGCCTTTGCCCGCCCTCAAGTCCGGACCCATCGATGAGGCAAGACTTGGAGGGCGGGCAAAGGCAGAGACTGGGGAGGAGTAAAGTGAAAAGAAGGCAGAGCAGCCTGGGCACCTACACAGTGAACTCCTCCCCTGGGCACTTGCGAGGGCTCATTTGCATATGAATTAAACTCAGTTTTTCCTGCTGGTGCAAGTCTAAAGACAAAGACAAAGGTCCTGTTACAATCCTGTATAGGTGGCTACAGAGCCATGTAAGCGCTGTGTATGGCCATATGGAGGTGACAGACGCCCTTTAAAGACTCTGTCTCAGTCTTAAAACCAGGGTGGATAAAAATCAATGATTTTATTTAACCACTTCAGTCCCCCTAGCTTAAACCCCCTTCTGCACTACACTACTTTCACCGTTTATCGCTCGGTCATGCAACTTACCACCCAAATGAATGTTACCTTCTTTTCTTCTCACTAATAGAGCTTTCATTTGGTGGTATTTCTTTGCTGCTGACATTTTTTTTTTTGTTATTAATCGAAATTTTACGAAATTTTTCACTTTCAGTTGTAATTTTTATTTTTTTTTTAAACGGCATCCATATATAAATTTTTCGCAAAATTTATTGTTCTACATGTCTTTGATAAAAAAAAAATGATTGGGTAAAAAAAAAAAATGGTTTGGGTAAAAGTTATAGCGTTTACAAACTATGGTACAAAAATGTGAATTTCCGCTTTTTGAAGCAGCTCTGACTTTCTGAACACCTGTCATGTTTCCTGAGGTTCTACAATGCCCAGACAGTAGAAACACCCCACAAATGACCCCATTTCGGAAAGTAGACACGCTAAGGTATTCGCTGATAGGCATAGTGAGTTCATAGAACTTTTTATTTTTTGTCACAAGTTAGAGGAAAATTATGATTTTTTTTTTATTTTTTTCTAACAAAGTCTCATATTCCACTAACTTGTGACAAAAAAATAAAAACTTCCATGAACTCACTATGCCCATCACGAAATAGCTTGGGGTGTCTTCTTTCCAAAATGGGGTCACTTGTAGGGTAGTTATACTGCCCTGGCATTTTAGGGGCCCTAATGCGTGAGAAGTAGTTTGAAATCAAAATCTGTAAAAAAAATGGCCGGTGAAATCCGAAAGGTGCTCTTTGGAATGTGGGCCCCTTTGCCCACCTAGGCTGCAAAACACCTAGGCTGCAAAAAAGTGTCACACGTGTGGTATCGCCGTACTCAGGAGAAGTTGGGGAATGTGTTTTGGGGTGTCATTTTACATATACCCATGCTGGGTGAGAGAAATATCTTGGTCAAATGCCAACTTTGTATAAAAAAAAAAAAAAGGAAAAGTTGTCTTTTGCCGAGATATTTCTCTCACCCAGCATGGGTATATGTAAAATGACACCCCAAAACACATTCCCCAACTTCTCCTGAGTACGACGATACCAGATGTGTGACACTTTTTTGCAGCCTAGGTGGGCAAATGAGCCCACATTCCAAAGAGCACCTTTCGGATTTCACAGGGCATTTTTTCCAAATTTTGATTTCAAACTACTTCTCACGTATTAGGGCCCCTAAAATGCCAGGGCAGTATAACTACCCCACAAGTGACCCCATTTTGGAAAGAAGATCTTTATATTTATTCAGACAAAGTATTTGTCAAGTTGATGCCATGCCCATGCTCCTCTGTTGGTTAGAGTGCAATGAGATCGAGCAGTGGATTAGCCGGTCATTTTTACCATTGTATTTGTAAGGTGTCGCACACCAGGCGATGAATTAGGCGATGCGTCTTTGGATTCGACAGGGCGCAGATGGATCCCGTTCAATGAGACTACTTGGTCAGCTCATGAAGTAGAGGCAAAAGTGCAGCTAAAAGGGTCAAGTCGTAAACATCCGTTTATCATTGTGAAAAGGCGAAGTCTGACAGAAGATGTAAGTATTTTAAGAAAATTGTTGCCCGGCACCTTTCAAGGCTGACAAAAAAAATTAACCACCCTGGAGGAGAGTAAAAATGTAAATGCCTTTGTGTCTAATTCATGCATAAAAAAGGCCCAAATAAACAGAACCCCGTGCCACCAGAAGTAGTCCAAGGTAACTTTCACATCTGCGGGTTTGAGATCACATCACTCCAGTTTTATCGTCATTCATTGTCACTGGGGACAAAACTGAACAGAGTCCCCAGAATGCATTCCGTTCCTGTGCCGGACAAAAAAAACGTAGCAAGCAGTGTTTTTGTGTTCAGCGCGGGAAACTGAAGAAGCAGATCCAGTTTTTCCAATTTCTTCATTTTCGATATATTACAACCGGATCCGTTGTGAATGGATGCAGCGGGTTGTATTATTATAGCGGAAGCGTTTTGCTGTGGTTTTGAGATCCCCGGCTGGACAGTGAAAACGCCCAAGAGAAAGTAGCCTAAAACAGTGTGCCCCCAAAACAGGTCCACTTTCATTAGTAAGTGTGCCTAAAAAGGGCATAAAACAGTGTAATAACTGCGCCCCAGAGCGTCCACGCCAGCTACACAGCTTAGTGTCATCCCAGGGGCGGACCGGGAACTTAAAGTGGCCCCATGTTGTAGCCAAGTCCAAATTGACAGAAGGTGGGGCAACACGAGCCACACGTAGGCAGGGACAACAATAGTGCTGCACAAAATACCGCAACAACCACGGCCCTATCACCCTACTGAGGACGGCCATACGGCAGAGCTCAGGAGGGCACCCGGCTGTGCAAGTACCTGGTACTCCTAGCATTACTTAATGCTGAGAGCATCAATTCATTACGTCTCAGCGTTTATCGGAGTATTCCTTTTTAGGTTAGGGCCATATGCACCTTCAGACATAGAAAACGTGGACATCCACCAATCGCCCCCCTTCTCACTGAGCCCCTCCGTGAGTCATCAGAGGTCGCCCCGATAGGGAAGTGCCATCAACAAGGGGCAAACCGGAAAAGATTTATGGTACTCGCAGACGTGATCCACTGGCTAACCCTCGTGTTCCTGCCCGTCACTTTGTGACGAAGCGCGAGCGAGACCCAGGTCGAGCCGGAACACGATACGATACGTCTGCGAGTATCATAAATCTTTTACGGTTTGCCCCTTGTTGATGGCACTTCCCTATCGGGGCTCAGTGAGAAGGGGGGCGATTGGTGGATGTCCACGTTTTCTATGTCTGAAGGTGCATATGGGCCTAACCTAAAAAGGAATACTCCGAGGATTTAAAGCAGCGCGGTCCGATAAACGCTAAGACTGACTGTGTGAATTGTACCCACTGATCCATTCATTATGCCCTGGACAGTGACCGTACGGAGGGCTTGGGCGGCCTCCTGGGCATCAGCCCTCCAGGAAATTCCCCTGTGGGGTCTATGGCCAGTCCGCCCCCGACTACCCCCAGTCTCTATATCATTAATACATATACTAAATAATAGGGGACCCAGCACGGAACCTTGGGGACCACCAGAGGCCAGGACACTGGCACCACCTCGCTGCCTATAATGGGGGCCTAATCAGGGCTGCTCCGCCTTACAGGCCACTGGACTTGGGGCCCATGAGACAGCAGATTGGCACAAAAGGTGACATCGCTGTGACCTGCTGTGCGTGAAACCTGGCGTGCGGGAGGGGAACGGTAGTGAGGGAGCAGGGAGCCGATGATGATAGTGATGACTGATGATGATAGTGATGACCGATAATGTGATGACTGATGATGATTGTGATGACTGATAATGTGATGACTGATGATGATAGTGATGACTGATAATGTGATGATAGTGATGACTGATAATGTGATGACTGATGAGGATAGTGATGACCGATGAGGATAGTGATGACCGATAATGTGATGACTGATGATGATAGTGATGACTGATGATGATAGTGATGACTGATGATGATAGTGATGACTGATGATGATAGTGATGATGACTGATAATGTGATGACTGATGATGACAGTGTCGAGTTCAGTGATTGATAATGACTTTGGAGTGATTAATAATGATGAAGAGGGTAGTAGTGACGATGATAGTGATGACTGATGATGATAGTGATGACTGATAATGTGATGACTGATGATGATAGTGATGACTGATAATGTGATGACTGATGATGATAGTGATGACTGATAATGTGATGACTGATGATGGTAGTGATAACTGATAATGTGATGACTGATGATGATAGTGATAACTGATAATGTGATGACAAATGATGATAGTGATGACTGATAATGACTGATGATAGTGATGACTGATGATAGTGATGACTGATTATGATATTGATGACTGATGATGACTGATGAGGATAGTGATGATGACTGATAATGTGATGACTGATGATGACAGTGTCGAGTTCAGTGATTGATAATGACTTTGGAGTGATTAATAATGATGATGAGGGTAGTAGTGATGATGACTGATGATGATAGTGATGATGACTGATAATGTGATGACTGATGATGACAGTGTCGAGTTCAGTGATTGATAATGACTTTGGAGTGATTAATAATGATGATGAGGGTAGTAGTGATGATGATTGGGAGCCTGCACCGATGGGTATTCCCATGAAGCGGATCCTGTCTCTTCTTGCGGTTACATTTCCTGAGCACATTTTGCTGCACTTCCACAAATGGCGGCACTCACTGATGTCGGTGCACCTATGTTTTGGTGTAAATTAGGGTAAATTAGCCAAGCAATAGGCGATATAGAAAAAGCGACTATCTCCAGCGCAGCCGCCCACCAACGTAAAGGGGTGAGGGGTGCACAGTGTGCCGGTGGCCCCTCCGGATCACATGTCTCCAGACTCTCCGCCATCTCTTATTGATGCTCCGCTCAGGTGAAGGTTTCCGCTATCACCATGGGACACAATGGCGCAGCTATTGAAAGCATCCACCTCGCGAGCACAAGTCTGTCAGCGGCCGCTCCGCTCTGATGGGCAGCAGCATCCATAATTCATTTGGCATCAGACGTGTCCAGGGGCACAGCACAAGGTCCAAAAGAGCGCCTCCGATAATCCAGAAAGGACAAGAGCCCAAGCCGCCAACACTCACGGCACAGAACAGGAAGCACTTCATACCAATTCTCTCGCTGCCAGAGGGGTGCTCGGGGTCCCTTGCTGCTCCGGTGATTCAGGAGGCTCCACACCAGTCCAATTTGTTTGTCCGGCCGCATACAATGAAAGCGACGTTTCGACTTAATTTGGCTTGATAAAGACTTGTTCAGATCGAAACGTCGCTTTCATTGTATGCGGTCGGACAAACAAAGAATAGGACTGGAGCCTCCTGAATCACTGGAGCAGCAGAAACACTGCCACATCTCACACTGCGGCCAAACAGAAAAGAAACCAACTGTAAATATGAGAAATGTACTTGTAATAGACATCAATACATGTGTGTGTGCAGTGTATACATGTGTGTGCGTGTGCGCGCAGTGTATACATGAGTGTGCGTGTGCGCGCAGTGTATACATGAGTGTGCGTGTGCGCGCAGTGTATACATGAGTGTGCGTGTGCGCGCAGTGTATACATGAGTGTGCGTGTGCGCGCAGTGTATACATGAGTGTGCGTGTGCGTGCAGTGTATACATGAGTGTGCGTGCAGTGTATACATGAGTGTGCGTGTGCGTGCAGTGTATACATGTGTGTGCGTGTGTGTGCAGTGTATACATGTGTGCGTGCAGTGTATACGTGTGTGCGCAGTGTATACATGTGTGTGTGCGCAGTGTATACATGTGTGTGCGCAGTGTATACATGTGTGTGCGCAGTGTATACATGTGTGTGTGCGCAGTGTATACATGTGTGTGTGCGCAGTGTATACATGTGTGTGTGCGCAGTGTATACATGTGTGTGTGCGCAGTGTATACATGTGTGTGTGCGCAGTGTATACATGTGTGTGTGTGCAGTGTATACATGTGTGTGTGTGCAGTGTATACATGTGTGTGTGTGCAGTGTATACATGTGTGTGTGTGCAGTGTATACATGTGTGTGTGTGCAGTGTATACATGTGTGTGTGTGCAGTGTATACATGTGTGTGTGTGCAGTGTATACATGTGTGTGTGTGCAGTGTATACATGTGTGTGTGTGCAGTGTATACATGTGTGTGTGTGCAGTGTATACATGTGTGTGTGCAGTGTATACATGTGTGTGTGTGTGTGTGTGCAGTGTATACATGTGTGTGTGTGCATGCAGTGTATACATGTGTGTGTGTGCAGTGTATACATGTGTGTGTGTGCAGTGTATACATGTGTGTGTGTGTGCAGTGTAGACGTGTGTGTGTGTGCAGTGTAGACATGTTGTGTGTGCAGTGTATACATGTGTGTGTGTGCAGTGTATACATGTGTGTGTGTGCAGTGTATACATGTGTGTGTGTGCAGTGTATACATGTGTGTGTGCAGTGTATACATGTGTGTAGTGTATACATGTGTGTGTGTGTGTGCAGTGTATACATGTGTGTGCAGTGTATACATGTGTGTGTGTGTGCAGTGTATACATGTGTGTGCAGTGTATACATGTGTGTGTAGTGTATACATGTGTGTGTGCAGTGTATACATGTGTGTGCAGTGTAGACGTGTGTGCAGTGTAGACGTGTGTGCAGTGTATACATGTGTGTGTGCAGTGTATACGTGTGTGCAGTGTATACATGTGTGCATGTGTGTGCAGTGTATACATGTGTGTGCAGTGTATATATGTGTGTGTGCAGTATAAATGTGCGTGCGTGTGTGCAGTGTATGTGTGTGCAGTGTATATATGTGTGTGCAGTGTATATATGTGTGTGCAGTGTATATATGTGTGTGCGTGCGTGCAGTGTATGTGTGCAGTGTATATATGTGTGTGCAGTGTATATATGTGTGTGCAGTGTATATATGTGTGTGCAGTGTATATATGTGTGTGCAGTGTATATATGTGTGTGTGCAGTAGAAATGTGTGTGCGTGTGTGCAGTGTATACGTGTGTGAAGTGTATACGTGTGTGAAGTGTATACGTGTGTGCAGTGTATACGTGTGTGCAGTGTATACGTGTGTGCAGTGTATACGTGTGTGCAGTGTATATATGTGTGCAGTGTATATATGTGTGCAGTGTATATATGTGTGCGTGTGTGCAGTGTATGTGCGTGTGTGCAGGTGTGCAGTGTATGTGCGTGTGTGCAGTGTATATGCGTGTGTGCAGTGTATATGCGTGTGTGCAGTGTATATATGTGTGTGCAGTGTATATATGTGTGTGCAGTGTATGTGTGTGCATGTGTGCAGTGTATATATATATATATATATGTGTGTGTGTGTGCTGTGTATGTGTGTGTGCAGTGTATGTGTGTGTGCAGTGTATATATGTATGTGTGTGTGTGCAGTGTGTATATATATATGTGTGTGTGTGTGTGTGTGTGTGTGCTGTGTATGTGTGTGTGCAGTGTATGTGTGTGTGCAGTGTATATATGTATATGTGCAGTGTGTATATATATACACTACGTGCAGAATTATTAGGCAAATGAGTATTTTGCCCACATCATCCTCTTTCTGCATGTTGTCTTACTCCAAGCTGTATAGGCTCGAAAGCCTACTACCAATTAAGCATATTAGGTGATGTGCATCTCTGTAATGAGAAGGGGTGTGGTCTAATGACATCAACACCCTATATCAGGTGTGCATAATTATTAGGCAACTTCCTTTCCTTTGGCAAAATGGGTCAAAAGAAGGACTTGACAGGCTCAGAAAAGTCACAAATAGTGAGATATCTTGCAGAGGGATGCAGCACTCTTAAAATTGCAAAGCTTCTGAAGCGTGATCATCGAACAATCAAGCGTTTCATTCAAAATAGTCAACAGGGTCGCAAGAAGCGTGTGGAAAAACCAAGGCGCAAAATACCTGCCCATGAACTGAGAAAAGTCAAGCGTGCAGCTGCCAAGATGCCACTTGCCACCAGTTTGGCCATATTTCAGAGCTGCAACATCACTGGAGTGCCCAAAAGCACAAGGTGTGCAATACTCAGAGACATGGCCAAGGTAAGAAAGGCTGAAAGACGACCACCACTGAACAAGACACACAAGCTGAAACGTCAAGACTGGGCCAAGAAATATCTCAAGACTGATTTTTCTAAGGTTTTATGGACTGATGAAATGAGAGTGAGTCTTGATGGGCCAGATGGATGGACCCGTGGCTGGATTGGTAAAGGGCAGAGAGCTCCAGTCCGACTCAGACGCCAGCAAGGTGGAGGTGGAGTACTGGTTTGGGCTGGTATCATCAAAGATGAGCTTGTGGGGCCTTTTCGGGTTGAGGATGGAGTCAAGCTCAACTCCCAGTCCTACTGCCAGTTTCTGGAAGACACCTTCTTCAAGCAGTGGTACAGGAAGAAGTCTGCATCCTTCAAGAAAAACATGATTTTCATGCAGGACAATGCTCCATCACACGCGTCCAAGTACTCCACAGCGTGGCTGGCAAGAAAGGGTATAAAAGAAGACAATCTAATGACATGGCCTCCTTGTTCACCTGATCTGAACCCCATTGAGAACCTGTGGTCCATCATCAAATGTGAGATTTACAAGGAGGGAAAACAGTCCACCTCTCTGAACAGTGTCTGGGAGGCTGTGGTTGCTGCTGCACGCAATGTTGATGGTGAACAGATCAAAACACTGACAGAATCCATGGATGGCAGGCTTCTGAGTGTCCTTGCAAAGAAAGGTGGCTATATTGGTCACTGATTTGTTTTTGTTTTGTTTTTGAATGTCAGAAATGTATATTTGTGAATGTTGAGATGTTATATTGGTTTCACTGGTAAAAATAAATAATTGAAATGGGTATATATTTGTTTTTTGTTAAGTTGCCTAATAATTATGCACAGTAATAGTCACCTGCACACACAGATATCCCCCTAAAATAGCTAAAACTAAAAACAAACTAAAAACTACTTCCAAAAATATTCAGCTTTGATATTAATGAGTTTTTTGGGTTCATTGAGAACATGGTTGTTGTTCAATAATAAAATTAATCCTCAAAAATACAACTTGCCTAATAATTCTGCACTCCCTGTATGTGTGTGTGTGCAGTGTATATATGTATGTGTGAGTGCAGTGTATATATGTATGTGTGTGTGTGTGTGTGTGTGCGCAGTGTATATATGTATGTGTGTGTGTGTGCAGTGTATATATATATATGTGTGTGTGTGTGCAGTGTATATATGTATGTGTGAGTGCAGTGTATATATGTATGTGTGTGTGTGTGTGTGTGTGTGCAGTGTATATATGTATGTGTGTGTGCAGTGTATATATATATATGTGTGTGTGTGTGTGTGTGCAGTGTATATATGTATGTGTGTGTGCAGTGTATATATGTGAGGATCGGGAATACGTTGTGAAATGGATCATAAAAACCAACTGAACCTTGTAAAGTTTTGGTTCTAGGGAGTACTGGCAATGCCCAAGCCTCAGGAGATCGTGGGACCGAAACCTAACTGTCTAGACTATGCAGGAATGAGGGCCGAAAAGAACTATGTAGATAGGAAGAGAATCCTTGAATAGTTCCCCAGACAACAGCTATCTGCTAGCTGTGGTCCGCGCGTTGTTCTACTGTGCGCCCCTGAGACTTGTTTTAACGCTTGAGACGTGAAGACCGACCTACTACCTGAATCTTCTACCGTGAGGAAATGCTGGACCTTGTCCAAAACCCGATTCAACGTGGTTGTAGGGAGTCCGAGGTTAGTACGGAAAGAAGCTACGAAGCCATAATATACAAGATTCTGTCTATGCTCTCCCATGAGTGAGGGAATGCAATGCAATGAAGCCACCAGCGAAAATGGATTCCTGGTCGTGGTAAAAAGGCAATGACTTTGCGCGGGGACCTGGTTGACAAGATATGATCCACTACGGTCAGAGACTGAAATGCTAGAGGGAATTGCCCTACTTGTTCCTTCTCTGGCAGGACCTGAACGAAGCATGAATAATGAAAGAAAGACGAAATATCTGCGTAAGACACGACAATGATGCTGTAGGGCGAACCGGACCAGTGTGCGGTCAAAACATAAAGTGAGCCATCAACATGGATTATTAGGAAATTAGGGAAGCAGGTATGTATGTGATATGGGCCAAATCAGCCCAGATGCACAGACGGACAACCAACCAGGCAATCAGCCCAGCAGGACTGAAAACAGTCATCGGGCCCCCGAAGCCATGGGGCCGAAGCAGTCGTCGGGCCCCCGAAGCCATGGGGCCGAAGCAGTCGTCGGGCCCCCGAAGCCATGGGGCCGAAGCAGTCGTCGGGCCCCCAAAGCCATGAACAGCTTGTAAAAACATAGCAGGAAACTTCCTGGCCCACTGACCTCCGCTGAGGAGCTGTTTGGTGAACTGGGGCAGGAGACCAATCTGAGTGAATACGAACCAGAAGTAACAGGAGACCAGTCTGAGTGAATACGAACCAGAAGTAACAGGAGACCAGTCTGAGTGAATACGAACCAGAAGTAACAGAAGACCAGTCTGAGTGAATACGAACCATAAGTAAAAGGAGACCAGTCTGAGTGATCATGAACCAGAAGTAAAAGGAGACCAGTCTGAGCGAATACGAACCAGAAGTAACAGGAGACCAGTCTGAGTGATCATGAACCAGAAGTAGAAGGAGACCAGTCTGAGTGAATACGAACCAGAAGTAAAAGGAGACCAGTCTGAGTGATCATGAACCAGAAGTAGAAGGAGACCAGTCTGAGTGAATAGGAACCAGAAGTAACAGGAGACCAGTCTGAGTGAATACGAACCAGAAGTAAAAGGAGACCAGTCTGAGTGAATACGAACCAGAAGTAACAGGAGACCAGTCTGAGTGATCATGAACCAGAAGTAACAGGAAACCAATCTGAGTGATTATGAACCAGGAGTAAAAGGAGACCAATCTGAGTGAATACGAACCAGAAGTAAAAGGAGACCAGTCTGAGTGAATATGAACCAGAAGTAACAGGAGACCAGTCTGAGTGAATACGAACCAGGAGTAACAGGAGACCAGTCTGAGTGATTATGAACCAGAAGTAACAGGAGACCAGTCTGAGTGATTATGAACCAGGATTAACCAGAAAGTAGGCCTATGGAATGTAACAGACCACTGAGGAAAGGAACGTAAGCCTTAAAAGAACGCAGTTATGTTTGTCGGGAGAGAGGTACCAGAGCGGTGGGTGCAGACTGCCCCGGTTAGATTGAGCAAAACCATGATGTAGCAATGAACAGGAGAATGCAGCTTTGAGTGGGAGCAGAGTACAACACATGATGTAACAACAAATGAGTGAATGCAGCTTTGGATGCGAGTGGTACCTAAAAACATGGTATAGGCGCAGCTCCGAGTATGGGTAGCGCATGAAAAGCATGGTATAAAGCAGACGTATAAATGCAACCTGAAAGTGAGCAGAGTATTGACGTGATGCGAAAGCAGACATGTGGACGCAGCTCTAGTAGTGAAAGGAGTATGGAACAAGATGTGAAAAGCAGACATGCGGGCGCAGCTGTGGATGTGAACGGAATATTAACTTGATGTGACCGCAGACATGGAAAGCGGCTTTGGTGAGTGGGGTATACAACCTGGTGTAGCAGTAGAAGTGTGAACACAACTTTGGGTATAAGCAGAGCATGAAAATTGGTATAAACGCAGCTCTGGTTGTGAGTGGAGCAAGGTGGGAACACCAGGGTGGTGCGTCCAGAGCATGAAAACGGAGTAACAGTAGCAGCTATGGCTGTAAGCCGAGTATACAACATGTAATAACAGGCATGTAATACGGATCCGGCTGACGGCTGGGGACGGAATGAGATGTAACAGCCAACAGATGAGCGCAGCTTGAATGTGAGACCAATCTGAGTGAATACAAACCAAGAGTAGAAAAGTGCAGGACAGTAAGGACGTGCGGATGCAGCATAAGACATGAAATAAAAGCCGAAAGTGTAAATGCCGCTCAGGATAACAGCGGAGCATGAAAGTGTGAGATTGTGGATAAGCTCTGCCTGTATATTTATGTTTACATTGTACTGGAGCTGTCATTTGGCATTCTGGGCACTAGAGGCCGCTGTTCTGCAGCACAGTCAGCACACTCTGGGATCTGCATATGCAAAGCAGATGATGACTCATGCTTCTGTGTGAACCAGGAAGTGTTGATCTGACATGGTGGAAGGATTGTGCTGTGAGGGGCTGAATCCGATTCCATCCTGGCTTGCGGATGTCCGGCAGTGAATGGACACTCAAAGGAAGGAGAGTATCTGCTGTCCCCTGTCTGGATCCAGCACTTTGAAAGAGAGGTTGTCCCAGGAAGACCAGTTCCAGTGTATGGACAGAAAACCTTAGCATCAAGCAAGGCCGCACGGTTGCTGAGAGCTTGGTGGCCATCCCGGGTAAGCGTCATCCTAGGGCCCAGAACGGACGCAGGGCAGTACACCTGATTACCAATTGTACTTTACTGTTTGGCGCCTAAAGTAACAGAGACTAACCTAGGCCTTGTATTAGCTAGTTAGATAGGGTTATAGCTTTGTTAGGCCTTACTGTACTGGACTGCAGCGCAGTAATTGACTTGCAGGCTCTGCTGCGTCTGCCACCGGTTAGGTGTGTCTTCTATAGCGGCACAGTACGACTTGTAGGCTCTGCTGTGTACGCCAGCAGGCTAGGCCTGTCCCTCGGACAGGGACGGTGACTGTGGGCCTGGGGTATTACTTATACTGTTTGTACTTGTGTTAATACTGTTTCCAAAGTAAAGTTTATATTCTTGCATATAAAGCTGGTGTCAGTGTCGCTTTCCTTGTCTGTGACTTTGCTGTATCCTGGGGAGCCCACCCCGGTACACGGCTTACGAAAGTGAAATACATGAAGTCTAAAGATGGTGGTAGCGGGGGGGGGGGGGGGGGGGAGACACATGGCAAGGAACAGCTACAGCAAGAGGCCTAAACAATAAACGCTGCGTCCGATCTCCAAACATGCGCGTGTCACATGCAGCCCGGGTACCGCTTACTTCAGCTGGTTTGCTGTAAAGAAACTTTTCATACGAGACGAATGAAGCAAAGTGAAACTTGTAAGATTTATAGGAACTAACTCCTATCACCAACAAACAAAATTGAAAAGCAAATGGAAGTATTTTGGCCCAACGAGCAAACCTGAGGGAGCAGATTCTGAGGCAAAGCCTCCCGTTCGCTAGCAAAGTCGGATCCGACCGGCCTGGAGAGACGGCCCCGGCCCAACCTACGTACGTAGTATGGCATGTGCATGCTATGGTAGCAGAGAGCAAAATAACAAGCTCCATGCTGCAAAGAAAGACTCCTACCACCAGAGAAGCTAGTCTGCTAATGGCACCCAGCGGCAGCTGTGCACCTGAGAGGACACACCTGTGAGTGAGGGTGTGGCTCATATATGAAGAGCCTCCGCCCCTCCCACAAATGCAGGCTGACTAATCAGCCTTACCAACATATATATATATAAATGTGTGTGCAGTGTATATACAGGTCCTTCTAAAAAAATTAGCATATTGTGATAAAGTTCATTATTTTCTGTAATGTGCTGATAAACATTAGACTTTCATATATTTTAGATTCATTACACACAACTGAAGTAGTTCAAGCCTTTTATTGTTTTAATATTGATGATTTTGGCCACAGCTCATGAAAACCCAAAATTCCTATCTCAAAAAATTAGCATATTTCATCCGACCAATAAAAGAAAAGTGTTTTTAATACAAAAAAAGTCAACCTTCAAAATATTATGTTCAGTTCTGCCCTCAATACTTGGTCGGGAATCCTTTTGCAGAAATGCCTGCTTCAATGCGGCGTGGCATGGAGGCAATCAGCCTGTGGCACTGCTGAGGTGTTATGGAGGCCCAGGATGCTTCAATGCGGCGTGGCATGGAGGCAATCAGCCTGTGGCACTGCTGAGGTGTTATGGAGGCCCAGGATGCTTCAGTGCGGCGTGGCATGGAGGCAATCAGCCTGTGGCACTGCTGAGGTGTTATGGAGGCCCAGGATGCTTCACTGCGGCGTGGCATGGAGGCAATCAGCCTGTGGCACTGCTGAGGTGTTATGGAGGCCCAGGAGGCTTCGATAGCGGCGTGGCATGGAGGCAATCAGCCTGTGGCACTGCTGAGGTGTTATGGAGGCCCAGGAGGCTTCAATGCGGCGTGGCATTGAGGCAATCAGCCTGTGGCACTGCTGAGGTGTTATGGAGGCCCAGGATGCTTCACTGCGGCGTGGCATGGAGGCAATCAGCCTGTGGCACTGCTGAGGTGTTATGGAGGCCCAGGATGCTTCGATAGCGGCCTTAAGCTCATCCAGAGTGTTGGGTCTTGCGTCTCTCACTTTCTCTTCCCAATATCCCACAGATTCTCTATGGGGTTCAGGTCAGGAGAGTTGGCAGGCCAATTGAGCCCAGTAATACCATGGTCAGTAAACCAGTTACCAGTGGTGTTGGCGCTGTGAGCAGGTGCCAGGTTGTGCTGAAAAATGAAATCTTCATCTCCATAAAGCTTTTCAGCAGATGGAAGCATGAAGTGCTCCACAATCTCCTGATAGCGGCTGCATTGCCCCTGCCCTTGATAAAACACAGTGGACCAACACCAGCAGCTGACATGGCGCCCCAGACCATCACTGACTGTGGGCACTGGACACTGGACTTCAGGCATTTGGGCATTTCCCTCTCCCCAGTCTCCTCCAGACTCTGGCACCTTGATTTCCGAATGACATGCAACAGTCCAGTGCTGCTTCTCTGTAGCCCAGGTCAGGCGCTTCTGCCGCTGTTTCTGGGGAATGCAGCACCTGTAGCCCATTTCCTGCACACGCCTGTACACGGGGGCTCTGGATGTTTCTACTCCAGACTCAGTCCACTGCTTCCGCAGGTCCCCCAAGGTCTTGAATCGGTCCTTCTCCACAATCTTCCTCAGGGTCCGGTCACCTCTTCTTGTTGTGCAGCGTTTTCTGCCACACTTTTTCCTTCCCACAGACTGCCCACTGAGGGGCCTTGATACAGCGCTCTGGGAACAGCCTATTCCTTCAGACATGTCTTTCTGTGTCTTACCCTCTTGCTTGAGGGGTCAATGATGGCCTTCTGGACAGCAGTCAGGTCGGCAGTCTGACCCATGATTGCCGTTTGGAGTAATGAACCCGGCTGGGAGTTTTTAAAAGCCTCAGGAATCTTTTGCAGGTGTTTAGAGTTAATTAGTTGATTCAGATGATTAGGTTAATAGCTCGTTTAGAGAACCTTTTCAGGATATGCTAATTTTCTGAGATAGGAATTTTGGGTTTTCATGAGCTGTGGCCAAAATCATCAATATTAAAACAATAAAAGGCTTGAACTACTTCAGTTGTGTGTAATGAATCTAAAATATATGAAAGTCTAATGTTTATCAGCACATTACAGAAAATAATGAACTTTATCACAATATGCTAATTTTTTGAGAAGGACCTGTATATTGGTTGTAACAAGTGGTTATTTCAGTCAACGTTGCTCTTCTATCAGCTTGAATCAGTCGGCCCATTCTCCTCTGACCTCTAGCATCAACAAGGCATTCTCGCCCACAGGACGGCCGCATACTGGAGGTTTTTCCCTTTTCACACCATCTTTGTAAACCCTAGAAATGGTTGTGCGTGAGAATCCCAGTAACTGAGCAGATTGTGAAATACTCAGACCGGCCCGTCTAGCACCAACAACCATGCCACGCTCAAAATGGCTTAAATCACCTTTCTTTCCCATTCTGACATTCAGTTTGGAGTTCAGGAGATTGTCTTGACCAGGACCACAACCCGACATGCATCGAAGCCACTGCCATGTGATTGGTTGACTAGATAATCGCATTCATGAGAAATAGAACAGGTGTTCCTAATAATTCTTTTGGTGAGTGTATATTATACACAGTACACATTATATATATATATATATATATATATATATATACAGTACAGACCAAAAGTTTGGACACACCTTCTCATTCAAAGAGTTTTCTTTATATTCACGACTATGAAAATTGTAGATTCACACTGAAGGCATCAAAACTATGAATTATCACATGTGGAATTATCTACATAACAAAAAAGTGTGAAACAACTGAACATATGTCATATTCTAGGTTCTTTAAAGTTGCCACCTTTTGCTTTGATTACTGCTTTGCACACTCTTTGCATTCTCTTGATAAGCTTCAAGAGGTAGTCACCTGAAATGGTCTTCACTTCACAGGTGTGCCCTGTCAGGTTTAATAAGTGGGATTTCTGGCCTTATAAATGGCGTTGGGACCATCAGTTGCGTTGTGGAGAAGTCAGGTGGACACACAGCTGATAGTCCTACTGAATAGACTGTTCGAATCTGTATTATGGAAGAAAAAAAAGCAGCTAAGTAAAGAAAAACGAGTGGCCATCATTACTTTAAGAAATGAAGGTCAGTCAGTCCGAAAAATTGGGAAAACTTTGAAAGTGTCCCCAAGTGCAGTCACAAAAACCATCAAGCACTACAAAGAAACTGGCTCACATGCGGACCGCCCCAGGAAAGGAAGACCAATAGTCACCTCTGCTGCGGAGGAGAAGTTTATCCGAGTCACCAGCCTCAGAAATCGCAGGTTAACAGCAGCTCAGATTAGAGACCAGGTCAAGGCGTGAGGAGCTGGATTCCTATTTATACCGGGTCACCGACTTAGGTTACAAGTACGGCGGGTCGAACTTCTACGACTACCACAGGTCTTTTTCAGCCAAGGCGGCTGCCGCCCTCGCCCAGTTCCAGTTCATCACGGACTGGGCGAACCTGGACATGGAGCTGTTCTGTCGTCATTTTGCTGGGTTGCAGGCCCCCACATGCGCAGCGTGCCAATCCATCCAGCGCACGGCCGACTGGTGTCCCAACCTCCCCACCTCGGGCCGGGAAGGTTCCCTGCCTGGCCCCTCCGGCGCACAGCGGTTCCAAGGGTCCACTGACAAGCTGGGCAGGCCCATTGCTTACCTAGGGCAGAGTCAGGTCTGCAACAACTTTAACGCCGGGGGTTGTGGTTTCAACAGCTGCAGGGCCTTGCACGTCTGCTCCCTCTGCTTCAGGGCCCACCCCCGCTGCCCGAAGAGGCAGCGTAAGACGCTATGACTGGCCGACATCAATATTGAGCTCTTGGGCATCCTGTTGCGAGACCACCCCGATCGCCAGGCGGTGGAGTTCCTTCTCGCCGGCTTCAAGGGGGGCTTCGATACCGGCTTGGTGGCCCTCCCTCAAGTGTCCTGGGAGGGAAGGAACCTACAGTCTGCCATTCAAGACCCAGAAGCGGTAGCCACCCTGTTGCAGGACGAAGTTCGGAAGGGTTTTCTCCTAGGCCCGTTTAAAGTCATTCCATTTGCTACTTGGAGGGTAAATCCTATTGGCCTGGTCTCCAAGCAGGCCTCAAATAAAAAAACGTTTGATTTACGACTTGTCAGCGCCTCACATGTCACCGATTCCCAGCCTCAACTCCCTGATCCCGTCAGAAGAGTTCTCGATGTCCTACGCATCCATAGACGAGGCCATTCAATACATCCGGCTGGCCGGGGAGGGTGCTTGGTTGGCCAAGGCCGACATCGCGGACGCCTTCAAGCTGCTCCCCATTCTTCCTCGGCTATGGCGATATTATGGGTTGCATTGGGCAGACGGGTTCTATTTTGCTGACCGGCTCACCTTTGGGTCAAAAAGCAGCCCGTGGCTGTTCGACAGGTTCGCCTGTGCGCTGCACTGGATCCTTGTCCATCATGGGAGGCTAGGTATGGTCATACATTACTTGGATGATTTCCTGATAGTCGAGAGGCCCGAGAGCCCCCCCTCGGGGTTGGCGAGTTTGCTCCAGCTGTTCGCCGGCCTCGAGGTCCCCGTGGCATCCGCCAAGACAGAGGGCCCAGGCACCAGGGTTACCTTCTTGGGCATCACCCTGGATTCGGTCCGCATGGAGGCCAGCCTCCCCGCGGTCAAGCTGGCAAAAATCAAAGCCGCCGTTTCATCCGCGGCCTCTTCCGGGGTTTTGTCCAAGCGGGAGCTCCAGTCCCTGTTAGGGTTCCTCACCTGCACATTCAAAATCATGCCGCAGGGCAGGTCCTTTGTTTCCCGGCTCCTCAACCTCCTGCCAACCGCTCCGGATCAGGACTCCACCATCCGGCTGGACGGTCACGCCATGGCGGACCTTCGAATGTGGCGAGCTTTCCTGACCGGGTGGAACGGTATCTCGATATTTGTACCATCCACGGACGCGGCATCCCCCACGGTTTTCACCGATGCCGCGGCCTCCCGCGGGTTCGCAGCTATCTTCTACCCGCAGTGGTTGGTCGGCAGTTGGCCGGTAGAGCTCCTGTCCGAGGCTGAGGCCATGAGGTCCTCGCCGCTATTGGAATTGTACCCCATAGTGGCGGCTGCCCACATCTGGGGTCCGCTCTGGGCAAACAGGTCAGTAATATTCAGAACGGACAGTCAGGTCCTGGTCGAGGTCATTTCAAAGGGAAGGGCAAAATCCCTCAGGATCATGGCCCTGCTGCGTAAGCTTGTCTGGCTGTCCCTGGAGTTTAACTTCAACGTTTTCGCCTTCCATGTCCAGGGAACGCAGAACGTGGCGGCCGACGCCCTGTCACGATTTAACTTCGATATTTTCTTCCAGGAACTCCCGGAGGCGGATCCCGTCGGCATTCCAGCTCCGCCTTACAGCGCCCTCCTGCTGAACTAGAGCCCTTGATAGCGACCGCACGGTCATTAGTCCAGCGGTCGCTAGCCGCCAACACCGCCAGGAACTACGACGCCGGGTTCAGCTTGTTTAAGCGGTTCGCTGACACCCACCCACAAGGGGAGGTGGACGAGGTCACCTTTATCATGGCCTTCATAGCCCATTGCCACACCCACCGCCACCTCTCTTAATACCATCAAGCTGTATTTGGCCGGCATCCAACACCACCGGATGCTCAGCGACCCTTCTGCCAGATTCATCTTTTCTAATCAGGCCATCAAAGCCACCCTCAGGGGCATTCAGAAGGTTAGCACGGCGGTCCAGGTGCGCAGGCAGCCGGTGTCAGGGGAGCTCTTCCGCAAGTTATCCGCAGCCCTAGACGGTCTTCCTTTTGGGCAACCAGCAAGCATCATCACCAAAGCAGCCATGTACCTCGGGTTCTATGGGTTCCTCAGGCCCGGGGAGTTCACCTGCAGCGCCATCTCCCGCACAACCCTGCTCAGGCGGCATCTCACCTGGCACTCTGATCACTTCATCCTATCCATCCCATCCTTAAAGACCAGTCAGACCGGTCCTCCCACAGAGGTGGAATTTTTCCCGACGGCCACCTCTGTGGGGTGTCCTATCAAGGTGCTCAAGGAGCTCCTGGCCTCCCTTCAGTCTTCCGATCAACGGTAGGCCCCTGTCTTCTACCCTGTTCATCTCCAACATCCGTACCCTGGCCGCAGGGCTGGGTTTCAACCCTAGCACGATATCCGGGCACTCCTTCCGCATAGGGGCCGCATCCGCAGCATCAAGTCACCAGGTACCAGCGCATGTCATCCGCAAGATGGGTCGTTGGCGGTCGTCCTGCTTCACAAGGTACATTCCGAATCCACGGGCGGAGATCTCCAGAGCCTTTTGTTCCTTGGCGTTATAGTTCACACTATGCTTCAATAAATGCTTCACTCCCTACTACGTACCAGTTCTCTTTTGGCCACTATTTCAGGCCGTACCTAGTCACTGGCGCCGGGCACACTCCAGCCAGTTGGGTTAGGACAATCGGTAGGCATGCCTATTCTGTTCCTCGCTTAGCTCCTCCCACAACTGAAAATATATCATATTCTAGGTTCTTCAAAGTAGCCACCTTTTGCTTTGATTACTGCTTTGCACACTCTTTGCATTCTCTTGATAAGCTTCAAGAGGTAGTCACCTGAAATGGTCTTCACTTCACAGGTGTGCCCTGTCAGGTTTAATAAGTGGGATTTCTTGCCTTATAAATGGGGTTGGGACCATCAGTTGCGTTGTGGAGAAGTCAGGTGGATGCACAGCTGATAGTCCTACTGAATAGACTGTTCGAATTTGTATTATGGCAAAAAAAAAAGCAGCTAAGTAAAGAAAAACGAGTGGCCATCATTACTTTAAGAAATGAAGGTCAGTCAGTCCGAAAAATTGGGAAAACTTTGAAAGTGTCCCCAAGTGCAGTCACAAAAACCATCAAGCGCTACAAAGAAACTGTCTCACATGCGGACCGCCCCAGGAAAGGAAGACCAAGAGTCACCTCTGCTGCGGAGGAGAAGTTCATCCGAGTCACCAGCCTCAGAAATCGCAGGTTAACAGCAGCTCAGATTAGAGACCGGGTCAATGCCACCCAGAGTTCTAGCAGCAGACACATCTCTAGAACAACTGTTAGGAGGAGACTGTGTGAATCAGGCCTTCATGGTAGAATATCTGCTAGGAAACCACTGCTAAGGACAGGCAACAAGCAGAAGAGACTTGTTTGGGCTAAAGAACACAAGGAATGGACATTAGACCAGTGGAAATCTGTGCTTTGGTCTGATGAGTCCAAATTTGAGATCTTTGGTTCCAACCAGAGTGAAGGCAAAAGGGCCAACAAGTGCTAAGCATCTCTGGGAACTCCTTCAAGACTGTTGGAAGACCATTTCAGGTGACTACCTCTTGAAGCTCATCAAGAGAATTCCAAGAGTGTGCAAAGCAGTAACTAAAGCAAAAGGCGGCTACTGTGAAGAACCTAGAATATGACATATTTTCAGTTGTTTCACACTTTTTTGTTATGTATATAATTCCACATGTGATAATTCATAGTTTTGATGCCTTCAGTGCAAATCTACAATTGTCATAGTCATGAAAATAAAGAAAACTCTTTGAACGAGAAGGTGTGTCCAAACTTTTGGTCTGTACTGTATGTGTACAGAGAAGATACATTTGTGCATGTATGTGTACAGTGTATACATGTGCAGTGTAGATACATGTGTGCAGTGTAAATATGTGCAGTGTGTGCAGTGTAAGGGCCCTTTCACACCTGCGTTATAGTCTTCCGGCATAGAGTTCCGTCGTCGGGGCTCTATGCCGGAAGAATACTGATCAGGATTATCCTAATGCATTCTGAATGGACAGTCCGTCCTTCAGGATGCATCAGGATGTCTTCCATTCCGGAACGGAACGTTTTTTGGCCGCAGCAAATAGCGCAGCATGCTGCGCTTTTTGCTCCGGCCAAAAATCCGGAACACTTGCCGCAAGGCCGGATCCGGAATGAATGCCCATTGAAAGGCATTGATCCGGATCCGGCCTTAAGCTAAACGTCGTTTCGGCGCATTGCCGGATGCGACGTTTAGCTTTTTCTCAATGGTTACCATGGCTGCCGGGACGCTAAAGTCCTTGCAGCCATGGTAAACTGTAGTGGGGAGCGGGGAGCAGCATACTTACCGTCCGTGCGGCTCCCGGGGCGCTCCAGAGTGACGTCAGGGCGCCCCAGGCGCATGGATGACGTGATCGCATGGATCACATGATCCATGCGCATGGGGCGCTCTGACGTCATTCTGGAGCGCCCCGGGAGCCGCACGGACTGTAAGTATACCGCTCCCCCGCTCCCCACTACTACTATGGCAACCAGGACTTTAATAGCGTCCTGGGTGCCATAGTAACACTGAAAGCATTTTGAAGACGGATCCGTCTTCAAATGCTTTCAGTACACTTGCGTTTTTCCGGATCCGGCGTGTAATTCCGGCAAGTGGAGTACACGCCGGATCCGGACAACGCAAGTGTGAAAGAGGCCTTAATGTGTGTACAGTGTATATATGTGAATGTACAGTGTATATATCTCTGTAAAGTGTGTACAGTGTATATATCTCTGTAAAGTGTGTACAGTGTATATACGTGTATAAAGTGTGTGTGCAGTTAGGGCCGGCATCAGCACCCGACATACCAGGCAAGTGCAGGGGCCCACAGCACAGCTGCAAGAGGCCAGAAGCAATGGGGGCTTCCATCAATACAGATGGAAGCGCTCATTGCTGGAGCCCTGGCAGCCGCGGTCCTGTCACTGCCCGCTCAGCCCCAGACAAGGTGAGTACTTACTGTGTGTTTTATTTTATTTTTAATACAGAAGGGGCACAGAGGACATTACTACTATGGAGGGGGCACAGAGGACTGTATTACTATGGAGGGGGCACAGAGGACTTTATTACTATGGAGGGGGCACAGAGGACTGTATTACTATGGAGGGGGCACAGAGGACTATTACTATGGAGGGGGCACAGAGGACTTTATTACTATGGAGGGGGCACAGAGGACTGTATTACTATGGAGGGGGCACAGAGGGCTTTATTACTATGGAGGGGGCACAGAGGACTGTATTACTATGGCGGGGGCACAGAGGACTTTATTACTATGGAGGGGGCACAGAGGACTTTATTACTATGGAGGGGGCACAGAGGGCTTTATTACTATGGAGGGGGCACAGAGGACTTTATTACTATGGCGGGGGCACAGAGGACTGTATTACTATGGAGGGGGCACAGAGGACTGTATTACTATGGAGGGGGCACAGAGGACTGTATTACTATGGAGGGGGCACAGAGGACTGTATTACTATGGAGGGGGCACAGAGGACTGTATTACTATGGCGGGGGCACAGAGGGCTTTATTACTATGGAGGGGGCACAGAGGACTTTATTACTATGGCGGGGGCACAGAGGACTGTATTACTATGGAGGGGGCACAGAGGACTGTATTACTATGGAGGGGGCACAGAGGACTGTATTACTATGGAGGGGGCACAGAGGACTGTATTACTATGGAGGGGGAATAGAGGATATTATTACTATGGAGGGGGAACAGAGGACTGTATTACTATGGAGGGGGCACAGAGGACTGTATTACTATGGAGGGGGCACAGAGGACTTTATTACTATGGAGGGGGAATAGAGGATATTATTACTATGGAGGGGGCACAGAGGACTTTATTACTATGGAGGGGGAATAGAGGATATTATTACTATGGAGGGGGAATAGAGGACTTTATTACTATGGAGGGGGCACAGAGGGCTTTATTACTATGGAGGGGGCACAGAGGACTGTATTACTATGGAGGGGGCACAGAGGACTGTATTACTATGGAGGGGGCACAGAGGACTTTATTACTATGGAGGGGGAATAGAGGATATTATTACTATGGAGGGGGCACAGAGGGCTTTATTACTATGGAGGGGGCACAGAGGACTGTATTACTATGGAGGGGGCACAGA
Organism: Bufo gargarizans; assembly: GCF_014858855.1. NCBI lineage: Eukaryota > Metazoa > Chordata > Amphibia > Anura > Bufonidae > Bufo > Bufo gargarizans. The sequence goes on from NC_058083.1 coordinate 454,886,382, forward strand.
GGACTTTATTACTATGGAGGGGGCACAGAGGGCTTTATTACTATGGAGGGGGCACAGAGGGCTTTATTACTATGGAGGGGGCACAGAGGACATTATTACTATGGCGGGGGCACAGAGGACATTATTACTATGGAGGGGGCACAGAGGACTGTATTACTATGGAGGGGGCACAGAGGACTGAATTACTATGGAGGGGGCACAGAGGACTGTATTACTATGGAGGGGGCACAGAGGACTGTATTACTATGGAGGGGGAATAGAGGATATTATTACTATGGAGGGGGAACAGAGGACTTTATTACTATGGAGGGGGCACAGAGGGCTTTATTACTATGGAGGGGGCACAGAGGACTTTATTACTATGGAGGGGGCACAGAGGGCCTTACTACTATGGAGGGGGCACAGAGGGCCTTACTACTATGGAGGGGGCACAGAGGGCATTACTACTATGGAGGGGGCACAGAGGGCATTACTACTATGGAGGGGGCACAGAGGGCATTACTACTATGGAGGGGGCACAGAGGGCATTACTACTATGGAGGGGGCACAGAGGGCATTACAACTATGGAGGGGGCACAAAGGGCTTTATTACTATGGAGGGGTCTACCATGGGGGGCACATATCTTGGCATATCTACTGTGAGGGGGCACACATCTTGGCATATCTACTGTGAGGGGTGCACATATCTTGGCATATCTACTGTGAGGGGGCAGACATCTTGGCATATCTACTGTGAGGGGTGCACATATCTTGGCATATCTACTGTGAGGGGGCACACATCTTGGCATATCTACTGTGAGGGGTGCACATATCTTGGCATATCTACTGTGAGGGGGCACACATCTTGGCATATCTACTGTGAGGGGTGCACATATCTTGGCATATCTATTGTGAGGGGGCAGACATCTTGGCATATCTACTGTGAGGGGGCAGACATCTTGGCATATCTACTGTGAGATGGCACATATCTTGGCATATCTACTGTGAGGGGTGCACATATCTGGGCATATCCACTGTGAGGGGGGCATATCTACTGTGAGGGAGCACATGTCTGGGCATATCTACTGTGAAGGGGGCACATATTGGGTATAACTACTGTGAGGGGGCACATATCGGGTATAACGACTATGAGGGGGGCACATATCTTGGCATATCTACTGTGAGGGGCGCACATATCTTGGCATATCTACTGTAAGGGGGCACATATCTGGGCATATCTACTGTAAGGGGGGCACATATCGTGGCATATCTACTTGAGGGGGGCACATATCTTGGCATATCTACTGTGAGGGGGGCACATATCTTGGCATATCTACTGTGAGGGGGGGCACATATCTAGGCATATCTACTGTGAGGGGGCACATATCTTGGCATATCTACTGTGAGAGGGCACATATATTGACATATCTACTGTGAGGGAGGCACATATCTTGGCATATCTACTGTGAGGGGGGCACATATCTTGGCATATCTACTGTGAGGGGGCACATATCTTGGCATATCTACTGTGAGGGGGCATATCTACTGTGAAGGGGCACATATCTTGGCATATCTACTGTGAGGGGGCACACATCTTGGCATATCTACTGTGAGGGGGCACACATCTTGGCATATCTACTGTGAGGGGGCACATATGTTGGCATATCTACTGTGAGGGGGCACACATCTTGGCATATCTACTGTGAGAGGGCACATATCTTGGCATATCTACTGTGAGGGGGCACACATCTTGGCATATCTACTGTGAGGGGGCACACATCTTGGCATATCTACTGTGAGGGGGCACATATCTTGGCATATCTACTGTGAGGGGGCACATATCTTGGCATATCTACTGTGAGGGGGCACACATCTTGGCATATCTACTGTGAGGGGGCACACATCTTGGCATATCTACTGTGAGGGGGCACACATCTTGGCATATCTACTGTGAGAGGGCACATATCTTGGCATATCTACTGTGAGGGGGCACATATCTTGGCATATCTACTGTGAGGGGGCACATATCTTGGCATATCTACTGTGAGGGGGCACACATCTTGGCATATCTACTGTGAGGGGGCACACATCTTGGCATATCTACTGTGAGGGGGCACATATCTTGGCATATCTACTGTGAGGGGGCACACATCTTGGCATATCTACTGTGAGGGGGCACACATCTTGGCATATCTACTGTGAGAGGGCACATATCTTGGCATATCTACTGTGAGGGGCACACATCTTGGCATATCTACTGTGAGAGGGCACATATCTTGGCATATCTACTGTGAGGGGGGAAAAAAGGGCAACAGGAGCCACACTGCGAAAACAGATGTCAGCGGAGTGCCAGCGGCTGTGGAGGCGGTCCCCCTCCAAAGCATATAATAAAAAGAAATTCCGCGGCAACTTCCAAGGTGTAAAATGAAAAGAAGTTTTTATTTACCAGACAGCAACGTTTCGATCCTTCTCTCTGGGACCGTTCTCAAGCAGTGAACATATACCAGCAGAGCCTGCTATTTATACAGCTTAGTGTCATTAACCAATAAACATTTCTCAATTGATATATATCCGTGAAATAATAAAAAAGCATAATACAAACAAGTGATCATATAAATTGTGTCAATCATGTGTCCCATATATATGAGATATACAATTAATATCAAGAATAACATCTTATAATAACATACAAATCGACATGATTCATGATTATATCCATCTGCTCATGATTAGCAATAGTGAATTGTGCAGGTGCACCTGTTAAAAACATTCACAATCCAAGAAGGTCCTTGGGTGGAGGTGGGACACAAACCGCATGGAGTTCGGCGTATCAATAGTGTAACTGCGCATGTCAAAGGACCTTAGAAATCCAGCTCATCATGTGATCTATGTTTTGGTCACATGATCGCTGAAGTCATGATGTTCAAGTTCACGCCCTCTCTTGAGATAGCGTCATGCGTTCCAGCGTGGAGCGCAGGACGTCCACTTGTCTAGAAGAATACAAGCGCTACACTAATCTAGTGACGCGCACGCATCCCCATGGAGACCAGCGATCGCTACTAGGTATCGAACCCCCACGGCACACACTCAACGGCACGGCTAAGGCCACAGCTAGTTGTACGACATTGGCCTATCCTGAGAAGTGGATTTAATGAGATTGAGGAATTTAAACACCCTCCCCTTATGTCATATAAGCGACCAAAAAATTTGAAGGATAAATTGGTGCACACAGATATTGGTCCACAACGACCAAGTGGACAAACATATTTACGCTGTCCCAAACTGGGCAGCTTCCCTTGCTTGAACTGTGTGAACTGCCGATATATGCATAAGGGCAGTGTGTTCATACATCCTATGACACAAAAAAAGTGCACAATTAGACATTTTCTAACGTGTGACTCTGTATATGTGGTGTAGGCATTATGGTGTCCGTGCCAACTACTGTATATTGGTGAAACATCATTGGATTTTAAATCTAGAATTAACCAACATAGGTACACGATCCGTAAAAAACGAATGGATCTTCCTGTCCCCAAACATTTTGTGGATTTGGATCATCATGAACGCGATCTGAAGTGTATGTTGATAGATCACATACCTACCCCTAGAGGAGGTGGCAATCGACAGCTCCTTTTGAAACAACGCGAGATTCTTTGGATCTCCAGACTGAATACGTTAAAACCGGCAGGACTAAATGTAGACTTCAGACCGTGGATCTTATCCTAATGGCGTTGTGGATGTTGCTGACTCCTTGTTCCTGAGAGATATATATACTAGTGCCCCCTGTTTAAATACTGAGGGTGATATATCATGTAACCATATTGTATATATATTTTTGTCTCCGCAGTTTACAATCCAAGTTTGGTCCGTAATATGAAAGGTGGATGTGAAAATGTAATCAAGTTGGACAAGCAGACCATGAATTGAACATGGAATAAGATTATGACTTTATGCTTTGAAAAAATTTTAATACAAAAAATTAAAATAAATTCCTATACTTGATCACTTGTTTTTTGATCAGTTGCTCGCTGTGGGTGTCGTGCCGTTCGCGGTCTATACTTTCGGCCTGGTGTTTGTCATGGACGTGCGGATGCAGCAGGTTGGGAGTTACATGTCTGGATGTGTTTAAAACTGGGAGCGTTGGCTTTGGTCCATCAGGATAGAATTTTATTCCCCGTAATCTAGAGGATGTAGCTATCAATTTGCCATGTTGACCCCCAGGGATGGGTGTTCACTGACAATTGCGGCAACTCGATACTGTGGACTTGTGTTATACACACAGGATTCACAGTTACGACTCCTCGGAAGACTAGGGGTATATACTATATACTTGGCCAGTTGGTCATATACGATATATTGATTACCTAAGTTGTTATCATACGCTTTTATAATCATTGATTTGATTTAGATACTTTAAAGATACCAGGTTACATTTGATCTCTCCCGGATCTGATTTCACATCCTAGATGTACTCCCACTTGCTGTTTCTGTGATATGCTGTGGCCTTAGCCGTGCCGTTGAGTGTGTGCCGTGGGGGTTCGATACCTAGTAGCGATCGCTGGTCTCCATGGGGATGCGTGCGCGTCACTAGATTAGTGTAGCGCTTGTATTCTTCTAGACAAGTGGACGTCCTGCGCTCCACGCTGGAACGCATGACGCTATCTCGAGAGGGCGTGAACTTGAACATCATGACTTCAGCGATCATGTGACCAAAACATAGATCACATGATGAGCTGGATTTCTAAGGTCCTTTGACATGCGCAGTTACATTATTGATACGCCGAACTCCATGCGGTTTGTGTCCCACCTCCACCCAAGGACCTTCTTGGATTGTGAATGTTTTTAACAGGTGCACCTGCACAATTCACTATTGCTAATCATGAGCAGATGGATGTAATCATGAATCATGTCGATTTGTATGTTATTATAAGATGTTATTTTTGATATTAATTGTATATCTCATATATATGGGACACATGATTGACACAATTTATATGATCACTTGTTTGTATTATGCTTTTTTATTATTTCACGGATATATATCAATTGAGAAATGTTTATTGGTTAATGACACTAAGCTGTATAAATAGCAGGCTCTGCTGGTATATGTTCACTGCTTGAGAACGGTCCCAGAGAGAAGGATCGAAACGTTGCTGTCTGGTAAATAAAAACTTCTTTTCATTTTACACCTTAGAAGTTGCCGCGGAATTTCTTTTTATTATACTGTGAGGGGGGCATATCTACTGTGAGGGAGCACATATCTGGGCATATCCACTGTGAGGGGGGCATATCTACTGTGAGGGAGCACATATCTGGGCATATCCACTGTGAGGGGGGCATATCTACTGTGAGGGAGCACATATCTGGGCATATCCACTGTGAGGGGGGCATATCTACTGTGAGGGAGCACATGTCTGGCATATCTACTGTGAGGGAGCACATGTCTGGCATATCTACTGTGAGGGAGCACATATCTGGCATATCTACTGTGAAGGGGGCACATATCTGGGCATATCCACTGTGAGGGGGGCATATCTACTGTGAGGGAGCACATATCTGGGCATATCCACTGTGAGGGGGGCATATCTACTGTGAGGGCACATATCTTGGCATATCTACTGTGAGGGGGCACACATTTTTGGATATCTACTGTGAGGGAGGCACATATCTTGGCATATCTACTGTGAGGGGGCACACATTTTTGGATATCTACTGTGAGGGGGGCACATATCTTGGCATATCTACTGTGAGGGGGGCACATATCTAGGCATATCTACTGTGAGGGGGCACATATCTTGGCATATCTACTGTGAGGGCACATATCTTGGCATATCTACTGTGAGGGGGCACACATTTTTGGATATCTACTGTGAGGGAGGCACATATCTTGGCATATCTACTGTGAGGGAGGCACATATCTTGGCATATCTACTGTGAGGGGGCACACATTTTTGGATATCTACTGTGAGGGAGGCACATATCTTGGCATATCTACTGTGAGGGAGGCACATATCTTGGCATATCTACTGTGAGGGGGCACACATTTTTGGATATCTACTGTGAGGGGGGCACATATCTTGGCATATCTACTGTGAGGGAGGCACATATCTTGGCATATCTACTGTGAAGGGGGCACATCTACTGTGAGGGAGCACATGTCTGGCATATCTACTGTGAGGGAGCACATGTCTGGCATATCTACTGTGAGGGAGCACATGTCTGGCATATCTACTGTGAGGTCGCACATATCTGGGCATATCCACTGTGAGGGGGGCATATCTACTGTGAGGGAGCACATATCTGGGCATATCCACTGTGAGGGGGGCATATCTACTGTGAGGGCACATATCTTGGCATATCTACTGTGAGGGGGCACACATTTTTGGATATCTACTGTGAGGGAGGCACATATCTTGGCATATCTACTGTGAGGGGGCACACATTTTTGGATATCTACTGTGAGGGGGGCACATATCTTGGCATATCTACTGTGAGGGGGGCACATATCTAGGCATATCTACTGTGAGGGGGCACATATCTTGGCATATCTACTGTGAGGGCACATATCTTGGCATATCTACTGTGAGGGGGCACACATTTTTGGATATCTACTGTGAGGGAGGCACATATCTTGGCATATCTACTGTGAGGGAGGCACATATCTTGGCATATCTACTGTGAGGGGGCACACATTTTTGGATATCTACTGTGAGGGAGGCACATATCTTGGCATATCTACTGTGAGGGAGGCACATATCTTGGCATATCTACTGTGAGGGGGCACACATATTTGGATATCTACTGTGAGGGGGGCACATATCTTGGCATATCTACTGTGAGGGAGGCACATATCTTGGCATATCTACTGTGAAGGGGGCACATCTACTGTGAGGGAGCACATGTCTGGCATATCTACTGTGAAGGGGGCACATATTGGGTATAACTACTGTGAGGGGGCACATATCGGGTATAACGACTATGAGGGGGCACATATCTTGGCATATATACTGTAAGGGGGCACATATCTGGGCATATCTACTGTGAGGGGGGCACATATCTTGGCATATCTACTTGAGGGGGCACATATCTTGGCATATCTACTGTGAGGGGGGCACATATCTTGGCATATCTACTTGAGGGGGCACATATCTTGGCATATCTACTGTGAGGGGGGCACATATCTAGGCATATCTACTTGAGGGGGCACATATCTTGGCATATCTACTGTGAGGGGGGCACATATCTAGGCATATCTACTGTGAGGGGGGCACATATCTAGGCATATCTACTGTGAGGGGGCACATATCTTGGCATATCTACTGTGAGGGCACATATCTTGGCATATCTACTGTGAGAGGGCACATATATTGACATATCTACTGTGAGGGGGGCACATATCTTGGCATATCTACTGTGAGGGGGCACATTTTTGGATATCTACTGTGAGAGGGCACATATCTTGGCATATCTACTGTGAGGGCACATATCTTGGCATATCTACTGTGAGAGGGCACATACATTGACATATCTACTGTGAGGGGGGCACATATCTTGGCATATCTACTGTGAGGGGGCACATTTTTGGATATCTACTGTGAGAGGGCACATATCTTGGCATATCTACTGTGAGGGGGCACATATCTTGGCATATCTACTGTGAGGGGGCACATATCTTGGCATATCTACTGTGAGGGGGCACATTTTTGGATATCTACTGTGAGAGGGCACATATCTTGGCATATCTACTGTGAGGGGGTATATCTACTGTGAAGGGGCACATATCTTGGCATATCTACTGTGAGGGGGCACATATCTTGGCATATCTACTGTGAGGGGGCACATTTTTGGATATCTACTGTGAGGGGGCACATATCTTGGCATATCTACTGTGAGGGGGCATATCTACTGTGAAGGGGCACATATCTTGGCATATCTACTGTGAGGGGGCACATATCTTGGCATATCTACTGTGAGGGGGCACATTTTTGGATATCTACTGTGAGGGAGCACAATCTTGGCATATCTACTGTGAGGGAGCATATCTACTGTGAAGGGGCACATATCTTGGCATATCTACTGTGAGGGGGCACACATTTTTGGATATCTACTGTGAGGGAGGCACATATCTTGGCATATCTACTGTGAGGGGGCACACATTTTTGGATATCTACTGTGAGGGGGGCACATATCTGTGAGTAAACCTAAGGGACTGAAACACTGGGTAGAAAATAAAAGTAGGCACATAAGGACTGGTTGACATATATCCGCTCTGTGCACGGTATTTAGGGTTAGAATACACGCCATTTCATTGCTGTAAGCGCTAGGGATCGACCGATTATCGGATTTACCGATATTATCGGCCGATATTCAGGATTTTGAACACTATCGGTATCGGCATCTATTTTGCCGATATTCCGATAGTGTATGGGGAACACAGATCGCGCTGCTGACAGCGCTCTCCGTGTTCCCTCTGCAGCACAGGGGAGAAGGAGCAGTGTCTCCTCCCCCTGTGCTGCTGCTGCCGCTGCCGCCAATGAGAGGACAGGGGACAGGAGGAGGGGAGGAGCTATGGCCACTGCTCCACCAATGAAGATTAATCTCTTATTCATTCATATACAGGAGGCGGGAGCTGCAGGATCACATAGCGGCTCCCGACCTCTATGAGCTGTAGCTGCGATCTGCGGTAGTTAACTCCTCAGGTGCCGCGGATCGCAGCTACTGCTCATAGAGGTCGGGAGCCGACTATGTGATTCTGCAGCTCCCGCCTCCTGTATATGAAATTAAGCTTCATTGGTGGCGCAGTGCGCCCCCCCAAGCCCCCCAGTATCAGACATTGGTGGCGCAGTGCGCCCCCCTCCCCCCAGTATTAAGCATTGGTGGCGCAGTGCGCCCCCCCCAAGCCCCCCAGTATCAGACATTGGTGGCGCAGTGCGCCCCCCCTCACAGAATTAAGCATTGGTGGCGCAGTGCGCCCCCCAAGCCCCCCCCCCAGTATTAAGCATTGGTGGCGCAGTGCGCCCCCCTCCCCCCCAGTATTAAGCATTGGTGGCGCAGTGCGCCCCCCCCTCCCCCCCAGTATTAGGCAGTGGTGGTGCAGTGCGCCCCCCCAAGCCCCCCAGTATTAGACATTGGTGGCGCAGTGCGCCTCCCCCCCCTCCCCCCCAGTATTAAGCAGTGGCGGCGCATAGGGCCCCCCACCCCAGTCGCAGTGTGCCCCCCCACAGGATCCCCTCTCCCTTGCTCCTCCGATCGGAGCCCCAGCAGTGTAATGCTGGGGCTCCGATCGGTTACCATGGCAGCCAGGACGCTATTGAAGCCCTGGCTGCCATGATAAGCTCCATGCTGCTGTGTGCACAAAGCACAGGGCAGCAGGGACAGTGTGAGCTCCTATTCACCCTGATAGATCTCTATCAGGGTGAATAGGACAAGGGTTCTAGTCCCTAAGGGGGCTAAAAGTTAGTTACAAAAAAAATAATAAAAACACCAAAATATAAATGAAAAAGAAAGATTTACAAAAAAAAAAATACACATTAACAATAAACATTAATTTTCAGCAGATTTGTGGGAATTTAAATTTGTTTTTCAAAAATGAAAATTCCCAGAATATCGGTATAAATTATCGGCTATCGGCCTGAAAGTTCACAAATTATCGGTATCGGTATCGGCCCTAAAAAATCAATATCGGTCGATCCCTAGTAAGCGCCATGCAAAATGCCACCAGGGGGCCCCTGAGTTTTTATTGCCCAAGGGCCCACATGGACCTGGAGACAGCCCTGTATGCAGTGTATATATGTGTGTACAGTATTATATACAGTGGATATATAAAGTCTACACACCCCTGTATAACCCTACACCTTCCCCAGTATAACGGCAGTGTATCCCGGGTGTATAGACAGTGGATATAAAGTCTACACGCCCCTGTATACACGCTACCACCTTCCCCAGTATAACGGCAGTGTATCCCGGTTGTATATACAGTGGATATAAAGTCTACACGCCCCCTGTATAACCCTACACCTTCCCCAGTATAAACGGCAGTGTATCCCGGTGTATATACAGTGGATATAAAGTCTACACGCCCCTGTATACGCTAACCTTCCCAGTATAACGGCAGTGTATCCCGGGTGTATATACAGTGGATATAAAGTCTACACGCCCCTGTATAACGCTACACCTTCCCCAGTATAACGGCAGTGTATCCCGGGTGTATATACAGTGGGATATAAAGTCTACACGCCCCTGTATAACCCTACACCTTCCCCAGTATAACGGCAGTGTATCCCGGGTGTATATACAGTGGATATAAGTCTACAACGCCCCTGTATAACCCGTACACTTCCCCAGTATAACGGCAGTGTATTCCCGGGTGTATATACAGTGGAGTTATAAAGTCTACACCTCCGCTGTATACCCTACACCTTCCGCCAGTATAACGGCAGTGTATCCCGGGTGTATATACAGTGGATATAAAGTCTACACGCCCCTGTATAACCCTACACCTTCCCCAGTATAACGGCAGTGTATCCCGGGTGTATAGTACAGTGGATATAAAGTCTACACGCCCCTGTAAACGCCTACACCTTCCCCAGTATGACGGCAGTGTATCCCGGGTGTATATACAGTGGATATAAAGTCTACACGCCCCTGTATAACGCTAAACCTTCCCCGTATAACGGCAGTGTATCCCGGTGTATATACAGTGGATATAAGTCTACACGCCCCTGTATACCCGACAACCTTCCCGATAAACGGTCAGTGTTATCCCGGGTGTATACAGTGATATTAAAGTCTACACGACCCTGTAATAACCCTACACCTTCCCCAGTATAAACGGCAGTGTATCCCTGGTGGGATACTAACGAGTGGATATAAAAGTACTACACGCCCCTGTATAACGCTACACCTTCCCCAGTATAACGGCAGTGTATCCCGGGTGTATATACAGTGGATATAAAGTCTACACGCCCCTGTTAAAATGTCAGGTTTCTGTGATGTAAAAAAATGAGACAAAGCTAAATCATTGCAGAACTTTTTCCACCTTTAATGTGACCTATAAACTGTAATCTGGCTGCATAAGTGTGCACACCCTTAAACTAATACTTTGTTAAAGCCCCTTTTGATGTTATTCCAGCACTCAGTCTTTTGGGGTCTGAGTCTAACAGCATGGCACATTGTGACTTGGCAAGATTTGCCCACTCTTCTTTGCAAAAACACTCCAAATCTGTCAGATTGCGAGGGCATCTCCTGGGCACAGCCCTCTTCAGATCACCCCACAGACTGCGAGGGCATCTCCTGGGCACAGCCCTCTTCAGATCACCCCACAGACTGCGAGGGCATCTCCTGGGCACGGCCCTCTTCAGATCACCCCACAGATTGCGAGGGCATCTCCTGGGCACAGCCCTCTTCAGATCACCCCACAGATTGCGAGGGCATCTCCTGGGCACAGCCCTCTTCAGATCACCCCACAGATTGCGAGGGCATCTCCTGGGCACAGCCCTCTTCAGATCACCCCACAGACTGCGAGGGCATCTCCTGGGCACAGCCTTCTTCAGATCACCCCACAGACTGCAAGGGCATCTCCTGGGCACAGCCCTCTTCAGATCACCCCACAGATTGCGAGGGCATCTCCTGGGCACAGCCCTCTTCAGATCACCCCACAGACTGCGAGGGCATCTCCTGGGCACAGCCTTCTTCAGATCACCCCACAGACTGCAAGGGCATCTCCTGGGCACAGCCCTCTTCAGATTACCCCACAGATTGCGAGGGCATCTCCTGGGCACGGCCTTCTTCAGATCACCCCACAGATTGCGAGGGCATCTCCTGGGCACAGCCCTCTTCAGATTACCCCACAGATTGCGAGGGCATCTCCTGGGCACAGCCCTCTTCAGATCACCCCACAGACTGCAAGGGCATCTCCTGGGCACAGCCCTCTTCAGATTACCCCACAGATTGCGAGGGCATCTCCTGGGCACAGCCCTCCTCAGATCACCCCACAGATTGCGAGGGCATCTCCTGGGCACGGCCTTCTTCAGATCACCCCACAGATTGCGAGGGCATCTCCTGGGCACAGCCCTCTTCAGATTACCCCACAGATTGCGAGGGCATCTCCTGGGCACAGCCCTCTTCAGATCACCCCACAGACTGCAAGGGCATCTCCTGGGCACAGCCCTCTTCAGATCACCCCACAGACTGCAAGGGCATCTCCTGGGCACAGCCCTCTTCAGATTACCCCACAGATTGCGAGGGCATCTCCTGGGCACAGCCCTCTTCAGATCACCCCACAGACTGCAAGGGCATCTCCTGGGCACAGCCCTCTTCAGATTACCCCACAGATTGCGAGGGCATCTCCTGGACACAGCCCTTTTCAGATCACCCCACAGATTGCGAGGGCATCTCCTGGGTACAGCCCTCTTCAGATCACCCCACAGACTGCGAGGGCATCTCCTGGGCACGGCCCTCTTCAGATCACCCCACAGATTGCGAGGGCAGTTCCTGGGCACGGCCCTCTTCAGATCACCCCACAGATTGCGAGGGCATCTCCTGGGCACGGCCCTCTTTAGATCACCCCACAGATTGCGATGGCATCTCCTGGGCACGGCCCTCTTCAGATCACCCCACAGACTGCGGGGGCATCTCCTGGGCACGGCCCTCTTCAGATCACCCACAGATTGTCAATCAGATTCAGGTCTGGGCTCTGGCTGGGCCATTCCTAAACGTTCCTCTTCTTCTGGTGAAGCCATTCCTTGGTTGATTTGGATGTCTGCTTTGGGTCGTTGTCCTGCTGAGAGATGAAGTTCCTCTTCATGTTCAGCTTTCTAGCAGAAGCCGGAAGTTTTTGGGCCAATATTGACCGGTATTTGGAACTGTTCAGAATTCCCTCCAGCTTAACTAAGGCCCCAGTTCCAGCTGAAGAAGACCAGCCCCTTGGCATGATGCTGCCACCACCATGTTTCACTGTGGGGATGGGGTTACCTTGGTGATTGTTGTTTTTGGGCCAAACATATCTTTTGGAATTATGGCCAAAAAAGTCCAACCTTGGTTTCATCAGACCATAGCACCTTTTCCCACATGCTTTTGGGAGACTTCAGATGTGTTTTGCAGAATGTAGCCTGGCTCGGATGTTTTTCTTGGTAAGAAGAGGCTTTCGTCTTGCCGCTCTACCCCATAGCCCAGATACATGAAGAATACGGGAGATTGTTGTCACATGGACCACACAGCCAGGACTGGCCAGATATTCCTGCAGCTCCTGTAATGTTGCTGTCGGCCTCTTGGTCGCCTCCCAGACCAGTTTTCTTCTCGTCTTTCCATCAGTTTTGGAGGGACGGCCAGTTCTTGGTGATGTCACTGTTGGGCCATATTTCCTCCACTTGATGATGATGGTCTCCACTGTGTTCCATGGTAGATCTAATGCCTTGGACATTGTCTTGTCCCCTTCTCCTGACTGATACCTTCTAACAATGAGACCCTCTGATGCTTTGGAAGCTCTCTGTGGACCGTGGCTTCTGCTGTGGGATGTGACTAAGGACATTTCAGGAAAGACCAACTAGAGCGGCTGCCCTTTACATGACGGCCGGTGTCTGGCCATCTACCAGGATTGTGGATGTGATGGCACTGCTATGGGGAGGGGGGGTCATTATTTAGGTCTTTTCTTCCCTCCACCTAAGAGATGTCCGTTTGCTTTCCCATTGAGTTGTACGGTTTATAGGTCACATTAAAGGGGGAAAAGTTCTGAAATTATTCATCTTTGTCTCATTTTTTTACATCACAGAAACCTGACATTATAACAGGGGCCGGGCTCCAGATGGCGACTAAAATGGTCGCCAATGCGACTTAGAATTTACAAATGGCGACAAGACTTTTATCCTAGCAACCATGAGTGAAAATCGCACCGCATCCGCAGCCCATTAACTTCTATGGGGCCTGCGTTGCGTGAAAAACGCACAACATAGAGCATGCTGCGATTTTCACGCAACGCACAAGTGATGTGTGAAAATCCCCGCTCATGTGCACAGCCCCATAGAAGTGAATGGGTCCGGATTTAGTGCGGGTGCGTTCCGGTATTCTGAATGCCAGATCTGGTACTAATACGTTCCTATGGGGAAAAATGCTGGATCCGGCAATCAGGCAAATCTTCTGTTTTTTTTCGCCGGAGATAAAACCGTAACATGCTGCGGTTTTATCTTTTGCCTGATCAGTCAAAATGACTGAACTGAAGACGTCCTGATGCGTCCTGATCGGATCGCTGTCCACTCAGAATGGAGGGGGATCTGCCTGATCAGCTCTTTTCTGGTATTGAGCCCCTGTGACGGAACTCAGTGCCGGAAATGAAAACCGCCAGTGTGAAAGTGCCCTTAGATATTCCGTTTATAAATATATAAACAATAAATAAATAAACATACTACGTAGCGCTGTCCAAACTATTCAATTATTAAAAAATATCTCCTATGCGGTGAGCAGTCGCCATTTGTCAGTCGCCTTGTCACCCCAAAAAATAGGATAGGACGGTTCTATTACGGGCCGAACGTTCATAAAATGCGAAATGCACGCGGCTTTTATTTATTTTATTTTTTTTGAGCGGTATTGAGTATCGCAATTAGGGCTGCAGCTAACGATTATTTGAATAATCGATTAGTTGCCGATTAATTTCTACGATTAATCGGGAAAAACAACAAAATTACAAAACAAAGAGGTTTATTGATTTTACTTGAAAAATTATGTTCAAAGGCCATATTAAAACAAATTGTGGACGACACTATTATGGGGGATCTGTGGACGACACTATTATGGGGGATCTGTGACGACACTATTATGGGGATCTGTGGACGACACTATTATGGGGGATCTTACCATTATGGTGGACTGTGGACGACACTATTATGGGGGATCTGTGGACGACACTATTATGGGGGATCTGTGGACGACACTATTATGGGGGGATCTGTGGACGACACTATTATGGGGGATCTGTGGACGACACTATATGGGGGATCTGTGGACGACACTATTATGGGGATCTGTGGACGACACTATTATGGGGGATCTGTGGACGACACTATTATGGGGGATCTGTGGACGACACTATTATGGGGGATCTGTGGACGACACTATTATGGGGGATCTGTGGACGACACTATAATGGGGGATCTGTGGACGACACTATTATGGGGGATCTGTGGACGACACTATTATGGGAGGATCTGTGGACGACACTATTATGGGGGATCTGTGGACGACACTATTATGGGGGATCTGTGGACGACACTATTATGGGGGATCTGTGGACGACACTATTATGGGGGGATCTGTGGACGACACTATTATGGGGGATCTGTGGACGACACTATTATGGGGGATCTGTGGACGACACTATTATGGGGGATCTGTGGACGACACTATTATGGGGGATCTGTGGACCGACACTATTATGGGGGGATCTGTGGACGACACTATTATGGGGGATCTGTGGACGACACTATTATGGGGGATCTGTGGACGACACTATTATGGGGGATCTGTGGACGACACTATTATGGGGGATCTGTGGACGACACTATTATGGGGAGGATCTGTGGACGACACTATTATGGGGAGGATCTGTGGACGACACTATTATGGGGAGGATCTGTGGACGACACTATTATGGGTAGGATCTGGGGGACGACACTATTATGTGGAGGATCTGTGGACGACACTATTATGGGGAGGATCTGTGGACGACACTATTATGGGGAGGATCTGTGGACGACACTATTATGGGGAATCTGTGGACGACACTATTATGGGGGATCTGTGGACGACACTATTATGGGGATCTGTGGACGACACTATTATGGGGGATCTGTGGACGGACACTATTATGGGGGATCTGTGGACGACACTATTATGGGGGATCTGTGGACGACACTATTATGGGGGATCTGTGGACGACACTATTATGGGGGATCTGTGGACGACACGATTATGGGGGATCTGTGGACGACACTATTATGGGGATCTGTGGACGACACTATTATGGGGGATCTGTGGACGACACTATTATGGGGATCTGTGGACGACACTATTATGGGGATCTGTGGACGACACTATTATGGGGATCTGGGACCCTTATGGGGATCTGTGGACGACACTATTATGGGGAGGATCTGTGGACGACACTATTATGGGGAGGATCTGTGGACGACACTATTATGGGGGATCTGTGGACGACACTATTATGGGGAGGATCTGGGGGTGGGGCTGTTATGGAGAGGGGGATCTGTGGACGACACTATTATGGGGGATCTGTGGGTGGCGCTGTTATGGAGAGGGGGATCTGTGCACTGTTATGGAGAGGGGGATCTGTGGGGTGGCGCTGTTATGGTAGAGGGGGATCTGTGCGCTGTTATGGAGAGGGGGATCTGTGGACGACACTATTATGGGGGATCTGTGGGCGGCGCAGTTATGGAGAGGGGGATCTGTGGGCGGCGCAGTTATGGAGAGGGGGATCTGTGGGTGGCGCTGTTATGGAGAGGGGGATCTGTGGGTGGCGCAGTTATGGAGAGGGGGATCTGTGGGTGGCGCTGTTATGGAGAGGGGGATCTTTGGGTGGCGCTGTTATGGAGAGGGGGATCTGTGGGTGGCGCAGTTATGGAGAGGAGGATCTGTGGGTGGCGCTGTTATGGAGAGGGGGATCTGTGGGTGGCGCTGTTATGGAGAGGGGGATCTGTGGGTGGCGCTGTTATGGAGAGGGGGATCTGTGGGTGGCGCTGTTATGGAGAGGGGGATCTGTACACGGTTATGGAGAGGGGGATCTGTGGACGACACTATTATGGGGGTGCTGTGGACGACACTATTATGGGGGATCTGTGGACGGCGCAGTTATGGAGAGGGAGATCTGTGGGCGGCGCAGTTATGGAGAGGGGGATCTGTGGGTGGCGCTGTTATGGAGAGGGGGATCTGTGGGTGGCGCAGTTATGGAGAGGAGGATCTGTGGGTGGCGCTGTTATGGAGAGGGGGATCTGTGGGTGGCGCTGTTATGGAGAGGGGGATCTGTGGGTGGCGCTGTTATGGAGAGGGGGATCTGTGGGTGGCGCAGTTATGGAGAGGGGGATCTGTGGGTGGCGCTGTTATGGAGAGGGGGATCTGTGGGTGGCGCTGTTATGGAGAGGGGGATCTGTGGGTGGTGCTGTTATGGAGAGGGGGATCTGTACACGGTTATGGAGAGGGGGATCTGTGGACGACACTATTATGGGGGTGCTGTGGACGACACTTATGGGGGATCTGTGGACGGCGCAGTTATGGAGAGGGGGATCTGTGGGTGGCGCTGTTATGGAGAGGGGGATCTGTGGGTGGCGCTGTTATGGAGAGGGGGATCTGTGGGTGGCGCTGTTATGGAGAGGGGGATCTGTGGGTGGCGCAGTTCTGGAGAGGGGGATCTGTGGGTGGCGCTGTTATGGAGAGGGGGATCTGTGGACGACACTTATGGGGGTGCTGTGGACGACACTTATGGGGGATCTGTGGACGGCGCAGTTATGGAGAGGGGGATCTGTACACGGTTATGGAGAGGGGGATCTGTGGACGACACTTATGGGGGTGCTGTGGACGACACTTATGGGGGATCTGTGGACGGCGCAGTTATGGAGAGGGGGATCTGTACACGGTTATGGAGAGGGGGATCTGTGGACGACACTTATGGGGGTGCTGTGGACGACACTTATGGGGGATCTGTGGGTGGCGCAGTTATGGAGAGGGGGATCTGTGGACGGCGCTGTTATGGAGAGGGGGATCTGTGGGTGGCGCTGTTATGGAGAGGGGGATCTGTGGGTGGCGCTGTTATGGAGAGGGGGATCTGTGGGTGGCGCTGTTATGGAGAGGGGGATCTGTGGGTGGCGCTGTTATGGAGAGGGGGATCTGTGGGTGGCGCAGTTATGGAGAGGGGGATCTGTGGGTGGCGCTGTTATGGAGAGGGGGATCTGTGGGTGGCGCAGTTATGGAGAGGGGGATCTGTGGGTGGCGCTGTTATGGAGAGGGGGATCTGTGGGTGGCGCTGTTATGGAGAGGGGATCTGTGGGTGGCGCTGTTATGGAGAGGGGGATCTGTGGGTGGCGCAGTTATGGAGAGGGGGATCTGTGGTGGCGCTGTTAGTGAGAGGGGGATCTGTGGTTGGCGCAGTTATGGAGAGGGGGATCTGTGGGTGGCGCTGTTATGGAGAGGGGGATCTGTGGGTGGCGCTGTTATGGAGAGGGGGATCTGTGGGTGGCGCTGTTATGGAGAGGGGGATCTGTGGGGTGGGCGCTGTTATAGAGAGGGGGATCTGTGGGTGGCGCTGTTATAGAGAGGGGGATCTGTGGGTGGCGCTGTTATAGAGAGGGGGATCTGTGGGTGGCGCTGTTATGGAGAGGGGGGATCTGTGGGTGGCGCTGTTATTGGAGAGGGGGATCTGTGGGTGGCGCTGTTATGGAGAGGGGGATCTGTGGGTGGCGCTGTTATGGAGAGGGGGATCTGTGGGTGGCGCTGTTATGGAGAGGGGGATCTGTGGGTGGCGCTGTTATGGAGAGGGGGATCTGTGGGTGGCGCTGTTATGGAGAGGGGGATCTGTGGGTGGCGCTGTTATGGAGAGGGGGATCTGTGGGTGGCGCTGTTATGGAGAGGGGGATCTGTGGGTGGCGCTGTTATGGAGAGGGGATCTGTGGGTGGCACTGTTATGGAGAGGGGGATCTGTGCACTGTTATGGGCATAACAGTGCACAGATCCCTTTCCCCATAACAGTGCACAGACCCCCCCTCCCCATAGCAGTGCCATACACAACCCCCCTCCCATAGCAATGCCATAAAACACCCCCCCCCCTCACCATAGCAGTGCCATACACAGACCCCCCCGCCCCATAGCAGTGCCATACACAGACCCCCCACCCCCCTCCCATAGCAGTGCCATACACAGACCCCCCTCCCATAGCAGTGCCATACACAGACCCCCCCCTCCCCATAGCAGTGCCATACACAGACCCCCCCCCTCCCATAGCAGTGCCATACACAGACCCCCCCCTGCAGCCATAGAGCCAATGCCATACACAGACCCCCCCTCCCCATAGCAGTGCCATACACAGACCCCCCCCCTCCCCATAGCAGTGCCATACACAGACCCCCCCCCTCCCCATAGCAGTGCCATACACAGACCCCCCCTCCCCATAGCAGTGCCATACACAGACCCCCCCCCTCCCCATAGCAGTGCCATACACAGACCCCCCCCTCCCCATAGCAGTGCCATACACAGACCCCCCCCTCCCCATAGCAGTGCCATACACAGAACCCCCCCTCCCCATAGCAGTGCCATAGACCGATCCCCCTCCCCATAACAGCCCCGGCCCCGCTGCTTAGTCGGGACTAATCACTGCATCTTTATTTTACCTCTTACAATGACCCTCCAGTAACAGGCAGAGCGGACGGCGGCGTAACGTCACTTACTCACGTGACGCACCTGCTCCGCCCACTTTATGAATGAAGGAGGCGGAGCAGTGCGTCACGTGAGTAAGTGACGCTACGCCGCGGTCCGCTCTGCCTGTTACTGGAGCGTCATTGTAAAAGGTAAAATAAAGATGCAGTGCCCGCCCGCATAGCAACGAATTGGCGATTATTCGATAACTGGATTCGTCGACAACGAATCCAGTTATCGATTATAATCGATTACATCGATTAATCGTTGCAATCCTAATCGCAATGCTTATTGTTGGTGCCGAAAGCGAATCAAAATGTTGGTATCAAAACAACCCTACGCCGATCTGATCGGCGTAGCGTTGTCACGATACCAAAATTTTTATTCGGTTTCGATTTGGCGACTAAAAATTTGATTTGGCTCCTAAATTTTTCAGTTTAGGAGCCAATGGCTTCCAGGTATTTTTTTTAGTCTGGAGCACTGAGGGGCGTGTAGACTTTATATAGATATATTGTAGTGACAGGTGACCGGTCTCACGCAGGGTGGAGGCAAGGAAGGGGTGGATAGTGCGGCCATCTACTACTAATGTCCTTTGGGACTTTTTAACACCTATTATTCCTGCACCTACCAATTGCCTAAGACTTAACTGTTAATACTTATTGCATGAAACTTTTGGTAATGCGCCGACATACACTTGTGTTTTAGAATTTCCAGTATCAGTGGCCTTTGTCACTTATGACGTTTTGTCATTGTCTTAGCTGACTTCATATAACTAGACACGCTGTTGCCATAACAGGCTGCGCGCCTGCCGGTATTTGTTAGCGGCACTGTATCTAGTGTTCATTTGTACATGGGCTCCAGCGATTGCTGCTTTACAATTAGAGCCTCGCGCTGCCCCCCGACATGTTTCGCCGTGTGACGGCGTCCTCAGGGGTTCGGGCAGTGTATGAGCGTGTTCGCCTCGTTTTGGGCTTATATGACCTCGGTAGATGACGTATTTACTATGCGTTTGCTTGGGGGCGTGGTGCCAGCCTTTGCTGGGCTGCTGATTGGGCTCGGCTCTATGACACTCTGGCCTCGCCCCTTGACGTCAGTTGTGCACCCCTGTGAGACCAGCTGGAGGTAGTCAGCCTGGCATAAGGCACCTCCCAGGGTGTTACCTGTAGACAGAGGCCCGGAGGCGCTCAGCTGGGCTAGGCTGAGGGACCACGAGGCTAAGTGACAGCCTGGAATTTGGGGGCCGCAGTGACTCCTGCGGTACAAGGGCCACAAGGTCAGAGTCGGGAGGACTGCTGGACCACAATCCCTGAGCCTGGAGGCTGCTGGGCTCGCTGAGAAAGCCGCAGGTTATGACCGTGTCTGAACAGCACTCTACAGGGGAGTCAGGGATTCTGCACGATGTCCGGTCAGCGCCCGGCCGGCCGGTGTCTCATTGTTTGCTGTGGCACAATAAATGCAAAGTCTGGACACTATATCCGTGTATGACCCCCGGAGAAGAGCTAACCCCCACAATATATAATGTCTGTGTGTGTACAGAGTGCGTACAGTGTATATACGTGTGCGGACAGCGTATAGACACGTGTGCGGACACGCGCGCATAGACGCGCGCGGACAGCGTATAGACGCGCGCGGACAGCGTATAGACGCGCGCGGACAGCGTATAGACGCGCGCGGACAGCGCATAGACGCGCGCGGACAGCGCATAGACGCGCGCGGACAGCGTATAGACGCGCGCGGACAGCGTATAGACACGCGCGGACAGCGTATATGTGTGTACAGGGTGGATTTGATTTAAATCATAGTTTTTTTACATAAAGATTCATATTTGGACAATTTTTCTGTTGTACTTAGGAAGGAGAAAAATAATCATTACCTTAATAATAACAATGTAAATAGGATTTATTCTACTGAACCATACCATTGCCGCGGGCCATTCGCTTACACATTGCCGCGGGCCATTCGCTTACACATCCGTGTTTGTTAACTAATTTGGCTAAAGAAAATTTATATATTATAAGAACCTCAGACGCCCGGCCGACACCAGAAGGTGATGAAGAAATACTGTTTATTTTCTATTCACTGAAGGGGTCGGTTCTGTATTTATAGGTTTGGAGAAGTTGGGATGAAGATCTTTTTCTCAACTCTTTTCATGTTATAAATTCAGTTTTGAGAACTCCGACAGTAACCCGAGCGTCTGGGGCAATGCCTTGTAGGCCGAGAAACTGCCCAATAATCTAACAAACCTCCGGAAGAGCCGGACATTGTGCACGGATTCATGGACACACACAGCCCGATTCTACAGGATTCAAAAAGTCATCTTTATTTCATAATGAAATTACCTTTGGATGGTAAAATATTTTCCTCAAAAAGCATTTTATATAAAAAATCTGATTTAAAGCAAAAAAATCTTTTTTTTTTTTTTAAATCATTGATTTTTATCCACCCTGTATGTGTACCATATGAGCACTGTAAATGTGTAGTGTGTGTAATGTGTGTAATGTATATACATGTGTAGTATATATGTGTGTGCAGTGTGTATACATGTGTGTGCAGTGTGTGTAATGTATATACGTGTGTAGTATATATGTGTGTACAGTGTGTATACATGTGTGTGCAGTGTGTGTAATGTATATACGTGTGTAGTATATATGTGTGTGCAGTTTGTGTAATGTATATACATGTGTAGTATATATGTGTTTACAGTTTGTGTGCACAGTGTATATAGAAACATAGAAACATAGAAGCCTAGAATGTGTCGGCAGATGAGACCCATGTGGCCCATCTAGTCTGCCCCATACACTGAATACTATGGATAGCCCCGGCCCTATCTTATATGAAGGATGGCCTTATGCCTATCCCATGCATGCTTAACCTCCTCCACTGTATTTGCAGCTACCACTTCTGCAGGAAGGCTATTCCATGCATCCACTACTCTCTCAGTAAAGTAATACTTCCTGATATTACTGTTAACCCTTTGCCCCTCTAATGTAACACTATGTCCTCTTGTAGCAGTTTTTCTTCTTGTAAATCTTCTCTCCTCTTTTCCCTTGTTGATTCCCTTTATGTATTTAGCCGTCTCTCTCATCTCCCCTCCGTCTCGTCTTTCTTCCAAGCTCTACATGTTAAGGTCCTTTCATCTTTCCTGGTGAGTTTTATCCTGCAATCCATGGACCAGTTTAGTAGCTCTTCTCTGAACTCTCTCCAAAGTATCAGTATCCTTCTGGAGATATGGTCTCCAGTACTGCGCACAATACTCCAGATGAGGTCTCACTAGTGCTCTGTAGAGCGGCATAAGCGCCCCCTCTGTCTACTGGTAATGCCTCTCCCTATACACCCCAGCATTCTGCTAGCATCTCCCGCTGCTCTATGACATGGTCTGCCTACCTATCCTTCTGGAGATATGGTCTCCAGTACTGCGCACAATACTCCAGATGAGGTCTCACTAGTGCTCTGTAGAGCGGCATGAGCGCCTCCCTCTGTCTACTGGTAATGCCTCTCCCTATACACCCCAGCATTCTGCTAGCATCTCCTGCTGCTCTATGACATGGTCTGCCTACCTTTAAGTCTTCTGAAATAATGATCCCTAAATCCCTTTCCTCAGACACTGAGGTCAGGACTGTGTCACTGATTGTATATTCTGCTCTTGGGTTTGTGTGTGCATATGTGTGTAAAGTGTTTGTGTACAGTATATAGGTGTGTATAGTGTATGTGTGTACAGTGTATATATGTGTGTGCACTGCATATACACATGAGCAGTATATATACACGTGTGTGTGCAGTGTATAAACATTTGTGCAGTGAATATACGCGTGTACAGTGTGTATACATATGTACAGTTTATACCTGTGACTATAGGTATGTACAATGTATATATGCATGTATAGTATGGTGAATGTAGAGAGTGGTGCTCTTTAGGATACAAATATGCATAGAGTTAATGAGAAGGACTGAGGACACTACTTTTCAAAATCAGAGTATCGAGTGAGTACATTACTTATGACCAGAACATGTACTGAGGACAACACTTCCCATGACCAGAAAATCTACTAAGTACATTATTTCTCATGATAAGAACATCAACCAAGGTTATCACGTCTCAACCAGAACATTTACGGAGGATATTAATTCTCAAGACCAGAACATCTATTGAAGACTGATGCTCTGGTCTTCAGTAATTCCACCAAAGAAAACACTTCTCATGACCTGAAAAATCTACTGAGGATATCTCTTCTCAAACCCAGAACTTTTACCGTGGATATCAAGTCTCACAACCAGAACTATTACTAAGGAGATCACTTTTATCAACCTGAATGTCTACTGGAGCTACGGTATCACTTTTAATGTGTAGGACATCTACCAAGAACATCACATCTCAAAATCAGAACATCTATCAAGTACTTTGTATCTCATGACTAGAACATCTACAGAGGACAACACTTCTTATGACTAGAAGATCTACTGAGAATCTCACTTCTACATAATTCCTTGAGACCAGAACATGTAGTTAGGACATCACTAACGGTATAATGAACATCTACCAACGGCAGCACTTTCCGTGCCTAGAACTTCTACTGAGGATTTTTCAAGACCAGAATATCTAGTAAGGATGTCACTTCTGCTTACAAGAAATGATGTATAACATGTACTGAGGACAACACTTTTCACAACCAGAACATCTACCAAGTACAGCTCTTCTCATGACCAGAATATGTACTGAGGACATCACTAACGGTATCATGAACAAATCATCTACCAAGGGAAGCACTTCTCATGAGCAGAACATTTGCTGAGGTCATCAATTTTCAAAATCCAAACATCTACTGAAAAATGTTATTTTATTATCTTTATTTTCTACGATTTGCTTCTACCTCATACTGAAGGAGTTACTTGGACCTGACTAAGGAATAACTAGTAACAGTCTCAGCACATTCCTGTCTATAAGAGGCGGTATTACAGTGTGCTGACAACTACAGTCTCTGCCATCACCATTTATAGCCAGGTCAAAAACACCACACATTATGACTAAGGCTGGCATGTACACCTGAAACGCATCAACGTGGAGCCTATCGTGGCCGTGTGTCACGTACTAGAACGCTTACAAGACGACTGAATAAAGCCTTAATACTTATCCTGCTGCTGGGACTATTTCTACCTTGCAGTATTATAGTAGTTATATTCCTGTACATAGGAGCAGTATTATAGTAGTTATATTCTTGTACATAGGAGCAGTATTATAGTAGTTATATTCTTGTACATAGGAGCAGTATTATAGTAGTTATATTCTTGTACATAGGAGCAGTATTATAGTAGTTATATTTGTACATAGGAGCAGTATTATAGTAGTTATATCTTGTACATAGGAGCAGTATTATAGTAGTTATATTCTTGTACATAGGAGCAGTATTATAGTAGTTATATTCTTGTACATAGGAGCAGTATTATAGTAGTTATATTCTTGTACATAGGAGCAGTATTATAGTAGTTATATTCTTGTACATAGGAGCAGTATTATAGTATATCTTGTACATAGGAGGCAGTATTATAGTAGTTATATTGTACATAGGAGCAGTATTATAGTAGTTATATTCTTGTACATAGAGCAGTATTATAGTTATATTCTTGTACATAGGAGCAGTATTATAGTAGTTATATTCTTGTACATAGGAGCAGTATTATAGTAGTTATATTCTTGTACATAGGAGCAGTATTATAGTAGTTATATTCTTGTACATAGGAGCAGTATTATAGTAGTTATATTCTTGTACATAGGAGCAGTATTATAGTAGTTATATCTTGTACATAGGAGCAGTATTATAGTAGTTATATTCTGTACATAGGGCAGTATTATAGTAGATATTCTTGTACATAGGAGCAGTATTATAGTAGTTATATTCTTGTACATAGGAGGCAGTATTATAGTATTATTCTTGTACATAGGAGCAGTATTATAGTAGTTATATTCTTGTACATAGGAGCAGTATTATAGTAGTTATATTCTTGTACATAGGAGCAGTATTATAGTAGTTATATTCTTGTACATAGGAGCAGTATTATAGTAGTTATATTCTTGTACATAGGAGCAGTATTATAGTAGTTATATTCTTGTACATAGGAGCAGTATTATAGTAGTTATATTCTGTACATAGGAGCAGTATTATAGTAGTTATATCTTGTACATAGGGCAGTATTATAGTAGTTATATTCTTGTACATAGGAGCAGTATTATAGTAGTTATATTCTTGTACATAGGAGCAGTATTATAGTAGTTATATTCTTGTACATAGGAGCAGTATTATAGTAGTTATATTCTTGTACATAGGAGCAGTATTATAGTAGTTATATTCTTGTACATAGGAGCAGTATTATAGTAGTTATATTCTTGTACATAGGAGCAGTATTATAGTAGTTATATTCTTGTACATAGGAGCAGTATTATAGTAGTTATATTCTGTACATAGGAGCAGTATTATAGTAGTTATATTCGTACATAGGAGCAGTATTATAGTAGTTATATTCTTGTACATAGGAGCAGTATTATAGTAGTTATATTCTTGTACATAGGAGCAGTATTATAGTAGTTATATTCTTGTACATAGGAGCAGTATTATAGTAGTTATATTCTGTACATAGGAGCAGTATTATAGTAGTTATATTCTTGTACATAGGGCAGTATTATAGTAGTTATATTCTTGTACATAGGAGCAGTATTATAGTAGTTATATTCTTGTACATAGGAGCAGTATTATAGTAGTTATATTCTTGTACATAGGAGCAGTATTATAGTAGTTATATTCTGTACATAGGAGCAGTATTATAGTAGTTATATTCTTGTACATAGGAGCAGTATTATAGTAGTTATATTCTTGTACATAGGAGCAGTATTATAGTAGTTATATTCTTGTACATAGGAGCAGTATTATAGTAGTTATTCTTGTACATAGGAGCAGTATTATAGTAGTTATATTCTTGTACATAGGAGCAGTATTATAGGTTATATTCTTGTACATAGGAGCAGTATTATAGTAGTTATATTCTTGTACATAGGAGCAGTATTATAGTAGTTATATTCTTGTACATAGGAGGCAGTATTATAGTAGTTATATTCTTGTACATAGGAGCAGTATTATAGTAGTTATATTCTTGTACATAGGAGCAGTATTATAGTAGTTATATTCTTGTACATAGGAGCAGTATTATAGTAGTTATATTCTTGTACATAGGAGCAGTATTATAGTAGTTATATTCTTGTACATAGGAGCAGAGTATTATAGTAGTTATATTCTTGTACATAGGAGCAGTATTATAGTAGTTATATTCTTGTACATAGGAGCAGTATTATAGTAGTTATATTCTTGTACATAGGAGCAGTATTATAGTAGTTATATTCTTGTACATAGGAGCAGTATTATAGTAGTTATATTCTTGTACATAGGAGGCAGTATTATAGTAGTTATATTCTTGTACATAGGAGCAGTATTATAGTAGTTATATTCTTGTACATAGGAGCAGTATTATAGTAGTTATATTCTTGTACATAGGAGCAGTATTATAGTAGTTATATTCTTGTACATAGGAGCAGTATTATAGTAGTTATATTCTTGTACATAGGAGCAGTATTATAGTAGTTATATTCTTGTACATAGGAGCAGTATTATAGTAGTTATATCTTGTACATAGGAGCAGTATTATAGTAGTTATATTCTTGTACATAGGAGCAGTATTATAGTAGTTATATTCTTGTACATAGGAGCAGTATTATAGTAGTTATATTCTTGTACATAGGAGCAGTATTATAGTAGTTATATTCTTGTACATAGGAGCAGTATTATAGTAGTTATATTCTTGTACATAGGAGCAGTATTATAGTAGTTATATTCTTGTACATAGGAGCAGTATTATAGTAGTTATTCTTGTACATAGGAGCAGTATTATAGTAGTTATATTCTTGTACATAGGAGCAGTATTATAGTTATATTCTTGTACATAGGAGGAGAGTATTATAGTAGTTATATTCTTGTACATAGGAGCAGTATTATAGTAGTTATATTCTTGTACATAGGAGCAGTATTATAGTAGTTATATTCTTGTACATAGGAGGAGCAGTATTATAGTAGTTATATTCTTGTACATAGGAGCAGTATTATAGTAGTTATATTCTTGTACATAGGAGCAGTATTATAGTAGTTATATTCTTGTACATAGGAGCAGTATTATAGTATTATGTAGTTATATTCTTGTACATAGGAGCAGTATTATAGTAGTATATTCTTGTACATAGGAGCAGTATTATAGTAGTTATATTCTTGTACATAGGAGCAGTATTATAGTAGTTATATTGTACATAGGAGCAGTATTATAGTAGTTATATTCTTGTACATAGGAGCAGTATTATAGTAGTTATATTCTTGTACATAGGAGCAGTATTATAGTAGTTATATTCTTGTACATAGGAGCAGTATATAGTAGTTATATTCTTGTACATAGGAGCAGTATTATAGTAGTTATATTCTTGTACATAGGAGCAGTATTATAGTAGTTATATTCTTGTACATAGGAGCAGTATTATAGTAGTTATATTCTTGTACATAGGAGCAGTATTATAGTAGTTATATTCTTGTACATAGGAGCAGTATTATAGTAGTTATATTCTTGTACATAGGAGCAGTATTATAGTAGTTATATTCTTGTACATAGGAGCAGTATATAGTAGTTATATTCTTGTACATAGGAGCAGTATTATAGTAGTTATATTCTTGTACATAGGAGCAGTATTATAGTAGTTATATTCTTGTACATAGGAGCAGTATTATAGTAGTTATATTGTACATAGGAGCAGTATTATAGTAGTTATATTCTTGTACATAGGAGCAGTATTATAGTAGTTATATTCTTGTACATAGGAGCAGTATTATAGTAGTTATATTCTTGTACATAGGAGCAGTATAGTATATATTCTTGTACATAGGAGCAGTATTATAGTATATCTTGTACATAGGAGCAGTATTATAGTAGTATATTCTTGTACATAGGAGCAGTATTATAGTAGTTATATTCTTGTACATAGGAGCAGTATTATAGTAGTTATATTCTTGTACATAGGAGCAGTATTATAGTTATATTCTTGTACATAGGAGCAGTATTATAGTAGTTATATTCTTGTACATAGGAGGCAGTATTATAGTAGTTATATTCTTGTACAGAGGGCAGTATTATAGTAGTTATATTTGTACATAGGAGCAGTATTATAGTAGTTATATTCTTGTACATAGGAGCAGTATTATAGTAGTTATATCTTGTACATAGGAGCAGTATTATAGTAGTTATATTCTTGTACATAGGAGCAGTATTATAGTAGTTATATTCTTGTACATAGGAGCAGTATTATAGTAGTTATATTCGTACATAGGAGCAGTAATAGTAGTATATTCTTGTACATAGGAGCAGTATTATAGTAGTTATCTTGTACATAGGAGCAGTATTATAGTAGTTATATTCTGTACATAGGAGCAGTATTATAGTAGTTATTCTTGTACATAGGAGCAGTATTATAGTAGTTATATTCTTGTACATAGGAGCAGTATTATAGTAGTTATATTCTTGTACATAGGAGCAGTATTATAGTAGTTATATTCTTGTACATAGGAGCAGTATTATAGTAGTTATATTCTTGTACATAGGAGCAGTATTATAGTAGTTATATTCTTGTACATAGGAGCAGTATTATAGTAGTTATATTCTTGTACATAGGAGGCAGTATTATAGTAGTTATATTCTTGTACATAGGAGCAGTATTATAGTAGTTATTCTTGTACATAGGAGCAGTATTATAGGTATATCTTGTACATAGGAGGCAGTATTATAGTAGTTATATTCTGTACATAGGAGCAGTATTATAGTAGTTATATTCTTGTACATAGGAGGCAGTATTATAGTAGTTATACTTGTACATAGGAGCAGTATTATAGTAGTTATATTCTTGTACATAGGAGCAGTATTATAGTAGTTATATTCTTGTACATAGGAGCAGTATTATAGTAGTTATATTCTGTACATAGGAGCAGTATTATAGTAGTTATATGTACATAGGAGCAGTATTATAGTAGTTATTTCTTGTACATAGGAGGCAGTATTATAGTAGTTATATTCTTGTACATAGGAGGCAGTATTATAGTAGTTATATTCTTGTACATAGGAGGCAGTATTATAGTAGTTATATTCTTGTAGATAGGAGCAGTATTATAGTAGTTATATTCTTGTACAGAGGAGGCAGTATTATAGTAGTTATATAAAATCAAGTCTCTCTTCTCATTGAGAGGGAGCGTAAAGGAGAAGCTGGGCCTTCGTTGGCGCCATGTTGCTTCTGGGTGGAATGGTATTGTAATGAAGTACCCGAGCCCCCAGCACAGCACATTGCTCCAGTGCAGGCTGTATAGCAGGCTGGTCGTCAGCACTGGCCATGACTCTGCAGCAGAGATGTCCCGGTTACTGGCCTCATGTACTTTTATGTGAAATTAGTTTGTTGCTGTGTAAAAACAAGTATAACCTTCTGAATGTGTGCACTGGGCCCCATCGTCCATCACTCATATGCACAATGGGTGAGTGCTGGAACAGAGGGGCCCTCCCAGAGACCCATCAGTCTGTCTAGCGGGCCCACCCTCCCAGAGGGCCCACCCACCCAGAGAGCCCCCGCAGTTGGTTTAGCGGGCCGACCCTCCCAGAGGGCCCCCTCAGTCGGTTTAGCGGGCCCACCCTCCCAGAGGGCCCCCTCAGTAGGTTTAGCGGGCCCACCCTCCCAGAGGGCCCCCTCAGTAGGTTTAGCGGGCCCACTCTCCCAGAGGGCCCCCTGAGTCGGTTTAGCGGGCCCACCCTCCCAGAGGGCCCCCTCAGTAGGTTTAGCGGGCCCACTCTCCCAGAAAGCCCCCCGAGTCGGTTTAGCGGGCCTACCCTCCCAGAGGGCCCCCTGAGTCGGTTTAGCGGGCCCACCCTCCCAGAGGGCCCCCTGAGTCGGATTAGCGGGCCCACTCTCCCAGAGGGCCCCCTGAGTCGGTTTAGCGGGCCTACCCTCCCAGAGGGCCCCCTGAGTCGGTTTAGCGGGCCTACCCTCCCAGAGGGCCCCCTGAGTCGGATTAGCGGGCCCACTCTCCCAGAGGGCCCCCTGAGTCGGTTTAGCGGGCCTACCCTCCCAGAGGGCCCCCTCAGTCGGTTTAGCGGGCCCACTCTCCCAGAAAGCCCCCCCCCCCGAGTCGGTTTAGCGGGCGTACCCTCCCAGAGGGCCCCCTGAGTCGGTTTAGCGGGCCCACCCTCCCAGAAAGCCCCCCGAGTCGGTTTAGCGGGTAGATGGATATTCTCTGGTCAGAACAGACATGGGGGAAAAAAACAGATTTTGTGCGCATGAGCCCCAAGGCCCAGACGGCTGTGTGTGGTCCAGAAAAACAGTCCACATGTGACTTTTTGATGACATTTAATCATTTTTTTTTTTATGACTGATGCAATAAAAAAATAAATAAAATGGGGACTCGGCTATTTTTTTCCCATTACGCCATTCATTATTTATTTATTTTTATTCTGGGGAAAGTGATTTTTTATTTTTTTTTAACCCTAAGCCCACAGTGGATATGGTGTATATATGTTACAGCCTTAAAAGAAGAGGCGAGCGGGCGTCCCCATGCATCCCCCCCTCGCTCATACCGCTGATTTACAGTCCGCACCGCAGTCCAATTTACGCTGGGAATATCATTCAAAGCACGAGGATGAGATTTCGTCTGATCGCTTCCGCTGCTGGTACACGAGCACCATGGATTCACTACCACAGATCTGCATATCTGTCCCATGTGCACGTAGCTTAATATTTCCATGTAGCTATAGAGTGGGCCCCCAGAATCCGTCCCTCTGGGGGCCCTAGGTATCCTGGCCTGACGCTAGCTGCAGACTCTGATCAGCACCCTGAAGAGCAATATGGCAACCGGCTGGGAACCTCTACTAGATCAGGAGGTCTCATCAGTGGCTGCTTTTTGCGCTAAAATTCCCATTAATGGTCAGCTCTACAGGTCACCATCCATGAATGCTTAACGCCGCCATTCTCTGAAGATGTGGGCACATACAATATACATGAAAAATGTATGCGGCCCTCACTGCCTGGCAGTACCAGTGCTTTATCTGAAAAGATGCAGAGGGGCCACAGGGACCACCAGGAGCTGGAGACAGATAGGAGTCAGAGGGACCACCAGGAGCTGGGGACATACAGGAGACACAGAGGGACACCAGAGGCTGGGGACATACAGGAGACACAGAGGGACACCAGAGGCTGGGGACATACAGGAGACACAGAGGGACACCAGAGGCTGGGGACATACAGGAGACACAGAGGGACACCAGAGCTGGGGACATACAGGAGACACAGAGGGACACCAGGAGCTGGAGACATATAGGAGTCAGAGGGGACCACCAGATGAGCTGGGGACATACAGGAGACACAGAGGTGGGGACACCAGAGGCTGGGGACATAGGAGACACAGAGGGACACAGAGGCTGGGGACATACAGGAGACACAGAGGGACCCAGAGGCTGGGGAACAGGTAGACACAGAGGGACACCAGAGCTGGGGACATACAGGAGACACAGAGGGACACCAGAGGCTGGGGACATACAGGAGACACAGAGACCACCAGAGGCTGGGGACAGATAGGAGTCAGAGGACACCAGGAGATGGGATACAGGAGACACAGAGGGACACCAGAGGTGGGACGACAGGAGACACAGAGGGACACAGAGGCTGGGGACATAGGAGACACAGAGGGACACCAGGAGCTGGGACATACAGGAGGGCCACGAGGACACCAGAGGCTGGGGACATACAGGAGACACCAGAGGCTGGGGACAGATAGGACTCACAGAGGGACACCAGAGGCTTGCGACATACAGGAGACACAGAGGGACACCAGAGGCTGGGGACATACAGGAGACACAGAGGGACACCAGAGGCTGGGGACAGATAGGACTCACAGAGGGACACCAGAGGCTTGAGACATACAGGAGACACAGAGGGACACCAGAGGCTGGGGACATACAGGAGACACAGAGGGACACCAGAGGCTGGGGACATACAGGAGACACAGAGGGACACAAGAGGCTGGGGACATACAGGAGACACAGAGG
Organism: Bufo gargarizans; assembly: GCF_014858855.1. NCBI lineage: Eukaryota > Metazoa > Chordata > Amphibia > Anura > Bufonidae > Bufo > Bufo gargarizans. The sequence continues at coordinate 454,918,926 of NC_058083.1, forward strand.
GACACAAGAGGCTGGGGACATACAGGAGACACCAGAGGCTGGGGACAGATGGGAGACACAGAGGGACCACCAGGAGCTGGGGACAGATAGGAGTCAGAGGGACCACCAGGAGCTGGGGACATACAGGGGACACCAGGAGCTGGGGACATACAGGAGACACAGAGGGACACCAGAGGCTGGGGACATACAGGAGACACAGAGGGACACCAGAGGCTGGGGACATACAAGAGACACAGAGGGACACCAGAGGCTGGGGACATACAGGAGACACAGAGGGACACCAGGAGCTGGGGACAGATAGGAGTCAGAGGGACCACCAGAGGCTGGGGACATACAGGGGACACCAGGAGCTGGGGACATACAGGAGACACAGAGGGACACCAGAGACTGGGGACATACAGGAGACACAGAGGGACACCAGAGACTGGGGACATACAGGAGACACAGAGGGACACCAGAGGCTGGGGACATACAGGAGACACAGAGGGACACCAGAGGCTGGGGACATACAGGAGACACAGAGGGACACCAGAGGCTGGGGACATACAGGAGACACAGAGGGACACCAGAGGCTGGGGACATACAGGAGACACAGAGGGACACCAGAGGCTGGGGACATACAGGAGACACAGAGGGACACCAGGAGCTGGGGACATACAGGGGCCACAGGGACCACCAGGAGCTGGGGACATACAGGAGACACAGAGGGACACCAGGAGCTGGGGACAGATAGGACTCACAGAGGGACACCAGGAGCTGGGGACATACAGGAGACACAGAGGGACACAAGAGGCTGGGGACATACAGGAGACACCAGAGGCTGGGGACATACAGGAGACACAGAGGGACACCAGAGGCTGGGGACATACAGGAGACACAGAGGGACACCAGGAGCTGGGGACATACAGGAGACACAGAGGGACCACCAGAGGCTGGGGACATACAGGAGACACAGAGGGACCACCAGGATCTGGGGACATACAGGAGACACAGAGGGACCACCAGGATCTGGGGACAGATAGGACTCAGAGGGACACCAGAGGCTGGGGACATACAGGAGACACAGAGGGACACCAGAGGCTGGGGACATACAGGAGACACAGAGGGACCACCAGGATCTGGGGACAGATAGGACTCACAGAGGGACACCAGAGGCTGGGGACATACAGGAGACACAGAGGGACACCAGAGGCTGGGGACATACAGGAGACACAGAGGGACACCAGAGGCTGGGGACATACAGGAGACACAGAGGGACACCAGGAGCTGGGGACATACAGGAGACACAGAGGGACCACCAGAGGCTGGGGACAGATAGGAGACACAGAGGGACACCAGGAGCTGGGGACATACAGGAGACACAGAGGGACCACCAGAGGCTGGGGACATACAGGAGACACAGAGGGACCACCAGGATCTGGGGACATACAGGAGACACAGAGGGACCACCAGGATCTGGGGACAGATAGGACTCAGAGGGACACCAGAGGCTGGGGACATACAGGAGACACAGAGGGACCACCAGGAGCTGGGGACAGATAGGACTCACAGAGGGACACCAGAGGCTGGGGACATACAGGAGACACAGAGGGACCACCAGGATCTGGGGACATACAGGAGACACAGAGGGACCACCAGGATCTGGGGACATACAGGAGACACAGAGGGACCACCAGGATCTGGGGACATACAGGAGACACAGAGGGACACAAGAGGCTGGGGACATACAGGAGACACAGAGGGACACCAGAGGCTGGGGACATACAGGAGACACCAGAGGCTGGGGACAGATGGGAGACACAGAGGGACCACCAGGATCTGGGACATACAGGAGACACAGAGGGACCACCAGGATCTGGGGACAGATAGGACTCAGAGGGACACCAGAGGCTGGGGACATACAGGAGACACAGAGGGACACCAGAGGCTGGGGACATACAGGAGACACAGAGGGACCACCAGGATCTGGGGACAGATAGGACTCACAGAGGGACACCAGAGGCTGGGGACATACAGGAGACACAGAGGGACACCAGAGGCTGGGGACATACAGGAGACACAGAGGGACCACCAGAGGCTGGGGACAGATAGGAGACACAGAGGGACACCAGGAGCTGGGGACATACAGGAGACACAGAGGGACCACCAGAGGCTGGGGACATACAGGAGACACAGAGGGACCACCAGGATCTGGGGACAGATAGGACTCAGAGGGACACCAGAGGCTGGGGACATACAGGAGACACAGAGGGACCACCAGGAGCTGGGGACAGATAGGACTCACAGAGGGACACCAGAGGCTGGGGACATACAGGAGACACAGAGGGACCACCAGGATCTGGGGACATACAGGAGACACAGAGGGACCACCAGGATCTGGGGACATACAGGAGACACAGAGGGACCACCAGGATCTGGGGACATACAGGAGACACAGAGGGACACAAGAGGCTGGGGACATACAGGAGACACAGAGGGACACCAGAGGCTGGGGACAGATAGGAGACACAGAGGGACACCAGAGGCTGGGGACATACAGGAGACACAGAGGGACCACCAGGATCTGGGGACAGATAGGACTCACAGAGGGACACCAGAGGCTTGAGACATACAGTGCCTGGCAAAAGTACCCCCCCCCCCCCCCTTTTAACTTTTCTTGTATTTTGTTACATTACAGCCTTAAGTTCAATGTTTTGTTAATCTGAATTGAATGTGATGGATCAGAACACAATAGACTAAGGGCTCTTTCACACTTGCGTTGTCCGGATCCGGCATAGAGTTCCGTCGTCGGGGCTCTATGCTGGAAGAATCCTGATCAGGATTATCCTAATGCATTCTGAATGGACAGTCCGTCCTTCAGGATGCATCAGGATGTCTTCAGTTCCGGAACGGAAAGTTTTTTGGCCGGAGAAAATGCTGCAGCATGCTGCGCTTTTTGCTCCGGCCAAAAATCCTGAAGACTTGCCGCAAGGCCGGATCCGGAATTAATGCCCATTGAAAGGCATTAATCCGGATCCGGCCTTAAGCTAAACGTTGTTTCGGCGCATTGCCGGATCCGAGGTTTAGCTTTTTCTGAATGGTTACCATGGCTGCCGGGACGCTAAAGTCCTGGCAGCCATGGTAAAGTGTAGCGGGGAGCAGCATACTTACCGTCCGTGTGGCTCCCGGGGCGCTCCAGAGTGACGTCAGGGCGCCCCAGGCGCATGGAGCCGCACGGACTGTAAGTATGCCGCTCCCCCACTCCCCACTACTACTATGGCAACCAGGACTTTAATAGCGTCCTGGCTGCCATAGTAACACTGAAAGCATTTTGAAGACGGATCCGTCTTCAAATGCTTTCAGTACACTTGCGTTTTTCCGGATCCGGCGTGTACCTCCGGCAAGTGGAGGACACGCCGGATCCGGACAACGCAAGTGTGAAAGAGGCCTAAGTCGGTGAAGTGAAAGGGAAAACTATTGTTTAGAAATAGAAAACAGAAAATTGTCCTGTGCGTATGTATTCACCCCCTTTGTTAGGAAGCCCATAAAAAGCTCTGGTGCAGCCAATTACCTTCAGGAGTCACATAGTTAGTGAAATGATGTCACCTGTGTGCAATCTAAGTGTCACATGATCTGTCATTACATATACACAACTATTTTGAAAGGCCCCAGAGGCTGCAACAAGAGGCATCACTAACCAAACCCTGCCATGAAGACCGAGGAACTCTCCAAACAAGTAAGAGACAATGTTGTTGAGAAGTACAAGTCAGGGTTAGGTTATAAAAAAAATATCCAAATCTTTGATGATCCCCAGGAGCGCCATCAAATCTATCATAACCAGATAGAAAGAACATGGCACCAGAGCAAACCTGCCGAGAGACGCCGCCCACCAAAACTGACGGAGCGGGCAAGGAGGGCACTAATCAGAGATTTATGTGACTGTTGTAATGCTTGTGATCTGTTGTGATTTTATGGTTAGTTTACTTACATATAGCATCTCTTCTCATGTGCCTTACTTCAGTGATTGATTAATGAGCTAAATCCCCCCTAGTTTTGGGATCACACTTCCTATAAATATAGACCCAGTCTTAGGGGTCAGCACGAGCTAAAAGCACCATCTCTGACTAAGCGCCATTTTGCCTAAGCGCTTGGCAGTTAATCATGGGCAGGAGACGGAGATGCTATGAGTACTACTCCAGCACAGGTATGCTACGATATAGTTTCACTCCGGCTCTGGCTGCTCATCACTATGGCGGTCTACTTTCACATTCAACCACACGGTCCACCCTTCTCTCCACATCAGTACCTCCCTCCTTCCCGCACCTTTGTTCAGTTCCCATACACTTTACACCTTCATACGTTACCCTGACCCATCTTCCTCCACGGTGCAGCATAAAAATACACCACTATAAATCTCTCACCCACTTTCTGTCTCTTTCTGCTACTAGCTGCAGGGGATATTTCACCAAATCCTGACCCTCCCTCTGTTGATAACTTCTCCTCTGCCACACACAGAAACCCCAACAATCTGATTAATGTTCCCAGCACGTCCTCTCCAGTCTCTTGACTGCGCACTCTGGAACGCATGGTCAGTCCGTAACAAACTCCCCACAATCCACGATTTCTTCCTCTCACACTCTCTGAACTTGCTAGCCCTTAGAGAAACCTGGCTTCAACCCTCTGACACTGCTTCCCCTGCTGCCCTATCCTATGGCGGACTTTTCTCCCATACTCCCAGGCCTGATGACCGGTGGAGGAGTAGGCATACTACTTTCTCCACAGTGCACATTTCAGGTCATTCACCCTGTACCCTCTCTCACATTCCCCTCTTTTGAGGTTCACACCATTAGACTCTTCCATCCATTTCCCCTGCGAGTTGCTGTTGTCCATCGCCCCCCAGGCTCCCCCACCAATTCCTGGATCACTTTGCAGCTTGTCTTCCTCACTTCTGAATCACCAACTCCTATTATGGGTGATTTTAATATCCCCATTGATGATCCCACCTCCCCATCAGCCGCTCACTTTCTTTAACCTCCTCTCTTGGCCACTTCCTTCCTCTGCCACGCATGAACAGGGCAATATACTTGATCTAGTCTTCTTCCATCACTGCTCAGTCTCAAACTTTAGTAATCTTCTTTCATTTACCATAAAGACTTTTCTCATGACAATCCGACTTTTCACACTTACAGAAACCTACACACCATTAACTGCCAGCAACTTATTAACACCCTACAACTAGCTCTTACCCCAATAACTTCCCTCCCCTGTCCAGACTTGGCTGCCAATCTTTACAACCAGACCTTCAAAACCACCCTAGAAGAAGTTGCTCCAATATCAATCCGTCCCTCTCGACACGGTAACCCTGGCACACACCTGAAACACGTTTTCTCCAGCGCTGCTCCAGATGTACAGAACGCTTATGGATAAAATTCTGAATATCAGCAGACTTCCTCCATTATAAATTTATGCTCAAAACATATAATTCACCTCTCAACGTTGCCAAACAAAAGTACTTCACCTCTCATCTCCTCACTCTGAAATAACCCAAATGGACTCTTTGACAGTATTCATTCCCTTCTAAGCCCTGAAGCTCCAGAACCGGTCACTGACCTCTGCGCTGATGGCATGGCCACTTACTTCAGAGACCGGCAGTATCCGGCAGGACATTTTCTCCCAGTCCCCAGATAATTTCAATCCTCCTCCCTCCCATTCCTCCACATGCTCTCTCTCCTCTTTTGACCCTATAACAGAGTAAGAAGTCTCCCCGGCTGTCATCACTCACCTAACTACAATTTATAACCTCTCTCTCTCTTCTGGTATCTTTCCCTCCTCTTTCAAACACTCTATTATCACCCCACTACTAAAGAAACCATCTCTTGACCCGACCTGTGCTGCTAACTACCGACCTGTTTCTAACCTCCCCTTCATCTCTAAACTCCTTGAGCGTCTTGTCTATTCTCGCTTAATAAGCCATCTCTCTGCAAACTCTTCTTGACCCCTTACAATCTGCCTTTTGCCCTCTTCACTCTACAGAAACTGCCCTTACTAAAGTGTCTAATGGTCTCACAGCAAAAAGAAATGGTGACTATTCTCTACTGATTCTGCTGGATCTCTCAGCAGCATTCGATACCATAGACCAAAAACTCCTCCTCACCATGCTCCACTCAATTGGCCTTAAGGACTCTGCTCTCTCCTGGTTCACTTCATATCTCTCTGGCTGCTCCTTTAGTGTATCATTCGCTGGCTCTTCTTCTCCTCTTCCTCTTGATGTTGGCGTTTCTCAGGGCTCAGTACTAGGTCCTCTACTCTTCTCCCTCTATAAAGCCCCCATCGGACAGGCTATTAGTAGATTTGGCTTTCGATACCATCTCTATGCTGAACTATACACTTCATCCCCTGACATCCCCCCTGCTTTACTCCGAAACACCAATAATTGTCTGGCAGCTGTCTCCAACATCATGTCCTCTCTCTATCTAAAACTGAACCACTCAAAAATTGAACTTCTTGCCTTTCCCCCATCTACTAACTCACCTAAACTTGATATTTCAATTTGAGTCTGCACCCCTAACCCTAACCCCATCATATCTCCTGTGCAACATGCCTGCTGTCTTAGGGCCACTTTTGACTATGATATTTCCTTTTTCCCAATATTCAATCACTTACACGCTCTTGTTGTCTGCACCTCAAAAATATTGCCAGGATCCACCCTTTTCTTACGGTGAAAACGGCAAAAACTCTCGTCTTGACTACTGCAGCGCATTACTAATCGGTCTCCCTCTCACTAACTCTCCCCCTTCAATCTGTCCTAAATGCTGCAGCCAGGCTCATCTATCCATCTACCGCTACACTGATGCTACTAGTCTGTGCCAGTCACTTCACTGGTTGCCCATCCACCACAGAATACAGAACTTCTCACCCTCACCCACAAAGCTCTCCACAATGCTGCACCTCCATCATCTACCACCCTACGCCTGCTCTCCAGTGCTGGACCTCCATACATTTATTCCCTCATCTCCATCTACCACCCTACTCCTGCTATTCACAGTGCTGCACCTCCATACATCTCCTCCCACATCTCCATCTACCACCCTACTCCTGCCCTCCACAATGCTGCACCTCCATCATCTACCACCCTACGCCTGCTCTCCAGTGCTGGACCTCCATACATCTCCTCCCTCATCTCCATCTACCACCCTACTCCTGCTCTCCACAGTGCTTCACCTCCATACATCTCCTCCCTCATCTCCATCTACCACCCTACTCCTGCTATTCACAGTGCTGCACCTCCATACATCTCCTCCCTCAACTCAATCTACCAACCTACTCTTGCTCGCCACAGTGCTGCACCTCCATACATCTCCTCCCTCATCTCAATCTACCACCCTACTCTTGCTCGCCACAGTGCTGCACCTCCATCTACCACCCTACTCTTGCTCGCCACAGTGCTGCACCTCCATGCATATCCATCTACCACCCTACTCTTGCTCTCCACAGTGCTGCACCTCCATACATCTACTCCCTCATCTCAATCTACCACCCTACTCTTGCTCTCCACAGTGCTGCACCTCCATGCATATCCATCTACCACCCTACTCTTGCTCTCCACAGTGCTGCACCTCCATACATCTCCATCTACCAAACTACTCCTGCTCTCCACAGTGCTGCACCTCCATGCATATCCATCTACCACCCTACTCCTGCCCTCCACAGTGCTGCACCTCCATACATCTCCATCTACCACCCTACTCTTGCTATCCACAGTGCTGCACCTCCATGCATATCCATCTACCACCCTACTCCTGCCCCCCACAGTGCTGCACCTCCATGCATATCCATCTACCACCCTACTTCTGCCCCTCACAGTGCTGCACCTCCATGCATATCCATCTACCACCCTACTCCTGCCCTCCACAGTGCTGCACCTCCATGCATATCCATCTACCACCCTACTCCTGCCCTCCACAGTGCTGCACCTCCATACATCTCCATCTACCACCCTACTCCTGCCCTCCACAGTGCTGCACCTCCATACATATCCATCTACCACCCTACTCTTGCTCTCCACAGTGCTGCACCTCCATACATCTCCATCTACCAAACTACTCCTGCTCTCCACAGTGCTGCACCTCCATGCATATCCATCTACCACCCTACTTCTGCCCCCCACAGTGCTGCACCTCCATGCATATCCATCTACCACCCTACTCCTGCCCTCCACAGTGCTGCACCTCCATGCATATCCATCTACCACCCTACTCCTGCCCCCCACAGTGCTGCACCTATGTATATCCATCTACCACCCTACTCCTGCTCTCCACAGTGCTGCACCTCCATGCATATCCATCTACCACCCTACTTCTGCCCTCCACAGTGCTGCACCTCCATGCATATCCATCTACCACCCTACTCCTGCCCTCCACAGTGCTGCACCTCCATGCATATCCATCTACCACCCTACTCCTGCCCTCCACAGTGCTGCACCTCCATTCATCTCCATCTACCACCCTACTCCTGCCCTCCACAGTGCTGCACCTCCATACATATCCATCTACCACCCTACTCTTGCTCTCCACAGTGCTGCACCTCCATACATCTCCATCTACCAAACTACTCCTGCTCTCCAGTGCTGCACCTCCATGCATATCCATCTACCACCCTACTTCTGCCCCCCACAGTGCTGCACCTCCATGCATATCCATCTACCACCCTACTCCTGCCCTCCACAGTGCTGCACCTCCATGCATATCCATCTACCACCCTACTCCTGCCCCCCACAGTGCTGCACCTATGTATATCCATCTACCACCCTACTCCTGCTCTCCACAGTGCTGCACCTCCATGCATATCCATCTACCACCCTACTTCTGCCCTGCACAGTGCTGCACCTCCATGCATATCCATCTACCACCCTACTCCTGCTCTCCACAGTGCTGCACCTCCATGCATATCCATCTACCACCCTACTCCTGCCCTCCACAGTGCTGCACCTCAATGCATATCCATCTACCACCCTACTCCTGCTCTCCACAGTGCTGCACCTCAATGCATATCCATCTACCACCCTACTTCTGCCCTCCACAGTGCTGCACCTCCATCTACCACCCTACTCCTGCCCTCCACAGTGCTGCACCTCCATGCATATCCATCTACCACCCTACTTCTGCCCTCCACAGTGCTGTACCTCCATGCATATCCATCTACCACCCTACTCCTGCCCTCCACAGTGCTGCACCTCCATACATATCCATCTACCACCCTACTCCTGCTCTCCACAGTGCTGCACCTCCATGCATATCCATCTACCACCCTACTTCTGCCCCCCACAGTGCTGCACCTCCATGCATATCCATCTACCACCCTACTCCTGCTCTCCACAGTGCTGCACCTCCATGCATATCCATCTACCACCCTACTCCTGCCCTCCACAGTGCTGCACCTCCATGCATATCCATCTACCACCCTACTTCTGCCCTCCACAGTGCTGCACCTCCATGCATATCCATCTACCACCCTACTTCTGCCCCCCACAGTGCTGCACCTCCATACATATGCATCTACCACCCTACTTCTGCCCCCCACAGTGCTGCACCTCCATGCATATCCATCTACCACCCTACTCCTGCCCTCCACAGTGCTGCACCTCCATGCATATCCATCTACCACCCTACTCCTGCCCTCCACAGTGCTGCACCTCCATACATATCCATCTACCACCCTACTCCTGCTCTCCACAGTGCTGCACCTCCATACATCTCCATCTACCACCCTACTCCTGCTCTCCACAGTGCTGCACCTCCATGCATATCCATCTACCACCCTACTCCTGCCCTCCACAGTGCTGCACCTCCATGCATATCCATCTACCACCCTACTCCTGCCCTCCACAGTGCTGCACCTCCATACATCTCCATCTACCACCCTACTCCTGCCCTCCACAGTGCTGCACCTCTATGCATATCCATCTACCACCCTACTCCTGCTCTCCACAGTGCTGCACCTCCATGCATCTCCATCTACCACCCTACTCCTGCCCTCCACAGTGCTGCACCTCCATGCATATCCATCTACCACCCTACTCTTGCTCTCCACAGTGCTGCACCTCCATGCATATCCATCTACCACCCTACTCCTGCCCTCCACAGTGCTGCACCTCCATGCATATCCATCTACCACCCTACTCCTGCCCTCCACAGTGCTGCACCTCCATGCATATCCATCTACCACCCTACTCCTGCTCTCCACAGTGCTGCACCTCCATCTACCACCCTACTCCTGCCCCCCACAGTGCTGCACCTCCATGCATATCCATCTACCACCCTACTTCTGCCCTCCACAGTGCTGCACCTCCATGCATATCCATCTACCACCCTACTCCTGCCCTCCACAGTGCTGCACCTCCATGCATATCCATCTACCACCCTACTCCTGCCCTCCACAGTGCTGCACCTCCATGCATATCCATCTACCACCCTACTGCTGCCCTCCACAGTGCTGCACCTCCATGCATATCCATCTACCACCCTACTCCTGCCCTCCACAGTGCTGCACCTCCATGCATATCCATCTACCACCCTACTCCTGCCCTCCACAGTGCTGCACCTCCATGCATATCCATCTACCACCCTACTCCTGCCCTCCACAGTGCTGCACCTCCATGCATATCCATCTACCACCCTACTGCTGCCCTCCACAGTGCTGCACCTCCATGCATATCCATCTACCACCCTACTCCTGCCCTCCACAGTGCTGCACCTCCATGCATATCCATCTACCACCCTACTCCTGCCCTCCACAGTGCTGCACCTCCATGCATATCCATCTACCACCCTACTCCTGCCATCCACAGTGCTGCACCTCCATGCATATCCATCTACAACCCTACTCCTGCTTTCCGTTCCATTAGCGACCTAAGATTAATAACCTCCATAATTCGTACCTCTCACTCCCATCTTCAAGACCTACTCTCTGGAATACTCTGCCCTGGAATACTAGGTCAATCCACAACTTCTCCACCTTCAAACGTGCCTTAAAAACACATCTTTTCAGGCAGGCTTATCAGGCATGACTTTTCCCAGACTAAACCTTCCCCCCACCAACTCCTCTGGCCTAAACTCGATCCTCTAGTAGTCCTGATCGGCCGTCACCACTCCTGTCAGTTCAGTAATGGCTCAAATACTACTGATCACAATCAACTAGCTGATGTGTCACCCCCAATTCCTCAGATTGTAAGCTCTTGCGAGCAGGGCCCTGACTATTAGTGTTGCACATTATCCAGTTAAATTTGTTTTGCATATGAACCCTATAAACCTGTAAAGTGCTGCGGAATATGGTGGCGCTATATAAATGAATATCATCATTATTATTATTATCAGAGAGGCAGCACAGAGACCTAAGATACCCCTGGGGGAGCTGCAGAGTTCCACAGCAGAGACTGGAGGATCTGTACAGAGGACGACAATCAGCCGTACGCTCCATAGAGTTGGGCTTTATGGCAGAGCGGCCAGAAGAAGCCATTACTGTCAGCTAGAAACAGAAAGGCGCGTTGTGAGTTTGCGAAAAGGCAAGTGGGAGACTCCCAAAATGTATGGAGGAAGGGGCTCTGGTCTGAGGAGACTCCCAAAATGTATGGAGGAAGGAGCTCTGGTCTGAGGAGACTAAAACTGAACTTTTTGCCCAAAGAAAACGCTATGTCTGGCGCAAACCCAACCCATCCCATCACCCAAAGAACACCATCCCCACAGTGAGACCTGGTGGTGGCAGCATCATACTGGGGGGGACTGGGAAACTGGTCAGAGCTGAGGGAAAGATGGATGGTGCTAAATACAGGGATATTCCTCAGCAGAACCTGCCCCACTCTGTGCGTGATCTGAGGCGAGGACGGAGGCTCACCTTCCAGCAGGACAATGACCCCAAACACACGGCTAGAGCAACACGACTTGACTGGTTTAAGGGGAAACCTGTAAATGTGTTGGAACGGCCGAGTCACAGCCCAGATCTCAGTCCAATAGAAGATCTGTGGTCAGACGTAAAGATCGCTGTTCACAAGCGCAAACATCCGACCTGAAGGAGCCGGAGCCGTTCTGCAAGGAGGAACGGGCAACAATCCCAGCGGTCAGATGTGGCGACTGCTCCTAGAGACTGATCCAGAGCGACCTGGAGCTGTGATTGCTGCAAATGGGGCTCTACAGAGTACTGACTGTCGGGGGTGAATAGTTCTGCACACTGACTGTAGGGGGTGAATAGTTCTGCACACTGACTGTAGGGGGTGAATAGTTCTGCACACTGACTGTCGGGGGTGAATAGTTCTGCACACTGACTGTAGGGGGTGAATAGTTCTGCACATTGACTGTAGGGGGTGAATAGTTCTGCACATTGACTGTAGGGGGTGAATAGTTCTGCACATTGACTGTAGGGGGTGAATAGTTCTGCACACTGACTGTAGGGGGTGAATAGTTCTGCACACTGACTGTCGGGGGTGAATAGTTCTGCACACTGACTGTCGGGGGTGAATAGTTCTGCACACTGACTGTAGGGGGTGAATAGTTCTGCACACTGACTGTAGGGGGTGAATAGTTCTGCACACTGACTGTAGGGGGTGAATAGTTCTGCACACTGACTGTAGGGGGTGAATAGTTCTGCACACTGACTGTAGGGGGTGAATAGTTCTGCACACTGACTGTCGGGGGTGAATAGTTCTGCACACTGACTGTAGGGGGTGAATAGTTCTGCACATTGACTGTAGGGGGTGAATAGTTCTGCACACTGACTGTCGGGGGTGAATAGTTCTGCACACTGACTGTAGGGGGTGAATAGTTCTGCACATTGACTGTAGGGGGTGAATAGTTCTGCACATTGACTGTAGGGGGTGAATAGTTCTGCACATTGACTGTAGGGGGTGAATAGTTCTGCACACTGACTGTCGGGGGTGAATAGTTCTGCACACTGACTGTAGGGGGTGAATAGTTCTGCACACTGACTGTAGGGGGTGAATAGTTCTGCACACTGACTGTAGGGGGTGAATAGTTCTGCACACTGACTGTAGGGGGTGAATAGTTCTGCACACTGACTGTAGGGGGTGAATAGTTCTGCACACTGACTGTAGGGGGTGAATAGTTCTGCACACTGACTGTAGGGGGTGAATAGTTCTGCACATTGACTGTAGGGGGTGAATAGTTCTGCACATTGACTGTAGGGGGTGAATAGTTCTGCACACTGACTGTAGGGGGTGAATAGTTCTGCACACTGACTGTAGGGGGTGAATAGTTCTGCACATTGACTGTAGGGGGTGAATAGTTCTGCACACTGACTGTAGGGGGTGAATAGTTCTGCACACTGACTGTAGGGGGTGAATAGTTCTGCACACTGACTGTAGGGGGTGAATAGTTCTGCACACTGACTGTAGGGGGTGAATAGTTCTGCACATTGACCTTTTCTGTTATTTTCTCCAAATTGTTGTTTGCTTCACAATAATAATAAATAAAAAAATACAGGTTCTGTAATTACAGGATGTGCGGCACCAAAACACGAATAAAAAAAAAAAAAAGAAGTGATGTGTGTATATCCTCATAGTGATGTATATATATCCTCATAGTGATGTGTGTATATCCTCATAGTGATGTATATATATCCTCATAGTGATGTGTATATATCCTCATAGTGATGTGTGTGTATCCTCATAGTGATGTGTATATATCCTCATAGTGATGTGTATATATCCTCATAGTGATGTATATATATCCTCATAGTGATGTGTGTATATCCTCATAGTGATGTGTATATATCCTCATAGTGATGTGTATATATCCTCATAGTGATGTGTATATCCTCATAGTGATGTATATATATCCTCATAGTGATGTGTATATATCCTCATAGTGATGTATATATATCCTCATAGTGATGTGTGTATATATCCTCATAGTGATGTGTATATATATCCTCATAGTGATGTGTATATATATCCTCATAGTGATGTGTGTATATCCTCATAGTGATGTGTGTATATCCTCATAGTGTTGTGTATATATCCTCATAGTGATGTGTATATCCTCATAGTGATGTGTATATATCCTCATAGTGATGTGTATATATCCTCATAGTGATGTGTATATATCCTCATAGTGATGTGTATATATCCTCATAGTGATGTGTATATCCTCATAGTGATGTGTATATATCCTCATAGTGATGTATGTATATCCTCATAGTGATGTGTATATATCCTCATAGTGATGTGTATATATCCTCATAGTGATGTGTATATCCTCATAGTGATGTATATATCCTCATAGTGATGTATATATCCTCATAGTGATGTGTATATATCCTCATAGTGATGTGTATATCCTCATAGTGATGTGTATATATCCTCATAGTGATGTATATATCCTCATAGTGATGTATATATCCTCATAGTGATGTGTATATATATCCTCATAGTGATGTGTATATATCCTCATAGTGATGTGTATATATCCTCATAGTGATGTGTGTATATCCTCATAGTGATGTATATATCCTCATAGTGATGTGTGTATATCCTCATAGTGATGTGTGTATATCCTCATAGTGTTGTGTATATATCCTCATAGTGATGTGTATATCCTCATAGTGATGTGTATATATCCTCATAGTGATGTGTGTATATCCTCATAGTGATGTGTATATATCCTCATAGTGATGTGTATATCCTCATAGTGATGTGTATATATCCTCATAGTGATGTATGTATATCCTCATAGTGATGTGTATATATCCTCATAGTGATGTGTATATATCCTCATAGTGATGTGTATATCCTCATAGTGATGTATATATCCTCATAGTGATGTGTATATCCTCATAGTGATGTGTATATCCTCATAGTGATGTGTATATATCCTCATAGTGATGTATATATCCTCATAGTGATGTGTATATATCCTCATAGTGATGTATATATCCTCATAGTGATGTATATATCCTCATAGTGATGTGTATATATATCCTCATAGTGATGTGTATATATATCCTCATAGTGATGTGTATATATCCTCAGAGAGCCCGGCACCCGCATGAGCAGAGAGCCCGGCACCCGCATGAGCAGAGAGCCCGGCACCCGCATGAGCAGAGAGCCCGGCACCCGCATGAGCAGAGAGCCCGGCACCCGCATGAGCAGAGAGCCCGGCACCCGCATGAGCAGAGAGCCCGGCACCCGCATGAGCAGAGAGCCCGGCACCCGCATGAGCAGAGAGCCCGGCACCCGCATGAGCAGAGAGCCCGGCACCCGCATGAGCAGAGAGCCCGGCACCCGCATGAGCAGAGAGCCCGGCACCCGCATGAGCAGAGAGCCCGGCACCCGCATGAGCAGAGAGCCCGGCACCCGCATGAGCAGAGAGCCCGGCACCCGCATGAGCAGAGAGTGGTGGCGGTATCTTTCAGTAGGACAAACATTACATGATCTTACCTTCAGTGGGAGAGGTCTTTAGTCGCTTGCACAGTCCATCGGAGTCTCCGTAATACTCCTTCATCTTAACCACGGCCTCTGTTCCCCGCAGCTCCATAAGGGAGCCCAGTTCCTGGAGAGTGCACCCATAGTCAGCTGCATGACTGGTCTCATTTCTTTGGTTCTTGGTGTAGAAATCACTATTGCTCAGGTCACCCATCTTTTTGCAGATGGGACAGGAAATCCCCAGAAAAGACAAAGATGGAAATCCTAGAGCTCACGATGTGCGACGCCGGGTAGCATAAACCAGGGCGAAAGAACCCAAGGTGCCTGCCAGGTGACCGTCTACTGGGTGCGTGGACACGTTCAAGGCTGAAGTAGAAAAGCTCCTTTCCATTTGCTGCATGCCATCACGCTGGACTCCATCACCCAATGCAACGTCATCTCTGCTGAAAGACAAACACAACGACATTCAGGAGCTGCACGCGCTGCCTCCAACCCCCCGAGAAGCCCTCGCTCTACGGAGCCGCCACCAGGATCTGCAGCGCTCTCAGCTAGATGAGATCTTTCATGTATATTGATGAGGAGACATCCGTCCCACAGCCTGAATTACGTGGGCAAGTTTACACTGCACATCAATCTTTCATTTCACCAGGGACACAGAATAAGGCAAAAAGAAGCAAAAACATAAATAATACAGGAACCGACATAACAAATATCAGGCATAGAGCAGCCGGGTGCAAGACGAGCACAACTGCCCCAAGTCATGTATCAGACATCGGGCAGCCGGGTGCAAGACGAGCACAACTGCCCCAAGTCATGTATCAGACATCGGGCAGCCGGGTGCAAGACGAGCACAACTGCCCCAAGTCATGTATCAGACATCGGGCAGCCGGGTGCAAGACGAGCACAACTGCCCCAAGTCATGTATCAGACATCGGGCAGCCGGGTGCAAGACGAGCACAACTGCCCCAAGTCATGTATCAGACATCGGGCAGCCGGGTGCAAGACGAGCACAACTGCCCCAAGTCATGTATCAGACATCGGGCAGCCGGGTGCAAGACGAGCACAACTGCCCCAAGTCATGTATCAGACATAGAGCAGCCGGGTGCAAGACAAGCACAACTGCCCCAAGTCATGTATCAGACATCGGGCAGCCGGGTGCAAGACTAGCACAACTGCCCCAAGTCATGTATCAGACATCAGGCAGCCGGGTGCAAGACGAGCACAACTGCCCCAAGTCATGTATCAGACATAGAGCAGCCGGGTGCAAGACGAGCACAACTGCCCCAAGTCATGTATCAGACATCGGGCAGCCGGGTGCAAGACGAGCACAACTGCCCCAAGTCATGTATCAGACATCGGGCAGCCGGGTGCAAGACGAGCACAACTGCCCCAAGTCATGTATCAGACATCGGGCAGCCGGGTGCAAGACGAGCACAACTGCCCCAAGTCATATATCAGACATCGGGCAGCCGGGTGCAAGACTAGCACAACTGCCCCAAGTCATGTATCAGACATCGAGCAGCCGGGTGCAAGACGAGCACAACTGCCCCAAGTCATGTATCAGACATAGAGCAGCCGGGTGCAAGACAAGCACAACTGCCCCAAGTCATGTATCAGACATCGAGCAGCCGGGTGCAAGACGAGCACAACTGCCCCAAGTCATATATCAGACATCGGGCAGCCGGGTGCAAGACTAGCACAACTGCCCCAAGTCATGTATCAGACATCGGGCAGCCGGGTGCAAGACAAGCACAACTGCCCCAAGTCATGTATCAGACATCGGGCAGCCGGGTGCAAGACGAGCACAACTGCCCCAAGTCATATATCAGACATCGGGCAGCCGGGTGCAAGACGAGCACAACTGCCCCAAGTCATGTATCAGACATCGGGCAGCCGGGTGCAAGACGAGCACAACTGCCCCAAGTCAAATATCAGACATCGGGCAGCCGGGTGCAAGACGAGCACAACTGCCCCAAGTCATGTATCAGACATCGGGCAGCCGGGTGCAAGACGAGCACAACTGCCCCAAGTCAAATATCAGACATCGGGCAGCCGGGTGCAAGACGAGCACAACTGCCCCAAGTCATGTATCAGACATCGGGCAGCCGGGTGCAAGACGAGCACAACTGCCCCAAGTCATATATCAGACATCGGGCAGCCGGGTGCAAGACGAGCACAACTGCCCCAAGTCAAATATCGAGGTGACGTGTCAGACACGATTACATGTAATAGAGAGGTGACGTGTGAGACACGATTACATGTAAGAGAGGTGACGTGCGAGACACGATTACATGTAACAGAGAGGTGACGCGTGAGACACGATTACATGTAATAGAGAGGTGACGCGTGAGACACGATTACATGTAAGAGAGGTGACGTGTGAGACACGATTACATGTAAGAGAGGTGACGTGAGACACATTACATGTAATAGAGGTGACGTGCGAGACACGATTACATGTAATAGAGAGGTGACGCGTGAGACACGATTACATGTAAGAGAGGTGACGCGTGAGACACGATTACATGTAATAGAGAGGTGACGTGTGAGACACGATTACATGTAAGAGAGGTGACGTGAGACACATTACATGTAATAGAGGTGATGTGTGAGACACGATTACATGTAATAGAGAGGTGATGTGTGAGACACGATTACATGTAATAGAGAGGTGACGTGTGAGACACGATTACATGTAATAGAGGTGACGTGTCAGACACGATTACATGTAATAGAGGTGACGTGTGAGACACGATTACATGTAATAGAGAGGTGACGTGTGAGACACGATTACATGTAATAGAGAGGTGACGTGTGAGACACGATTACATGTAATAGAGAGGTGACGTGTGAGACACGATTACATGTAATAGAGAGGTCACATGTCAGACACGATTACATGTAAGAGAGGCGACGTGTGACACGATTACATGTAATAGAGAGGTCACGTGTCAGACACGATTACATGTAAGAGAGGCGACGTGTGACACGATTACATGTAATAGAGAGGTGACGTGAGACACATTACATGTAATAGAGGTGATGTGTGAGACACGATTACATGTAATAGAGAGGTGATGTGTGAGACACGATTACATGTAATAGAGAGGTGACGTGTGAGACACGATTACATGTAATAGAGAGGTGACGTGTGAGACACGATTACATGTAATAGAGAGGTGACGTGTGAGACACGATTACATGTAAGAGAGGTGACGTGAGACACATTACATGTAATAGAGGTGATGTGTGAGACACGATTACATGTAATAGAGAGGTGATGTGTGAGACACGATTACATGTAATAGAGAGGTGACGTGTGAGACACGATTACATGTAATAGAGGTGACGTGTCAGACACGATTACATGTAATAGAGGTGACGTGTGAGACACGATTACATGTAATAGAGAGGTGACGTGTCAGACACGATTACATGTAATAGAGGTGACGTGTGAGACACGATTACATGTAATAGAGAGGTGACGTGTGAGACACGATTACATGTAATAGAGAGGTGACGTGTGAGACACGATTACATGTAATAGAGAGGTGACGTGTGAGACACGATTACATGTAATAGAGAGGTCACGTGTCAGACACGATTACATGTAAGAGAGGCGACGTGTGACACGATTACATGTAATAGAGAGGTGACGTGTGACACGATTACATGTAATAGAGAGGTGACGTGTGAGACACGATTACATGTAATAGAGAGGTGACGTGTGAGACACGATTACATGTAATAGAGAGGCGACGTGTGAGACACGATTACATGTAATAGAGAGGTGACGTGTCAGACACGATTACATGTAAGAGAGGTGACGTGTGACACGATTACATGTAATAGAGAGGTGACGTGAGACACGATTACATGTAATAGAGAGGTGACGTGTGAGACACGATTACATGTAATAGAGAGGTGACGTGTGAGACACGATTACATGTAATACAGAGGTGACGTGTGAGACACGATTACATGTAAGAGAGGAGACGTGTGACACGATTACATGTACTAGAGAGGTGACGTGTGACACGATTACATGTAATAGAGGTGACGTGTGACACGATTACATGTAATAGAGAGGTGACGTGTGACACGATTACATGTAAGAGAGGTGACGTGTGAGACACGATTACATGTAATACAGAGGTGACGTGTGAGACACGATTACATGTAATAGAGAGGTGACGTGTGAGACAATTACATGTAATAGAGAGGTGACG
Organism: Bufo gargarizans; assembly: GCF_014858855.1. Lineage (NCBI taxonomy): Eukaryota > Metazoa > Chordata > Amphibia > Anura > Bufonidae > Bufo > Bufo gargarizans. Next base: position 454,938,564 of record NC_058083.1, read on the forward strand.
TGTGAGACACGATTACATGTAATAGAGAGGTGACGTGTGAGACAATTACATGTAATAGAGAGGTGACGTGTGACACGATTACATGTAATAGAGGTGACGTGTGACACGATTACATGTAATAGAGAGGTGACGTGTGACACGATTACATGTAATAGAGAGGTGACGTGTGAGACACGATTACATGTAATAGAGAGGTGACGTGTGAGACAATTACATGTAATAGAGAGGTGACGTGTGACACGATTACATGTAATAGAGAGGTGACGTGTGAGACAATTACATGTAATAGAGAGGTGACGTGTGACACGATTACATGTAATAGAGAGGTGACGTGTGACACGATTACATGTAATAGAGAGGTGACGTGTGACACGATTACATGTAATAGAGAGGTGACGTGTGAGACACGATTACATGTAATAGAGAGGTGACGTGTGAGACAATTACATGTAATAGAGAGGTGACGTGTGACACGATTACATGTAATAGAGAGGTGACGTGTGAGACACGATTACATGTAATAGAGAGGTGACGTGTGACACGATTACATGTAATAGAGAGGTGACGTGTGACACGATTACATGTAATAGAGAGGTGACGTGTGACACGATTACATGTAATAGAGAGGTGACGTGTGAGACACGATTACATGTAATACAGAGGTGACGTGTGAGACACGATTACGAGAACGCACCCCAGTGCAATCAGTTGTTCCGCTCCAGTTCCCCCTCCAGTGCCACCAGCTCCCCCGTGTCATCAGTTGCTTCCCCTCCCAGTGTCACCAGCTCCCCCCAGTGCCTCTCCTAGCCATCAGTGCCCAGTCGCAGTGATGTTGAGCTAACATGTCCTGATGACGTGTACGTTAGGATGCAGTGCAGCGCTGTGCAAGAGGCGGGTGACCACGGAGCGTGAGCAATAACAAGCTCTTCACTCACACTCCGTGGTCACATGGCAAAGAAAGTTTTTTTTATGTTGAGTTTATCGATTAATTCGAGTAATCGTTTCAGCCCTAGAGATGAAGAAGTACAACAGCTTTTTTATGTTGTGACTCCTCGGTGCAGGTCAGTGCGAGGCCCGGAGCTGCCTGTGTCTGAGGTCTCAGATGTGAGTTCTTGGAGATGATTGTGATAATCAGGCTACCTGGGGACACCTTCACTCTCAGATCTGTTACTGGAAAAACAAGCGCAGGCCAAATGTTCCATCCACAGCTGTCACTTTCTGCACGCCAGCGGAACTAGCGAATCCCAGGAGAATGGGAAAAAAGAAAAACAAGTCTCCCCAGGAACCGAGAGCTAAAAGTATTGAGGGCCACAAGACGAGACTCTCCTGGATGTTGCTGAGCGCCGCCATCATGCCGCAGGTAACCCGCTGCACTCACCTCTCTGCACTGGGGCTCTCTCCGGTGAGACAGTCTATCATAGGCACCATGCCCAGATTGCTGACAACCTGCAACATCGGAGCTCTATTCACTTGTCAGTGAAGCAGCAATGGTCACCATAAAAACACCAGGGGCAGCTCTGCTCCACATACCATAGAACCATTCTCCTATCATCCCTGATTAGAGAGAAAGGGATTACACACGCTCCTGAGGAGATGAAGATGGAAATCTATTGAATTGTACATGAGCCTGACAGTAACACTGATGCTGTGATGACCTTCTCACAGGATCTACTCTTTCACGATGCCCAGAATATATTTACCATTGCCTGCAACCTGAGCATTCCCACAGTGAACCCGAGCCGTGAAAACAAAGGGTTACCATGACTGCACCACACACGATACTGACCTCAAAAGAGTGTTCAGACAGCCCATCAGGGAAAGAGACCGAAGACGAGACCTTAGAGAAGACCCTTTAATCCCAACTTAACCACAACAAACACTGAATCTGTGAGATAAGGAAAACCAAAGTATAATAACAGAAGAAAACACAGCCTATATCCCTGCAGCCTCCTCACTATGTAATACAGAAGAGAACACAGCCTATATCCCTGCAGCCTCCGCACTATGAAATACAGAAGAGAACACAGCCTATATCCCTGCAGCCTCCTCACTATGTAATACAGAAGAGAACACATCCTATATCCCTGCAGCCTCCTCACTATGTAATACAGAAGAGAACACAGCCTATATCCCTGCAGCCTCCTCACTATGTAATACAGAAGAGAACACATCCTATATCCCTGCAGCCTCCGCACTATGAAATACAGAAGAGAACACAGCCTATATCCCTGCAGCCTCCTCACTATGTAATACAGAGGAGAACACAGCCTATATCCCTGCAGCCTCCTCACTATGTAATACAGAAGAGTACACAGCCTATATCCCTGCAGCCTCCTCACTATGTAATACAGAGGAGAACACATCCTATATCCCTGCAGCCTCCTCACTATGTAATACAGAAGAGAACACAGCCTATATCCCTGCAGCCTCCTCACTATGTAATACAGAAGAGAACACAGCCTATATCCCTGCAGCCTCCTCACTATGTAATACAGAAGAGAACACAGCCTATATCCCTGCAGCCTCCTCACTATGTAATACAGAAGAGAACACATCTTATATCCCTGCAGCCTCCTCACTATGTAATACAGAAGAGAACACAGCCTATATCCCTGCAGCCTCCTCACTATGTAATACAGAGGAGAACACAGCCCATATCCCTGCAGCCTCCTCACTATGTAATACAGAAGAGAACACAGCTTATATCCCTGCAGCCTCCGCACTATGAAATACAGAAGAGAACACAGCCTATATCCCTGCAGCCTCCTCACTATGTAATACAGAGGAGAACACAGCCCATATCCCTGCAGCCTCCTCACTATGTAATACAGAATAGAACACAGCCTATATCCCTGCAGCCTCCTCACTATGAAATACAGAAGAGAACACAGCCTATATCCCTGCAGCCTCCTCACTATGTAATACAGAAGAGAACACAGCCTATATCCCTGCAGCCTCCTCACTATGTAATACAGAAGAGAACACAGCCTATATCCGTGCAGCCCCCCGCACTATGTAATACAGAAGAGAACACAGCCTATATCCCTGCAGCCTCCTCACTATGTAATACAGAAGAGAACACAGCCTATATCCCTGCAGTCTCCTCACTATGTAATACAGAGGAGAACACAGCCCATATCCCTGCAGCCTCCTCACTATGTAATACAGAATAGAACACAGCCTATATCCCTGCAGCCTCCTCACTATGAAATACAGAAGAGAACACAGCCTATATCCCTGCAGCCTCCTCACTATGTAATACAGAAGAGAACACAGCCTATATCCCTGCAGCCTCCTCACTATGTAATACAGAAGAGAACACAGCCTATATCCCTGCAGCCTCCTCACTATGAAATACAGAAGAGAACACAGCCTATATCCCTGCAGCCTCCTCACTATGTAATACAGAAGAGAACACAGCCTATATCCCTGCAGCCTCCTCACTATGTAATACAGAAGAGAACACAGCCTATATCCGTGCAGCCCCCCGCACTATGTAGTACAAGAACACAGCCTATATCCCTGCAGCCTCCTCACTATGTAATACAGAGGAGAACACAGCCTATATCCCTGCAGTCTCCTCACTATGTAATACAGAAGAGAACACAGCCTATATCCCTGCAGCCTCCTCACTATGAAATACAGAAGAGAACACATCTTATATCCCTGCAGCCTCCTCACTATGTAATACAGAAGAGAACACAGCCTATATCCCTGCAGCCTCCTCACTATGTAATACAGAAGAGAACACAGCCTATATCCCTGCAGCCTCCTCACTATGTAATACAGAAGAGAACACAGCCTATATCCCTGCAGCCTCCTCACTATGTAATACAGAAGAGAACACAGCCTATATCCCTGCAGCCTCCTCACTATGTGATACAGAGGAGAACACATCCTATATCCCTGCAGCCTCCTCACTATGTAATACAGAGGAGAACACATCCTATATCCCTGCAGCCTCCTCACTATGTAATACAGAAGAGAACAAGGCCTATATCCCGAAGCCTCCTCACTATGTAATACAGAGGAGAACACATCCTATATCCCTGCAGCCTCCTCACTATGTAATACAGAAGAGTACACAGGCTATATCCCTGCTGCCTCCGCACTATGTAGTACAAGAACACAGCCTATATCCCCGCAGCCTCCTCATTATTACATACAGAGAAGAACACAGACTATATCGGTATAGCCTCCACACCAGAGGTTGCACTAAATAATCATCTTAACTTTTATAGCAGTATTTTTAGCCGAGGAGGAGTACAAAGTTATCAGTACGCAATACGGAGGCCTGGGAACTCTGTCGCAGATTCTGTCAAAAAAAGCCTTGTATGTAGGACATAGTAACAGTTTATAAGAATGAAAAAAGACATCTGTCCATCCAGTTCGGCCTGTTGTCCTGCAAGTTGATCCAGAAGGCGGCAAAAATAATAATCTGGAGGTAGAAGCAAATTTCCTCTCTCTAGGGAGAAAAAAAAAATCCTTCCCGACTCCAATCAGGCATCAGAATAACTCCCTGGATCAATGACCAATCTCTAGTAGCTAAAGCCTATAATATTATTACACTCCAGAAATACATCCAGGCCCCTCCTGAACTATTATAGTGAACTCATCATCACCACCTCCTCAGGCAGAGAGTCCACAGTCTCACTGCTCTTACAGTACAGAGCCCACAGTCTCACTGCTCTTACAGTACAGAGTCCATAGTCTCACTGCTCTTACAGTATAGAGTCCATAGTCTCACTGCTCTTACAGTAAAGAGTCCATAGTCTCACTGCTCTTACAGTATAGAGTCCATAGTCTCACTGCTCTTACAGTACAGAGTCCATAGTCTCACTGCTCTTACAGTACAGAGTCCATAGTCTCACTGCTCTTACAGTAAAGAGTCCATAGTCTCACTGCTCTTACAGTATAGAGTCCATAGTCTCACTGCTCTTACAGTATAGAGTCCATAGTCTCACTGCTCTTACAGTATAGAGTCCATAGTCTCACTGCTCTTACAGTAAAGAGTCCATAGTCTCACTGCTCTTACAGTATAGAGTCCATAGTCTCACCGCTCTTACAGTATAGAGTCCATAGTCTCACTGCTCTTACAGTATAGAGTCCATAGTCTCACTGCTCTTACAGTATAGAGTCCATAGTCTCACCGCTCTTACAGTATAGAGTCCATAGTCTCACCGCTCTTACAGTATAGAGTCCATAGTCTCACTGCTCTTACAGTATAGAGTCCATAGTCTCACTGCTCTTACAGTATAGAGTCCATAGTCTCACCGCTCTTACAGTAAAGAGCCCACAGTCTCACTGCTCTTACAGTATAGAGTCCATAGTCTCACCGCTCTTACAGTATAGAGTCCATAGTCTCACCGCTCTTACAGTATAGAGTCCATAGTCTCACCGCTCTTACAGTACAGAGTCCATAGTCTCACCGCTCTTACAGTATAGAGTCCATAGTCTCACCGCTCTTACAGTATAGAGTCCATAGTCTCACCGCTCTTACAGTATAGAGTCCATAGTCTCACTGCTCTTACAGTATAGAGTCCATAGTCTCTCTGCTCTTACAGTATAGAGTCCATAGTCTCACCGCTCTTACAGTATAGAGTCCATAGTCTCACTGCTCTTACAGTACAGAGTCCATAGTGTCACCGCTCTTACAGTATAGAGTCCATAGTCTCGCTGCTCTTACAGTAAAGAGTCCATAGTCTCACTGCTCTTACAGTATAGAGTCCATAGTCTCACTGCTCTTACAGTATAGAGTCCATAGTCTCACTGCTCTTACAGTATAGAGTCCATAGTCTCACTGCTCTTACAGTAAAGAATCCTCTTCTATGTTTGTGTACAAACCTTCTTTCCTCCAGACGCAGAGGATGTCCCCTTGTCACAGTCACAGTCCTGGGGATAAATAGATGATGGGAGTGATCTCTGTACTGACCCCTGATATATTTATAGTTATTAGATCTCCCCTCAGTCGGCTTTTTTCTACAGTGAATAACCCTAATTTTGATAATCTTTCAGGATCCTGTAGTTGCCCCATTCCAGTTATTACTTTAGTTGCCCTCCTCTGGACCCTCTCCAGCTCTGCTATGTCTGCCTTGTTCACAGGAGCCCAGAACTGTACATAGTCCTCCATGTGTGGTCTGACTAGTGATGTGTAAAGTGGAAGGACTATGTCTCATCACCGCCATCTATATAGGGGTGCACTAGAGCTATAAGAGGTGTCCACCTCCTTCTCATGTTTCCTCCTGCCACCCCTCCACTGGACCCTGATCACTTGGCGCTCCACCAATCATCTCTTTTTTACGTCCATTGATTATCCCCCTCATCTGATATCCTTGTATCAGATCCGGGCTAGCCTCCTTGAACTCTTCCCTCTACCCCGCTTTCTGTTACCCAGCTAGCTACCTCACTTTCCTGAGCCTCCTCGCTACCCCCCTGCCCCACAACTACCCCATAGAGCGCCTGCTCAGTGAGCAGCAAACTCTGTTCCAAATTACCAACGCTTCTCAGTGTTGAACCTCGCCCGGTTAGATATTCGATGTGCGATTCAAAACGGCACCTCAACCAGCTGTTCCAGGACTGCAGACATCAGACAAGACGAGCACTGGACGGCGCTGTCAATAACGGACACATACTAATTGGGATTACACAAGAAAAGAGAATACTACAGTACATTGCAGTGATGAGCAACTGACTTACTGTAGTCCCTCCTAAAGTCTCTGAATCTGAAGCCACGTAATCTACAGTCACACACTTAATACACACTGGAGATCAAACCCGCGAACGCTCAGAAACTCGCGCTGTCTGTCTGCTGGTAGAAGAGCAGCTCCAAAACAGCTTCACACCAGACGGCTTCTTCTGGATTCAAAGGACTTGGATACAAAGACAGGATCCCGAACGGTCGAAATAATCAGCCCTCCCTTCAGCTTCTCCAACATACAGTCCCATGTCAATAACACTGCTCCCCTCCCTCCATTATAGGGTTATTAAGCCCCTGGGGGTCTGGAGTGAATGCACAGAAACTGCCTCAGCTGCTTCCCCTCACTGCTGAGCGCGGTAGTGAAGTCCCATGGACTTTCTATTGAAGCGTCTTCAGTACCATGCTCAGCAGGGAGCTGAGACTCCTGGTTTTAGAGATTAGCGGGGGGCTTAGAGCTGGGACCCCCACTAAAGCCTCACTCCGCCAGGTGCCACCTGGTGTGGATCTCGCACTGCTGCAGGACTCTTCAGAGCGGTGTGCACAATGGTCCGGCAGGCCGCTCAAACCAGCCAATAACAAAGCTCCTTGATGTAAGGAGCTTTGTTATTGGTCATTTCAGGCACAGGCAGCATCACTGCGCTGCCTGCGCCGTTCACTGCGCTGATTAATGGCGTATTGGTACGCCTTAGACTCAGTAGAAAGGTCCGGACAGGCGCCCATGACGCTTCTACAGCTGCTATTGCGACCTCTGTAGGGCACAATACCATGCATCTGCTGAAGGAACACCATGCAATCAACAGGGAGATTTCTAATCCTAGTCAAGGAACTTCAGAACAATGCCCTGAAGCTGGTGAAGAACCTTCACTGGTGGTGGGCACACCTGCGTGATCCTCCACAGCTGTGTTTTGCAAAATGCAAGAACTGATGACTACACCCACTTAATCCTCACAATGTGTAGACAAATACAAAAGAGCCAGGCAGCATCCACAATGTCACAGACGGGATCTGAGCGGACAGCAAAAGCCAGAAAATACACACGTGACTGTATAAACACGTCATCCATGGAGGGACACATACAGCACGCTACCCTGACTGACCTGTAATATAGAAGTACATCATCCTGGAACCTTTATATCATGTCTCTGTCCCTCTCTTCAGCCATGTGCTCCATGAAGAAATCTCCAACTGAATGTCCATTCTACCCAGTACACAACAGAACAATCTCTACCTGAAATTCCATACTACTCACAGTACAATCTCCACTACGTCAACACAATCTCCTCCAGAAGCTCCATACTACACAAAACCATCTCCACCTGAAGTTCCACACTACCCAATACAATCTCCACCTGAAGCTCCATACTACTCACAGTACAATCTCCACCTGAAGTTCCATAGTATTCAATACAATTTTCACCTGAAGCTCCATAGTACCCCATACAATCTCCACCTGAAGCTCCATAGTATTCAATACAATTTTCACCTGAAGCTCCATAGTACCCAATACAATCTCCACCTGAAGCTCCATAGTGCCCAATACAATCTCCACCTGAAGCTCCATACTACTCACAGTACAATCTCCACCTGAAGTTCCATAGTATTCAATACAATCTCCACCTGAAGCTCCATACTACCCAATACAATCTCCACCTGAAGCTCCATACTACCCAATACAATCTCCACCTGAAGCTCCATACTACCCAATACAATCTCCACCTGAAGCTCCATAGTACCCAATACAATCTCCACCTGAAGTTCCACACTACCCAATACAATCTCCACCTGAAGTTCCACACTACCCAATACAATCTCCACCTGAAGCTCCATAGTGCCCAATCCAATCTCCACCTGAAGCTCCATAGTACCCAATACAATCTCCACCTGAAGCTCCATAGTGCCCAATACAATCTCCACCTGAAGCTCCATAGTGCCCAATACAATCTCCACCTGAAGCTCCATAGTGCCCAATACAATCTCCACCTGAAGCTCCATAGTGCCCAATACAATCTCCACCTGAAGCTCCATAGTGCCCAATACAATCTCCACCTGAAGCTCCATAGTACCGAATACAATCTCCACCTGAAGCTCCATAGTGCCCAATACAATCTCCACCTGAAGCTCCATAGTGCCCAATACAATCTCCACCTGAAGCTCCATAGTGCCCAATACAATCTCCACCTGAAGCTCCATAGTGCCCAATACAATCTCCACCTGAAGCTCCATAGTACCCAATACAATCTCCACCTGAAGCTATATAGTACCCAATACAATCTCCACCTGAAGCTCCATAGTGCCCAATACAATTTCCACCTGAAGCTCCATAGTACCCAATACAATCTCCACCTGAAGCTCCATAGTACCCAATACAATCTCCACCTGAAGCTCCATAGTACCCAATACAATCTCCACCTGAAGCTCCATAGTACCCAATACAATCTCCACCTGAAGCTCCATAGTACCCCATACAATCTCCACCTGAAGCTCCATAGTGCCCAATACAATCTCCACCTGAAGCTCCATAGTGCCCAATACAATCTCCACCTGAAGCTCCATAGTGCCCAATACAATTTCCACCTGAAGCTCCATAGTACCCAATACAATCTCCACCTGAAGCTCCATAGTACCCAATACAATCTCCACCTGAAGCTCCATAGTACCCAATACAATCTCCACCTGAAGCTCCATAGTACCCAATACAATCTCCACCTGAAGCTCCATAGTACCCCATACAATCTCCACCTGAAGCTCCATAGTGCCCAATCCAATCTCCACCTGAAGCTCCATAGTGCCCAATCCAATCTCCACCTGAAGCTCCATAGTACCCCATACAATCTCCACCTGAAGCTATATAGTACCCAATACAATCTCCACCTGAAGCTCCATAGTACCCCATACAATCTCCACCTGAAGCTCCATAGTATTCAATACAATCTCCACCTGAAGCTCCATAGTACCCAATACAATCTCCACCTGAAGCTCCATAGTGCCCAATCCAATCTCCACCTGAAGCTCCATAGTACCCCATACAATCTCCACCTGAAGCTATATAGTACCCAATACAATCTCCACCTGAAGCTCCATAGTACCCCATACAATCTCCACCTGAAGCTCCATAGTATTCAATACAATCTCCACAGTACCCAATACAATCTCCACCTGAAGCTCCATAGTGCCCAATCCAATCTCCACCTGAAGCTCCATAGTACCCCATACAATCTCCACCTGAAGCTCCATAGTATTCAATACAATTTTCACCTGAAGCTCCATAGTACCCAATACAATCTCCACCTGAAGCTCCATAGTGCCCAATCCAATCTCCACCTGAAGCTCCATAGTGCCCAATCCAATCTCCACCTGAAGCTCCATAGTGCCCAATACAATTTCCACCTGAAGCTCCATAGTACCCAATACAATCTCCACCTGAAGCTCCATAGTGCCCAATCCAATCTCCACCTGAAGCTCCATAGTGCCCAATACAATTTCCACCTGAAGCTCCATAGTGCCCAATACAATCTCCACCTGAAGCTCCATAGTGCCCAATACAATCTCCACCTGAAGCTCCATAGTGCCCAATACAATTTCCACCTGAAGCTCCATAGTGCCCAATACAATCTCCACCTGAAGCTCCATACTAACCAATAGAGTTTCCACCTGTAGCTCCACGCTATCTAAAACAAGCTGAACCTAAAGCTCCGTACTACTCAATTCAATCTCCACCTGTTGCTCCAAACTGCCCAGGAGAAATCTCCTCCTGAAGGTCCATACTACGCAATACAATCTCCACCCGAAGCTCCATAGTGCCCAATACAATCTCCACCTGAAGCTCCATAGTGCCCAATACAATCTCCACCCGAAGCTCCATAGTGCCCAATACAATCTCCACCCGAAGCTCCATAGTGCCCAATACAATCTCCACCCGAAGCTCCATGCTAACCAATAGAGTTTCCACCTGTAGCTGCACACTATCTAAAAACAAGCTGAACCTGTAGCTCTGCACTACTCAATTCAATCTCCACCTGTAGCTCCAAAATACCCAAGAGAAATCTCCTCCTGAAGGTCCATACTACCCAGTTGAATCTCCACCTGAAGCTACATACAAACCAATACAATCTACTCCTGAAGGTCCAAACTAGTCATTATAATCTCCACCTGAAGCTCCATACTACCCAATACAATCTCCACCTGGAAGTTGCTAAGACCCTATACAATCTCAATTTGTAGTTTCATACTAGCCAGTACATCTCCACAAGTAGCTCCCTACTACCCAATACAATATCCACTTGCAGCTCCATACTCCCCAATACTAAATGGTAAAACACTGGGTAACACTGACATGGAAAAGGATCTAGGAATTTTAGTGAACAGCAAACTAAGCTGCAAAAACCAGTGTCAGGCAGCTGCTGCCAAGGCCAATAAGATAATGGGTTGCATCAAAAGGGGCATAGATGGCGGTGATAAGAACATAGTCCTACCACTTTACACATCACTAGTCAGACCACACATGGAGGACTGTGTACAGTTCTAGGCTCCTGTGAACAAGGCAGACATAGCAGAGTTGGAGAGGGTTCAGAGGAGGGCAACTAAAGTAATGAATAGGGCAACTACAGTACCCTGAAAGATTATCAACATTAGGGTTATTCACTTTAGAAAAGAGACAATTGAGGGGAGATCTAATTACTATGTATAAATATATCAGGGGTCAGTACAGAGATAACTCCCATCATCTATTTATCCCGAGGACTGTGAGGAGGGGACATCCTCTGCGTCTGGAGGAAAGAAGAATTGTACACAAACATAGAAGAGGATTCTTAACGGTAAGAGCAGTGAGACTATGGACTCTTTACTGTAAGAGCAGTGAGACTATGGACTCTTTACTGTAAGAGCAGTGAGACTATGGACTCTTTACTGTAAGAGCGGTGAGACTATGGGCTCTATACTGTAAGAGCAGTGAGACTATGGACTCTTTACTGTAAGAGCAGTGAGACTATGTACTCTATACTGTAAGAGCAGTGAGACTATGGACTCTCTACTGTAAGAGCGGTGAGACTATGGACTCTTTACTGTAAGAGCAGTGAGACTATGGACTCTGTACTGTAAGAGCAGTGAGACTATGGACTCTATACTGTAAGAGCAGTGAGACTATGGACTATACTGTAAGAGCAGTGAGACTATGGACTCTATACTGTAAGAGCAGTGAGACTATGGACTCTGTACTGTAAGAGCAGTGAGACTATGGACTCTATACTGTAAGAGCAGTGAGACTATGGACTCTTTACTGTAAGAGCAGTGAGACTATGGACTCTATACTGTAAGAGCAGTGAGACTATGGACTCTATACTGTAAGAGCAGTGAGACTATGGACTCTTTACTGTAAGAGCAGTGAGACTATGGACTCTGTACTGTAAGAGCAGTGAGACTATGGACTCTGTACTGTAAGAGCAGTGAGACTATGGACTCTATACTGTAAGAGCAGTGAGACTATGGACTCTTTACTGTAAGAGCAGTGAGACTATGGACTCTATACTGTAAGAGCAGTGAGACTATGGACTCTATACTGTAAGAGCAGTGAGACTATGGACTCTTTACTGTAAGAGCAGTGAGACTGTGGACTCTTTACTGTAAAAGCAGTGAGACTGTGGACTCTTTACTGTAAGAGCAGTGAGACTATAGACTCTGTACTGTAAGAGCAGTGAGACTATGGACTCTTTACTGTAAGAGCAGTGAGACTATGGACTCTTTACTGTAAGAGCAGTGAGACTATGGACTCTATACTGTAAGAGCAGTGAGACTATGGACTCTATACTGTAAGAGCAGTGAGACTATGGACTCTTTACTGTAAGAGCAGTGAGACTATGGACTCTATACTGTAAGAGCAGTGAGACTATTTACTCTATACTGTAAGAGCAGTGAGACTATGGACTCTATACTGTAAGAGCAGTGAGACTATGGACTCTGTACTGTAAGAGCAGTGAGACTATGACTCTATACTGTAAGAGCAGTGAGACTATGGACTCTATACTGTAAGAGCAGTGAGACTATGGACTCTATACTGTAAGAGCAGTGAGACTATGGACTCTGTACTGTAAGAGCAGTGAGACTATGGACTCTTTACTGTAAGAGCAGTGAGACTGTGGACTCTTTACTGTAAAAGCAGTGAGACTGTGGACTCTTTACTGTAAGAGCGGTGAGACTATAGACTCTATACTGTAAGAGCAGTGAGACGATGGACTCTTTACTGTAAGAGCAGTGAGACTGTGGACTCTTTACTGTAAGAGCAGTGATACTATAGACTCTATACTGTAAGAGCAGTGAGACGATGGACTCTTACTGTAAGAGCAGTGAGACTATGGGACTCTATACTGTAAGCAGTGAGACTATGGACTCTTTACTGTAAGAGCAGTGAGACTATGGACTCTACTGTAAGAGCAGTGAGACTATGGACTCTTACTGTAAGAGCAGTGAGACTATGGACTCTACTGTAAGAGCAGTGAGACTATGGACTCTACTGTAAGAGCAGTGAGACTATGGACTCTACTGTAAGAGCAGAGACTATGGACTCTTTACTGTAAGAGCAGTGAGACTATGGACTCTTACTGTAAGAGCAGTGAGACTATGGACTCTATACTGTAAGAGCAGTCAGACTGTGGACTCTATACTGTAAGAGCAGTCAGACTGTGGGCTCTATACTGTAAGAGCAGAGAGACTATGGACTCTTTACTGTAAGAGCAGTGAGACTATGGACTCTTTACTGTAAGAGCAGTGAGACTATGGACTCTTACTGTAAGAGCAGTGAGACTATGGACTCTTTACTGTAAGAGCAGTGAGACTATGGACTCTTACTGTAAGAGCAGTGAGACTATGGACTCTTACTGTAAGAGCAGTGAGACTATGGACTCTTTACTGTAAGAGCAGTGAGACTATGGACTCTATACTGTAAGAGCAGTGAGACTATGGACTCTATACTGTAAGAGCAGTGAGACTATGGACTCTATACTGTAAGAGCAGTGAGACTATGGACTTTACTGTAAGAGCAGTGAGACTATGGACTCTTACTGTAAGAGCAGTGAGACTATGGACTCTTACTGTAAGAGCAGTGAGACTATGGACTCTATACTGTAAGAGCAGTGAGACTATGGACTCTTACTGTAAGAGCAGTGAGACTATGGACTCTTACTGTAAGAGCAGTGAGACTATGGACTCTTACTGTAAGAGCAGTGAGACTATGGACTCTTACTGTAAGAGCAGTGAGACTATGGACTCTATACTGTAAGAGCAGTGAGACTATGGACTCTTACTGTAAGAGCAGTGAGACTATGGACTCTTACTGTAAGAGCAGTGAGACTATGGACTCTACTCTGTACTGTAAGAGCAGGGAGACTATGGACTCTTTACTGTAAGAGCGGTGAGACTATGACTCTATACTGTAAGAGCGTGAGACTATGGACTCTTTACTGTAAGAGTACTTATGGACTCTATACTGTAAGAGCAGTGAGACTATGGACTCTATACTGTAAGAGCAGTGAGACTATGGACTCTATACTGTAAGAGCAGTGAGACTATGGACTCTATACTGTAAGAGCAGTGAGACTATGGACTCTATACTGTAAGAGCAGTGAGACTATGGACTCTTATACTGTAAGAGCAGTGAGACTATGGACTCTGTACTGTAAGAGCAGGTGAGACTATGGGACTCTGTACTGTAAGAGCAGTGAGACTATGGACTCTATACTGTAAGAGCAGTGAGACTATGGACTCTGTACTGTAAGAGCAGTGAGACTATGGACTCTATACTGTAAGAGCAGTGAGGACTATGGACTCTTTACTGTAAGAGCAGTGAGACTATGGACTCTATACTGTAAGAGCAGTGGAGACTATGGACTCTATACTGTAAGAGCAGGTGAGACTATGGACTCTATACTGTAAGAGCAGTGAGACTATGGACTCTTACTGTAAGAGCAGTGAGACTATGGACTCTTACTGTAAGAGCAGTGAGACTATGGACTCTACTGTAAGAGCAGTGAGACTATGGACTCTACTGTAAGAGCAGTGAGACTATGGACTCTTACTGTAAGAGCAGTGAGACTATGGACTCTTACTGTAAGAGCAGTGAGACTATGGACTCTTACTGTAAGAGCAGTGAGACTATGGACTCTTACTGTAAGAGCAGTGAGACTATGGACTTTACTGTAAGAGCAGTGAGACTATGGACTCTATACTGTAAGAGCAGTGAGACTATGGACTCTTACTGTAAGAGCAGTGAGACTATGGACTTTACTGTAAGAGCAGTGAGACTATGGACTCTTACTGTAAGAGCAGTGAGACTATGGACTCTTACTGTAAGAGCAGTGAGACTATGGACTCTTACTGTAAGAGCAGTGAGACTATGGACTCTACTGTAAGAGCAGTGAGACTATGGACTCTTACTGTAAGAGCAGTGAGACTATGGACTCTTACTGTAAGAGCAGTGAGACTATGGACTCTTACTGTAAGAGCAGTGAGACTATGGACTCTATACTGTAAGAGCAGTGAGACTATGGACTCTTACTGTAAGAGCAGTGAGACTATGGACTCTTACTGTAAGAGCAGTGAGACTATGGACTCTTACTGTAAGAGCAGTGAGACTATGGACTCTATACTGTAAGAGCAGTGAGACTATGGACTCTTACTGTAAGAGCAGTGAGACTATGGACTCTTACTGTAAGAGCAGTGAGACTATGGACTCTATACTGTAAGAGCAGTGAGACTATGGACTCTACTGTAAGAGCAGTGAGACTATGGACTCTTACTGTAAGAGCAGTGAGACTATGGACTCTTACTGTAAGAGCAGTGAGACTATGGACTCTATACTGTAAGAGCAGTGAGACTATGGACTCTACTGTAAGAGCAGTGAGACTATGGACCTTTACTGTAAGAGCAGTGAGACTATGGACTCTACTGTAAGAGCAGTGAGACTATGGACTCTTACTGTAAGAGCAGTGAGACTATGGACTCTTACTGTAAGAGCAGTGAGACTATGGACTCTATACTGTAAGAGCAGTGAGACTATGGACTCTTACTGTAAGAGCAGTGAGACTATGGACTCTTACTGTAAGAGCAGTGAGACTATGGACTCTTACTGTAAGAGCAGTGAGACTATGGACTCTTACTGTAAGAGCAGTGAGACTATGGACTCTTACTGTAAGAGCAGTGAGACTATGGACTTTACTGTAAGAGCAGTGAGACTATGGACTCTATACTGTAAGAGCAGTGAGACTATGGACTCTTACTGTAAGAGCAGTGAGACTATGGACTCTTACTGTAAGAGCAGTGAGACTATGGACTCTTACTGTAAGAGCAGTGAGACTATGGACTCTTACTGTAAGAGCAGTGAGACTATGGACTCTTACTGTAAGAGCAGTGAGACTATGGACTCTATACTGTAAGAGCAGTGAGACTATGGACTCTGTACTGTAAGAGCAGTGAGACTATGGACTCTTTACTGTAAGAGCAGTGAGACTATGGACTCTTTACTGTAAGAGCAGTGAGACTATGGACTCTTTACTGTAAGAGCAGTGAGACTATGGACTCTATACTGTAAGAGCAGTGAGACGATGGACTCTTTACTGTAAGAGCAGTGACACTATGGGACTCTCTGCCGGAGCAGGTGGTGATGGTGAATTCACTATAAGAGTTCAGGAGGGGCCTGGATGTATTTCTGAAGTGTAATAATATTACAGGCTTTAGCTACTAAAAAAGGGTCGTTGATCCAGGGAGCTATTCCGATTGCCTGATTGGGGTCGGGAAGGAATTTTTGCGGAAAATTGTCTTCTACCTCAGTTTTTTTTTTTTTTTTTTTGCGCCTTTCTCTAGATCAGCTTGCAGGATAACAGGCCGAACTGGATGGACAGATGTCTTTTCTCAGTCTTATATACTATGTTACTATGTCATTTCCACCTGTAGCTCCATATAAGCAAATAAAAAACGTCAACCGGAAACTTCCTAATACCCTGAACAATCTGCATTTGTAGATCCCTACTACCCAGTACAATCTTCACCTGTAGCTCCCTACTATCCAGTACAATCTTCACCTGTAGCTCCCTACTACCCAGTACAATCTTCACCTGTAGCTCCCTACTATCCAGTACAATCTTCACCTGTAGCTCCCTACTACCCAGTACAATCTTCACCTGTAGCTCCCTACTACCCAGTACAATCTTCACCTGTAGCTCCCTACTACCCAGTACAATCTTCACCTGTAGCTCCCTACTACCCAGTACAATCTTCACCTGTAGCTCCCTACTACCCAGTACAATCTTCACCTGTAGCTCCCTACTACCCAGTACAATCTTCACCTGTAGCTCCCTACTACCCAGTACAATCTTCACCTGTAGCTCCCTACTATCCAGTACAATCTTCACCTGTAGCTCCCTACTACCCAGTACAATCTTCACCTGTAGCTCCCTACTACCCAGTACAATCTTCACCTGTAGCTCCCTACTACCCAGTACAATCTTCACCTGTAGCTCCCTACTACCCAGTACAATCTTCACCTGTAGCTCCCTACTATCCAGTACAATCTTCACCTGTAGCTCCCTACTACCCAGTACAATCTTCACCTGTAGCTCCCTACTACCCAGTACAATCTTCACCTGTAGCTCCCTACTACCCAGTACAATCTTCACCTGTAGCTCCCTACTATCCAGTACAATCTTCACCTGTAGCTCCCTACTATCCAGTACAATCTTCACCTGTAGCTCCCTACTATCCAGTACAATCTTCACCTGTAGCTCCCTACTATACAGTACAATCTTCACCTGTAGCTCCCTACTATACAGTACAATCTTCACCTGTAGCTCCCTACTACCCAGTACAATCTTCACCTGTAGCTCCCGACTATCCAGTACAAGTTTCACCTGTAGCTCCCTACTATCCAGTACAATCTTCACCTGTAGCTCCCTACTACCCAGTACAATCTTCACCTGTAGCTCCCTACTATCCAGTACAATCTTCACCTGTAGCTCCCTACTATACATACAATCTTCACCTGTAGCTCCCTACTATCCAGTACAATCTTCACCTGTAGCTCCCTACTACCCAGTACAATCTTCACCTGTAGCTCCCGACTATCCAGTACAAGTTTCACCTGTAGCTCCCGACTATCCAGTACAATCTTCACCTGTAGCTCCCTACTACCCAGTACAATCTTCACCTGTAGCTCCCGACTATCCAGTACAAGTTTCACCTGTAGCTCCCGACTATCCAGTACAATTTCCACCTGTTGCTCCCTACTACCCAGTACAATCTCCATCCATAGCTTATTGCTACACAATAAACTTCCCTCCTGTAGATTCCAATTACGCTGTATGATCTCCACCTGTAGGTCCACAGTCCCCAGTTAAATCTCAGACTGTAGCTCCCTACTACAATGTACAGTCGCGGCCAAAACTTTTGAGAATGACACAAATATTAGTTTTCACAAATTTTGCTGCTAAACTGCTTTTAGATCTTTGTTTCAGTGGTTTCTGTGATGTAGTGAAATATAATTACTCGCACTTCATACGTTTCAGAGGCTTTTATCGACAATTACATGACATTTATGAAAAGCGCATATACATAAATAAGCGCATATACATAAAACAACAACGCGTTTCGGGGAATCTTAGGTCCCCTTCATCAGGTTCCAAAGTTGTAGTGTAAACAGTATACATGTGGGGTTTTAAACCTTACAAAACCACCCAAAAACTGCATCTGTGGGCTGTCCCATAGGGGTGGGGGCGCCCAGAGGTGCTGCCTCATTAGCATAAATGTGTATTATTATTATTGAGTGTTCATCTGTAAGTCATACATACAAAGTCCCATTATATGTAAGAACAAATAAATAGGAGCTGCATTGTGCGGTCACGTGATCGCGAGTATAGCGGTCATGTGACCATATCCCGTAAGCTGGGAGAAGCTAGACCGCGAGGACACGCGTCAGTGAGGCCGAATCTCCACGTGACCAGTCTCTGGGGGATGTATAGTTGGTGCCGGATAAGAGCTGGTCACGTGGTCACAACGCTTGCGCCACTTGACTCGTTGCCTAGGAGTAAGAACGCAGTCAATCACGGGCGCGTGTCGGGTCAGGATGGGTCACGCGACTGCAGCGTTCGCGGTCATGTGACTCGTTGCCATAGAGGTTTGGGCGCCAGCAGACACAGGCATTCCCCTAGACCTGCTATTCCAATGGAGACATCTTCAATAAAAAAAAGACAATATATAAATATAAAATTTAATTGCGTTTTTTTATATATAAATAAAAGTGACCCAATTAATAATTTTAGGCATAAAAGGAAATGGTAATAAAAGAATATATAGATGTACTACATGTGAATAAATAATAAAAAAAAAAGAAAATAATTTTTTATTTTTTTTAAACTTTGTATTCTGTGTTTTAAGAAAATGCAAATAATAAGCTTTTTGTATATAAAACCAAATTATCGGCGTATTTTCTATATTAAAACATTCTCTAAAAAGGGGGGGGTTATGAGGGTTTTCATGGCCTCAATTAGGCCGCATGGATTACTCTCTCGTGGCCTGATGTACTGGACGTCCTGTTGCTGCGGCGGAATTTGTTCTATTGGAGTGATCGTGGCACCAACCTAACTGCCCTCGAGGCAATCGGCCGCATGTCTGGAGACATTGTGTTTCGGGAACTTCTTTTTGATGTTAGAAGGAGTTTTGTTCGGTCTATTCCTCAGCGCTTGGATGGTGCGTCCAACGTCTTGTACATTACACGGACATTCCAATACATAAATAAGGTGTGGCGTCGCAATCTAGATTGCCGAGGATAGGGAAAGACTCCCCGCTAACCCTGCTGATAGTCGTACAGCACAGGCATCTTGGAGGTCAACATTTTCTACTGCCCTCGTGGTCCATTCCATCTGGGTGACCACTAGAATTCGCTGGGTGCAAGGATATTCTTTAACGTACGTGCTGTGCTACAAGTTGAGCGAGGTCCTTCTGGGATGGGGTCTCTCAAGAAGTTGTAATGAAATGATAGCAATATGGGCTTTGGCTGATGTTTTCTTCTTGTTTGGTCTAGGGATAAGGCCTTCCAATCAGCGTGGACGCTTTTCTCCTAGCACCGGTGATAATGCTATCAGGGTCCCCCTTTTGGCTAAATCAGTCAAGTCAACAATGTCGCACTGTTGGCCAAAATCTGCTTCCAGCGTTCAATTAGGTCTCATCCTCTTGATATTGCGTTTCCATTTCCCATAGTGCGTACTGGTGTAGTCAAGGCAACTATTACTGTCCATCTTTTTGAAAAATGTACGTGTCCGGATTTTGTTGCCATGAGTAAAAATCTCCAAATCTAAAAATTCTGTTTTACGCCTGTTGTTTGCCCCTGTGAAGGAGATACCACAATGGTTAGCATTTAGATGGGAAATTTCTATAGAACAGATAAAAATCAAGTCATCTATATATCTTCTGAAAAAGATGTTTTTAGACCAAAAGCTTGTTCAATAGATGAAGGTGTCCTCGAAAGCACCCATGAAAAGATAAGCAAAACTCGGTGAAAACAAGTACCCATAGCGGTCACCCGTACATGCTGGTAAATGGTGAGGGTGAACTCTGCGCCCTGCTGCTTGGGCACACGGGGTCTTAGTATAGTGCGGAAACCTCCGGAGTGAGCCCATTTGAGGTCTTTTGGTTGTGTGATGAGGGATGTTGAGTCCTTCACGCATGATTTGAGATTAAGAACATACTTTTGTAGAAAAATCTCAATGTAGTGAGATAAGTTTCGGGATAGGGAGGAGACTCCCGAAATGATGCATCGCCCAGGGGGATTATTAATATCCTTGTGGATTTTTGGGAGATGGTACAAAGCAGCCGGTGTTGGTTCCTTTACTAAGATCTATTCGTTTTTGCTTAAAACCAATTTGGCTGATTTAAATATTGCTCCAAACTCTTCCTTATCTTGTGTGGAGGGAGGACATGCGAGGGTAGATGGTCTGTTCCATCTGATAAGATGTCATCCTCTCTATTCGGAATAACAATACCTCCACCAGGTCGGTGTTACATTGTTTGAGGTTATGTTTATTGCTGGGCCACAGAATAGAAGGTACAAATCCGTCATTTGGGAAGATAGAACAATAGAACTTTCCCAGACAAAGCCCCTAAATCCTAAACACCAAGAAGCAGTGGCCAGGAAATAATGAATCAATGAATATCATAAAAAGACTAATGATTAAAATAAATCTCTGGTGGATCCAAACGGACGGCAAAGGTGAATCGTTAGTCAGTAGGTAGAACGATACAGAACTATGCTCAAAGTAGACAAATCACCCATTAGAACCGGAAAATACACCGTAGCAGCCGTGATGCCCGGCGCCCCGACGCGCGTGTCGCTTAAAGCTTTATCAGGGGGTAAATACTGGCAGCCTCAGAGGCCCTATACACCAGCTCACCTAGTCACATCACATCATGGTGTCTCCTCGTGCTCCACGCCACCGATGTAATATACTGGAACGCACACAATATTCGGACATAATATGATTATCTCCAAGTAAATAATACACCAAAACGTATGGAAGTATCGAGAGGGGGTATAGAACCCATATGTCCTAGAATATGTATATGGTAATTACCGATAATTAGGCAAACTGTTGTCACTTTGGCGTTCCCATGTGGGTCACTTTCACTATGTTTTCTCTTTTTTTTATTATATATTCTACTTGGATGTGTAGGGTCAGATTTAATATTCTTTTATATGTTTATTTAGTACATTTAGATTATTGAGTTTGACGAAGGTAGGTGCTCTCACCGCGACCATCCATTAGAACTAACCAGCTATAGTTTATTCTTTTTGTATTCTCACCTTCAGCATTCAGTAGGTCATTTCCCCTTTTCTTTCTTGGATACGTTGAGTAGAATTATTTGCCCCCCACTGTGGAGCGCACACACGGATGGTCCGCACAGATACGAGAGCTGGTTCAGGCCCAGTCGGCAAAGACAGACGTTTTTGCCTAATTATCGGCAATAACCATATACTTATTCTAGGAGATATGCGTTATATACCCCCTCTCGAGACTTCCATACGTTTTGGTGTATTATTCACTTGGAGATAATCATATTTGTTATGTCCGGATACTGTATGCGTTCCAGCGTGAGACGCATGAACGTGACTTCCGGTATATTATATCCGGTTCAGTGGGGTGGAGCACGAGGAGACGCCATGATGTGATGTGACTAGGTGAGCTGGTATATAGGGCCTCTGAGGCTACCACTATTTACCCCCTGATGAAGCTTCGGGGCGTCGCGGCTGGTTTGGTGTATTTACAATCTATACATAAAGATGCAAAAACATCCGTGGATGGACTTGCAAAAACGGACCCGGTTGTTTTATGTCTTCTATAGCCAAGGCGGATCCGTCATGAACACCATTGAAAGTCAATGGGAGACAGATCCGTTTTCTATTGTGCCAGAGAAAACAAATCCGTCCCCATTGACTTACATTGCCTCCGCTTAGCTCCGTGCCAGAGGGCGGACAGAAAAATGATGAAGGCAGCGTTCTGGTGTCCACCTCCAGAGCGGAATGGACTGATGGACTGACGCATTCTGAGTGGATCCTTTTCATTCAGAATGCATTAGGGCAAAACTGATCCGTTTCGGACCGCTGAGCCCTGAACGGATCTCACAAACGGAAAGCCAAAACTCCAGTGTGAAAGTAGCCTCACCCATTGGACAGAAGGATAGCCCTTTTGATAGTAGTGAAATTTCGTTTTTTGTTACGTTGTATCTGGAAAGATTAAAAATACCTGAGGGATGTTGGGAATTGTCCGAATTTACTGTATGGGAGGAGCTTGTAGCTTTCTCTTTGCGTTCCCCTCCCCTGCATCCTCTTCTTGGTTTTTTTTCTTTTTGTCGGTTTTCGGCCTAGTGGGTGAAAAAAATTGGCGATGGTGGTAGAATTCAGACTTTTTAGGATTGGATAAACCGCGATTGGGTTGATCAATGGAGGAAAAGCTAAAAAAAAAAAAAAAAAAAAAAAAAAAAAAAAAGAGATGGATGTAGAGGGACTTAGTATGGAATGGCCTCCAAGGGAGGCAGTACTGGGGTTACTAGCATGAGGGGTATCATAAGTGGCTTGGGGTCCAGCTCCAATGGGTCTGGATCAGTCTGGTGAATTGGGGACATACAGGCTTGTATGGTTAGGAGCGAATCTGCTTCTACATCAGAGGACATAGTGGGGGTGGGGGAGACAGAGTGAGGATGGACCGAAAACTGAGTCGGGGGTAGATTGAGAGGACCACACTGTGGAAAAAATAGTAGCTGGGGATACAGATGGGGTAGGTCTTTTAACCGATGCAGATAGGATTGGTCTCCCTGAGGTGGGTAACGGAGTATGGAAGTTAGAAGAATCCATGAAAGAGCTGGATGGATGAGAAGGTGTCCACACTGAGTGGATGATCAAGCTGGTGTTCTAGTGGTGAGAACGTTGGTGAGAAGAGCCGCGAGTACTCCGGGTATGTTGTTGGGGTCTGTGGTGTGTACGTGACCCATAGTGACTGGCGGACCCCGGGGTTTCTGGTCTGGTCCATGTAGTGTTCCCTCCGCTGATTGATGGGATCAGGAGTTATTTGCACATAATGAGATTAGTGTCCGGTGCTACTTCAGCTTCTTCCGATTTCAGCCAGAATTTAATGTTAGTGGCAAAATCCAGCCCGTCTCTGGCCACTTTACCACTTTTTTTGTGTAATGTTTATTTTTCAATAGATAAGATTCTAGTAGCGATCATAGGATTTTGTGTGCGATCTTCATGTGGATGGTTCAGTATGGCATTCACATATATTAAAGGGGTTCTCCGGGCTTTTAATATAGATAACTATCCTCAGGATAGGTCATCAATATCAGATCGGCGGGGGTCCGACAGCCGGCACCCCCGCCAATCAGCTGTTTGAAAGGAGCGCTGCCTCCTCTTCACCGTTTACCGTCTCGCCGTCGCCTCTGCAGCGGTGAGCAGTGTAATTACACCCAATGGGGTCATCAATCTCAGATCAGCGGGGGCCCGACACCCCGCACCCCTGCCCATCAGCTGTTTGACAGGGCGCTGCCTCCTCTTCACCGTTTACCATCTCACCGTCGCCTCTGCAGCGGTGAGCAGTGTAATTACACCCAATGGGGTCATCAATCTCAGATCGGCGGGGGTCCGACAGCCGGCACCCCCGCCAATCAGCTGTTTGAAAGGAGCGCTGCCTCCTCTTCACCGTTTACAGTCTCGCCGTCGCCTCTGCAGCGGGGAGCAGTGTAATTACACCCAATGGGGTCATCAATCTCAGATGAGCGGGGGTCCGACACCCGGCACCCCTGCCCATCAGCTGTTTGAAGAGGAGGCGCGCTCCTCTTCACCGTTTACCATCTCGCCGTCGCCTCTGCAGCGGTGAGCAGTGTAATTACACCCAATGGGGTCATCAATCTCAGATCAGCGGGGGTCCGACACCCGGCACCCCCGCCAATCAGCTGTTTGAAGAGGAGGCGCGCTCCTCTTCACCGTTTACCATCTCGCCGTCGCCTCTGCAGCGGGGAGCAGTGTAATTACAGCCAATAGGGTCCTCTATCTCAGATCAGCGGGGGTCCGACACCCCGCACCCCTGCCAATCAGCTGTTTGAAAGGAGCGCTGCCTCCTCTTCACCGTTTACCGTCTCGCCGTCGCCTCTGCAGCGGTGAGCAGTGTAATTACACCCAATGGGGTCATCAATATCAGATCGGCGGGGGTCCGACACCCCGCACCCCTGCCAATCAGCTGTTTGAAAGGAGCGCTGCCTCCTCTTCACCGTTTGCCGTCTCACCGTCGCCTCTGCAGCGGGGAGCAGTGTAATTACACCCAATGGGGTCATCAATCTCAGATCAGCGGGGGTCCGACACCCGGCACCCCTGCCCATCAGCTGTTTGAAGAGGAGGCGCGCTCCTCTTCACCGTTTCGCCGTCGCCTCTGCAGCGGGGAGCAGTGTAATTACACCTAACCGTCCCATTCATTTCAATGGTACAAGTGTATGGGAACGATCTGCCCCATTGGGTGTAATTACATTGCACACCGCTAAAGAGTCAACGGCGAGACGAAAAACAGCGAAGAGGAGGCAGCGCTCCTTCAAACAGCTGATGGGCAGGGGTGCGGGGTGTAGGGCCCCCGCCGATCTGAGATTGATGACCCCATTGGGTGTAATTACACTGCTCACCGCTGAAGAGGCGACGGCGAGACGGTAAACAGCGAAGAGGAGGCAGCGCTCCTTCGAACAGCTGATGGGCAGGGGTGCCGGGTGTCGGGCTCCGGCCTATCTGAGATTGATGACCCCATTGGGTGTAATTACACTGCTCACCGCTGAAGAGGCGACGGCGAGACGGCAAACAGGGAAGAGGAGGCAGCGCTCCTGTCAAACAGCTGATGGGCAGGGGTGCGGGGTGTCGGGCCCCCGCCGATCTGAGATTGATGACCCCATTGGGTGTAATTACACTGCTCACCGCTGAAGAGGCGACGGCGAGACGGTAAACAGCGAAGAGGAGGCAGCGCTCCTTCAAACAGCTGATGGGCAGGGGTGTCGGACCCCCGCCGATCTGAGATTGATGACCCCATTGGGTGTAATTACACTGCTCACCGCTGAAGAGGTGACGGCGAGACGGCAAACAGCGAAGGGGAGGCAGCGCTCCGTCAAACAGCCGATGGGCAGGGGTGCGGGGTTTCGGGCCCCCGCCGATCTGAGATTGATGACCCCATTGGGTGTAATTACACTGCTCACCGCTGAAGAGGCGACGGCGAGACGGCAAACAGCGAAGAGGAGGCAGCGCTCCTTCAAACAGCTGATGGGCAGGGGTGCGGGGTGTCGGACCCCCGCCGATCTGAGATTGATGACCCCATTGGGTGTAATTACACTGCTCACCGCTGAAGAGGCTACGGCGAGACTGCAAACAGCGAAGAGGAGGCAGCGCTCCTTCAAACAGCTGATGGGCAGGGGTGCCGGGTGTCGGACCCCCGCTGATCT
Source organism: Bufo gargarizans (assembly GCF_014858855.1). Classification (NCBI taxonomy): domain Eukaryota; kingdom Metazoa; phylum Chordata; class Amphibia; order Anura; family Bufonidae; genus Bufo; species Bufo gargarizans. Next base: position 454,964,257 of record NC_058083.1, read on the forward strand.
GAGATTGATGACCCCATTGGGTGTAATTACACTGCTCACCGCTGAAGAGGTGACGGCGAGACGGCAAACAGCGAAGGGGAGGCAGCGCTCCGTCAAACAGCTGATGGGCAGGGGTGCCGGGTGTCGGACCCCCGCCGATCTGAGATTGATGACCCCATTGGGTGTAATTACACTGCTCACCGCTGAAGAGGTGACGGCGAGACGAAAAACAGCGAAGGGGAGGCAGCGCTCCGTCAAACAGCCGATGGGCAGGGGTGCGGGGTGTCGGGCCCCCGCCGATCTGAGATTGATGACCCCATTGGGTGTAATTACACTGCTCACCGCTGAAGAGGCGACGGCGAGACGGTAAACAGGGAAGAGGAGGCAGCGCTCCGTCAAACAGCCGATGGGCAGGGGTGCGGGGTTTCGGGCCCCCGCCGATCTGAGATTGATGACCCCATTGGGTGTAATTACACTGCTCACCGCTGAAGAGGCGACGGCGAGACGGCAAACAGCGAAGAGGAGGCAGCGCTCCTTCAAACAGCTGATGGGCAGGGGTGCGGGGTGTCGGACCCCCGCCGATCTGAGATTGATGACCGGAGAACCCCTTTAATCCCTAACTAAAGGTCTTTCTTTTCTCTGATCCGAAGTCTCCTTGCACATTCAAGTAAAAAAGTGTCCCATTCCCTGCAGAAAGCCGTCTTCTCTTTGAAAGAGTTATCGATGCGCAGCCTGAGGCCACGAGGGACAATTTGTTCCTGCAAGTTTATGCCAAGAAACGTGGCGTCCAGACGAGGCTGAATCAATCAGAAGTTTCTCTAATTTATTACTTATAACAATGGGGTATTTGATCTCCATCACAGTCCTGTACATATTTTTCTTTCAAGATGTCTCCATTGGGATAGCAGGGAATGCCCGTGTCTGCTGGCGTCCCCAGCTCTATGGTAACGAGTCACGTGGCCAAGCGCACGTGACCTATCCTGACCCGTAAGAAAAGGGCTTGGTACCGTGTTAGCCAGTAGTGAGAAGAGAAACAATATAAAATATTGTATTTTCATATCCTTTAACCCCTTCAAAACCAAGCCAGTTTTCACCATAAGGACCAAGCCACATGTGTCACTTTATGTGGTAATAACTCTGAAACGCTTTTACTTATATACGCAATTCTTAAAATTCTTAAGAACATTTCCAGGATCAGTTCAGGTCTCTGAAGTCACGTTGTGCGGCTTACATAATAGAAACCACCCATAAATGACCCCACTGTAGAAACTACACCCCTCAAGGTATTCAAAACTGATTTTACTAACTTTGTTAACCCTTTAGGTGTTCCACGAGAATGAAAGAAAAATGGAGGTGAAATTTTTTGGGGGGCAGATTTTCCATTTTAATTATTTTTCCTGTAGCACAGCAAGGGTTAACAGCCAAACTAAACGCAATATTTATGGCCCTGATTCTGCAGTTTACAGAAACACCCCACATGTGGTCGTAAACCGCTGTACGGGCACACGGCCGGGCGCAGAGGGAAAGGAGCGCCATATGTTTTTTGGAAGGCAGATTTCACTGAGATAATTTTAAGCCACCATGTCACATTTGAAGCCCCCCTGATGCACCCCTAGAGTAGGAACGCCAAAAAAGTGACCTCATTTTGGAAACTACAGGAAAGGTGACCGTTTTATTGTTACTATTTTGGGGTACATATTATTTTTGATTACTCGATATTACGCTTTTGTGAGGCAAGGTAACTGGCTGTTGTGGCAGTTCTCCTGACAGGAGGGATCAGGTGTTGCTTTTATAGAGCAGGTTGAAATGGACGCGACAATACCAAATATGTGTGGGGTTTTTTTTGTTTCAGTTTTATATAAAGCATTTTTGAAAACTAAAATGTTTGTGTCTTCATCTTCTGAGAGCTAGATTTCTTTTATTTTTCTGCTGATAGTCTTGTGCAGAGGCTCTTTTTTTTTGCATGAAGAGCTGACTATTGGTACCATTTTTGGGTACATATGACTTTTTGACAATTCAATATGACACTTTTAGGGCAAAATTACCCAAAAAATAGCTATTTTAGTACAATTTTTTATTTACGAACAGCGTTCAACTGAAGGGGTAGATCATGTGATATTTTTATAGAGCAGGTTTTTATGGACAAGGCAATACCTAATATTGTCTACTTTTTTATGTATTTCAGTTTTACACAATAAAAGTATTTTTGAAGAAATAAAATCATGTTTTAGCATCTCTATTTTCTGAAGACCATTACATTTTTTACATATTGTCTTATGTAGGGGCTCATTTTTTGCAGGAAGAGATGACGATTGGTATTATTTTAGGTTGCATATCGATCACTTGGTATTACATGTTTTGAGATTGACAGTATTTTTATTTTATTTTATGGTGTTCACCTTAGGGGGACCTTAGGGGGTAAGTCATCATTATTTTTATAGAGCAAGTCATTACGGACGTGGAGATATCTAATACTTCTACTTTTTTTATTTTATTCAATGTTATACTATAAAAGCATTTTTGAAGGAAAAACAATCTTGTTGTAGTGTCTGCATTTTCTGGAAGCCATATATTTTTTCTTTTTATAATTTGGGCAATTGTCTTACCTAGTGGCTCATTTTTGGTGGAATGAAATGAGGGTTTGATTGGTACTATTTTGATCGCTTGGAATTACACTTTTTGTGATGTAAGGTGACCAAAAAAAGGGAATAGTTTGCTTAATTAGTTTTTTATGGTGTTCATCTGAGGTTGTAGATTATGTGACATTTTTATAGAGCACGTCGTTATGGATGCAGCAATACCCAATATATCTTTTTTTTTGTTTTTAAACACTTTTATGGTGAGGGTTTTTTTGTTTTGGGATTTTTAGATTAGTCCCACTGTGGAACTTCACCTTTTCAGGGTTTGATCCCTGTTTCAGTTGAGTACAATACATTCGGTAACTGTCAGCGTCCTGACCGTTACGGTACCTAGTAGACACATCACTCAGGCTGGATCTCCTGGGCTTCCATAGCTGGCAGGCTCCGATTCCTGTGTAAGGCAATCGGACCCCTATCAGTGCGGCACGGGGGGGGCGAAGGAGATAGAGGGAGCCCCCTCCCTCTGTAAACCACACACATGCCACGGTCAGTGCTGACCGCGGCATGTGAAAGGGTTAATCCACTGGCATTACCGCATACAGCAATGCCAGCGGATGCAGCAGGGGCCCGGCTATCAGTAACAGCCGGGCCCGTGCTTCTGATGGGGCGGGTACAGCTCCTGCGTCCGCCCCATCACATCATGTACATGCACGCAAGGATGCGGCAAAAAGCAGCATTCCCTTACGTACATGTACGTGAAAAATGCGTGAAGGGGTTAATGTCTAACTAAAATACAGGATGTTATAAGGCGAGCTTTCGAGACTCTGAAGTCCATTCCTGGCCTGAAGAAGAGACCTCGCTTTATAACGGTAAAGGATATCAAATGGCAATATTTTATATTGTTTCTCTTTTGGAGAACATCAAGACTTTCATCCTGACCCGACGCGCGCCCGTGATTGCCGGCATTCTTACTCCTAGGCAACGAGTCAAGTGGCGCAAGCGTTGTGACCACGTGACAAGCTCTTATCCGACACCTACTATACATCCCCCAGAGACTGGTCACGTGGTGGTTGGGCCTCACTGACGCGTGTCCTCGCGGTCTAGCCTCCCCCAGCTTACGGGATATGGTCACATGACCGCTATACTCGCGATCATGTGACCGCACAATGCAGCTCCTATTTATTTGTTCTTACATATAATGGGACTTTGTATGTATGACTTACGGATGAACACTCAATAATAATAATACACATTTATGCTAATAAGGCAGCACCTCTGGGCGCCCCCACCCCTATGGGACAGCCCACAGATGCAGTTTTTGGGTGGATTTGTAAGGTTTAAAACCCCATATGTATACTGTTTACACTACAACTTTAGAACCTGATGAAGGGGACCTAAGATTCCTCGAAACGCGTTGTTTTATGTATATGCGCTTATTTGTGTAAATAAAAAACATATCATCTGATACTTGATGGATCGTCTACGCCAGTGCTTTTGCGCCAAATCAGAATCTTCTTCTCCGTAAGCATCTCTTTGGGGCAGATATTACCTCTGCGCTGCACACCTGGTGGCCAAAGGTCTTTCTCCAGATGAGACTACAATAGGGTTGGGCCTATCTCGAGCACAACCTTTTAAGGGGAGCCTCCAATCTCATCAATTTCTGATTATATTTTGTCAAACGTACCACCCTACTGTGCGCCCTCTCTTCTTGCTTTATATCCCTCCAACACTGAGCGAAAATTAGGTACAGTAGCCTGTGACCCCCTACTAACCAATACAATCACCACCTGAGACCCCCTACTAACCAATACAATCTCTACCTGAGACCCCCTACTAACCAATACAATCTCTACCTGAGACCCCCTACTAACCAATACTATCACCACCTGTGACCCCCTACTAACCAACACTATCACCACCTGAGACCCCCGACTAACCGATACTATCACCACCTGTGACCCCCTACTAACCAATACAATCACCACCTGTGACCCCCTACTAACCAATACAATCTCTACCTGTGACCCCCTACTAACCAATACAATCACCACCTGTGACCCCCTACTAACCAATACAATCACCACCTGTGACCCCCTACTAACCAATACTATCTCCACCTGTGACCCCCTACTAACCAATACTATCACCACCTGTGACCCCCTACTAACCAATACAATCTCTACCTGTGACCCCCTACTAACCAATACAATCACCACCTGTGACCCCCTACTAACCGATACAATCACCACCTGAGACCCCCTACTAACCAATACAATCTGCACCTGTGACCCCCTACTAACCAATACAATCACCACCTGTGACCCCCTACTAACCAATACTATCTCCACCTGTGACCCCCCTACTAACCAATACTATCTCCACCTGTGACCCCCTACTAACCAATACTATCTCCACCTGTGACCCCCTACTAACCAATACTATCTCCACCTGTGACCCCCTACTAACCAATACTATCACCACCTGAGACCCCCTACTAACCAATACAATCTCTACCTGTGACCCCCTACTAACCAATACTATCACCACCTGTGACCCCCTACTAACCAATACTATCTCCACCTGTGACCCCCTACTAACCAACACTATCACCACCTGAGACCCCCTACTAACCAATACAATCTCTACCTGTGACCCCCTACTAACCAATACTATCTCCACCTGTGACCCCCTACTAACCAATACAATCTCTACCTGTGACCCCCTACTAACCAATACTATCTCCACCCGTGACCCCCTACTAACCAATACAATCTCTACCTGTGACCCCCTACTAACCAATACTATCACCACCTGTGACCCCCTACTAACCAACACTATCACCACCTGAGACCCCCTACTAACCAATACAATCTCTACCTGTGACCCCCTACTAACCAATACAATCTCTACCTGTGACCCCCTACTAACCAATACTATCACCACCTGTGACCCCCTACTAACCAATACAATCACCACCTGTGACCCCCTACTAACCAATACAATCACCACCTGTGACCCCCTACTAACCAATACAATCTGCACCTGTGACCCCTACTAAACCAATACAATCACCACCTGTGACCCCCTACTAACCAATACTATCACCACCTGAGACCCCCTACTAACCAATACTATCACCACCTGAGACCCCCGACTAACCGATACTATCTCTACCTGTGACCCCCTACTAACCAATACAATCACCACCTGAGACCCCCTACTAACCAATACTATCTACACCTGTGACCCCTACTAACCAATACTATCTGCACCTGTGACCCCTACTAACCGATACAATCACCACCTGTGACCCCCTACTAACCAATACAATCACCACCTGAGACCCCCTACTAACCAATACTATCACCACCTGAGACCCCCTACTAACCAATACAATCACCACCTGTGACCCCCTACTAACCAATACTATCACCACCTGAGACCCCCTACTAACCAATACTATCACCACCTGAGACCCCCGACTAACCGATACTATCTCTACCTGTGACCCCCTACTAACCAATACAATCACCACCTGAGACCCCCTACTAACCAATACTATCTACACCTGTGACCCCCTACTAACCGATACTATCTGCACCTGTGACCCCTACTAACCAATACAATCTCCACCTGTGACCCCCTACTAACCGATACTATCTCTACCTGTGACCCCCTACTAACCAATACTATCTCCACCTGTGACCCCCTACTAACCGATACTATCTGCACCTGTGACCCCCTACTAACCAATACTATCTCTACCTGTGACCCCCTATTAACCAATACAATCTCTACCTGTGACCCCCTACTAACCAATACTATCACCACCTGAGACCCCCTACTAACCAATACAATCTGCACCTGAGACCCCCTACTAACCAATACAATCTGCACCTGTGACCCCCTACTAACCAATACTATCTCTACCTGTGACCCCCTACTAACCAATACAATCACCACCTGTGACCCCCTACTAACCAATACTATCTACACCTGTGACCCCTACTAACCAATACTATCTGCACCTGAGACCCCCTACTAACCAATACAATCTGCACCTGAGACCCCCTACTAACCAATACAATCTGCACCTGAGACCCCCTACTAACCAATACAATCTGCACCTGTGACCCCCTACTAACCAATACTATCTGCACCTGTGACCCCCTACTAACCAATACTATCTCTACCTGTGACCCCCCTATTAACCAATACAATCTCTACCTGTGACCCCCTACTAACCAATACTATCACCACCTGAGACCCCCTACTAACCAATACAATCTGCACCTGTGACCCCCTACTAACCAATACAATCTGCACCTGTGACCCCCTACTAACCAATACAATCTGCACCTGAGACCCCCTACTAACCAATACAATCTGCACCTGTGACCCCCTACTAACCAATACTATCTGCACCTGAGACCCCCTACTAACCAATACTATCTGCACCTGTGACCCCTACTAACCAATACTATCTGCACCTGTGACCCCTACTAACCGATACAATCACCACCTGAGACCCCCTACTAACCAATACAATCACCACCTGAGACCCCCTACTAACCAATACTATCACCACCTGAGACCCCCTACTAACCAATACAATCACCACCTGTGACCCCCTACTAACCAATACTATCACCACCTGAGACCCCCTACTAACCAATACTATCACCACCTGAGACCCCCGACTAACCAATACTATCTACACCTGTGACCCCCTACTAACCGATACTATCTGCACCTGTGACCCCTACTAACCAATACAATCTCCACCTGTGACCCCCTACTAACCGATACTATCTGCACCTGTGACCCCCTACTAACCAATACTATCTCTACCTGTGACCCCCTATTAACCAATACAATCTCCACCTGTGACCCCCTACTAACCAATACTATCTCCACCTGTGACCCCCTACTAACCGATACTATCTGCACCTGTGACCCCCTACTAACCAATACTATCTCTACCTGTGACCCCCTATTAACCAATACAATCTCTACCTGTGACCCCCTACTAACCAATACTATCACCACCTGAGACCCCCTACTAACCAATACAATCTGCACCTGTGACCCCCTACTAACCAATACAATCTGCACCTGTGACCCCCTACTAACCAATACAATCTGCACCTGTGACCCCCTACTAACCAATACTATCTCTACCTGTGACCCCCTACTAACCAATACAATCACCACCTGTGACCCCCTACTAACCAATCACCACCTGTGACCCCTACTAACCAATACTATCTCTACCTGTGACCCCCTACTAACCAATACAATCACCACCTGTGACCCCCTACTAACCAATACTATCTGCACCTGTGACGCCCTACTAACCAATACTATCACCACCTGTGACCCCCTACTAACCAATACAATCTCTACCCGTGACCCCCTACTAACCAATACAATCACCACCTGTGACCCCCTACTAACCAATACTATCTGCACCTGTGACCCCCTACTAACCAATACAATCTCTACCTGTGACCCCCTACTAACCAATACAATCACCACCTGTGACCCCCTACTAACCAATACTATCTCCACCTGTGACCCCCTACTAACCAATACAATCTGCACCTGTGACCCCCTACTAACCAATACAATCTCTACCTGTGACCCCCTACTAACCAATACAATCTGCACCTGAGACCCCCTACTAACCAATACAATCACCACCTGAGACCCCCGACTAACCGATACTATCTGCACCTGTGACCCCCTACTAACCAATACTATCTGCACCTGTGACCCCCTACTAACCAATACAATCTGCACCTGTGACCCCTACTAACCAATACAATCTGCACCTGTGACCCCCTACTAACCGATACTATCTGCACCTGTGACCCCCTACTAACCAATACAATCTCTACCTGTGACCCCCTACTAACCAATACTATCTGCACCTGTGACCCCCTACTAACCAATACAATCTGCACCTGTGACCCCCTACTAACCGATACTATCTGCACCTGTGACCCCCTACTAACCAATACAATCATCACCTGTGACCCCCTACTAACCAATACTATCTCTACCTGTGACCCCCTACTAACCAATACAATCACCACCTGTGACCCCCTACTAACCAATACTATCTCCACCTGTGACCCCCTACTAACCAATACAATCACCACCTGTGACCCCCTACTAACCAATACTATCTCCACCTGTGACCCCCTACTAACCAATACTATCTCCACCTGTGACCCCCTACTAACCAATACAATTACCACCTGAGACCCCCGACTAACCGATACTATCTGCACCTGTGACCCCCGACTAACCAATACAATCTGCACCTGTGACCCCCTACTAACCAATACAATCTGCACCTGAGACCCCCTACTAACCAATACAATCACCACCTGTGACCCCCTACTAACCAATACAATCTGCACCTGTGACCCCCTACTAACCAATACTATCTGCACCTGTGACCCCCTACTAACCAATACTATCTCTACCTGTGACCCCCTACTAACCAATACAATCACCACCTGTGACCCCCTACTAACCAATCACTACCTGTGACCCCCTACTAACCAATACTATCTGCACCTGTGACGCCCTACTAACCAATACTATCTGCACCTGTGACCCCCTACTAACCAATACAATCTCTACCTGTGACCCCCTACTAACCAATACAATCACCACCTGTGACCCCCTACTAACCAATACAATCTGCACCTGTGACCCCCTACTAACCAATACAATCTCTACCTGTGACCCCCTACTAACCAATACAATCACCACCTGTGACCCCCTACTAACCAATACTATCTCCACCTGTGACCCCCTACTAACCAATACAATCTGCACCTGTGACCCCCTACTAACCAATACAATCTCTACCTGTGACCCCCCTACTAACCAATACAATCTGCACCTGTGACCCCCTACTAACCAATACTATCTGCACCTGTGACCCCCTACTAACCAATACAATCATCACCTGTGACCCCTACTAACCAATACTATCTCTACCTGTGACCCCCTACTAACCAATACAATCTGCACCTGTGACCCCCTACTAACCGATACTATCTGCACCTGTGACCCCCTACTAACCAATACAATCATCACCTGTGACCCCCTACTAACCAATACAATCATCACCTGTGACCCCCTACTAACCAATACTATCTCTACCTGTGACCCCCTACTAACCAATACTATCTGCACCTGTGACCCCCTACTAACCAATACTATCTTCACCTGTGACCCCCTACTAACCAATACAATCACCACCTGTGACCCCCTACTAACCAATACAATCTGCACCTGTGACCCCCTACTAACCAATACAATCTGCACCTGTGACCCCCTACTAACCAATACTATCACCACCTGTGACCCCCTACTAACCAATACAATCACCACCTGAGACCCCCTACTAACCAATACAACCACCTGAGACCCCCTACTAACCAATACAATCACCACCTGAGACCCCCTACTAACCAATACTATCTCCACCTGTGACCCCCTACTAACCAATACAATCACCACCTGAGACCCCCTACTAACCAATACTATCTCCACCTGTGACCCCCTACTAACCAATACAATAACCACATGAGACCCCCTACTAACCAATACAATCTGCACCCGTGACCCCCCTACTAACCAATACTATCTGCACCTGTGACCCCCTACTAACCAATACAATTACCACCTGAGACCCCCAACTAACCGATACAATTACCACCTGAGACCCCCTACTAACCAATACAATCTCTACCTGTGACCCCCTACTAACCAATACTATCTGCACCTGTGACCCCCTACTAACCAATACTATCTGCACCTGTGACCCCCTACTAACCAATACTATCTGCACCTGTGACCCCCTACTAACCAATACAATCACCACCTGTGACCCCTTACTAACCAATACAATTACCACCTGAGACCCCCTACTAACCAATACAATCACCACCTGAGACCCCCTACTAACCAATACAATCTGCACCTGTGACCCCTTACTAACCAATACTATCTGCACCTGTGACCCCCTACTAACCAATACTATCACCACCTGTGACCCCTTACTAACCAATACTATCTGCACCTGTGACCCCCTACTAACCAATACAATCTGCACCTGTGACCCCTACTAACCAATACAATCTGCACCTGTGACCCCCTACTAACCAATACAATCACCACCTGTGACCCCCTACTAACCAATACAATCACCACCTGTGACCCCCTACTAACCAATACAATCTGCACCTGTGACCCCCTACTAACCGATACTATCTGCACCTGTGACCCCCTACTAACCGATACAATCACCACCTGTGACCCCCTACTAACCAATACAATAACCACCTGAGACCCCCTACTAACCAATACAAACTGCACCTGAGACCCCCTACTAACCAATACAATCACCACCTGAGACCCCCTACTAACCAATACAATCACCACCTGAGACCCCCTACTAACCAATACAATCTGCACCTGTGACCCCCTACTAACCAATACTATCACCACCTGAGACCCCCTACTAACCAATACAATCTGCACCTGTGACCCCCCTACTAACCAATACTATCTGCACCTGTGACCCCCTACTAACCAATACTATCTGCACCTGTGACCCCCTACTAACCAATACAATCTCCACCTGTGACCCCCTACTAACCAATACTATCTGCACCTGTGACGCCCTACTAACCAATACTATCTGCACCTGTGACCCCCTACTAACCAATACAATCTGCACCTGTGACCCCCTACTAACCAATACAATCACCACCTGTGACCCCCTACTAACCAATACAATCTGCACCTGTGACCCCCTACTAACCAATACAATCTGCACCTGTGACCCCCTACTAACCAATACAATCTGCACCTGTGACCCCCTACTAACCAATACAATCTGCACCTGTGACGCCCTACTAACCAATACTATCTCCACCTGAGACCCCTTACTAACCAATACTATCACCACCTGTGACCCCCTACTAACCAATACAATCTCTACCTGTGACCCCCTACTAACCAATACAATCACCACCTGAGACCCCCTACTAACCAATACAATCTGCACCTGTGACCCCCTACTAACCAATACTATCTGCACCTGAGACCCCCTACTAACCAATACTATCTCCACCTGTGACCCCCTAATAACCAATACAATCACCACCTGAGACCCCCTACTAACCAATACAATCTGCACCTGTGACCCCCTACTAACCAATACAATCTGCACCTGTGACCCCCTACTAACCAATACTATCTGCACCTGTGACCCCCTACTAACCGATACTATCTGCACCTGTGACCCCCTACTAACCAATACAATCACCACCTGAGACCCCCTACTAACCAATACTATCTCCACCTGTGACCCTCTACTAACCAATACAATCACCACATGAGACCCCCTACTAACCAATACAATCTGCACCCGTGACCCCCCTACTAACCAATACAATCTCTACCTGTGACCCCCTACTAACCAATACTATCTGCACCTGTGACCCCCTACTAACCAATACAATCACCACCTGTGACCCCCTACTAACCAATACAATCTGCACCTGTGACCCCCTACTAACCAATACAATCACCACCTGACACCCCCTACTAACCAATAATATCTCCACCTGTGACCCCCTACTAACCAATACAATCTGCACCTGTGACCCCCTACTAACCAATACAATCACCACCTGTGACCCCCTACTAACCAATACAATCTGCACCTGTGACCCCCTACTAACCAATACAATCACCACCTGAGACCCCCTACTAACCAACACTATCTCCACCTGTGACCCCCTACTAACCAATACAATCACCACCTGAGACCCCCTACTAACCAATACAATCTGCACCTGTGACCCCCTACTAACCAATACTATCACCACCTGAGACCCCCTACTAACCAATACAATCACCACATGAGACCCCCTACTAACCAATACAATCACCACCTGTGACCCCTTACTAACCAATACTATCTGCACCTGTGACCCCCTACTAACCAATACAATCTGCACCTGTGACCCCCTACTAACCAATACTATCTGCACCTGTGACCCCCTACTAACCAATACAATCTGCACCCGTGACCCCCTACTAACCAATACTATCTCCACCTGTGACCCCCTACTAACCAATACTATCTCCACCTGTGACCCCCTACTAACCAATACAATCACCACCTGTGACCCCCTACTAACCAATACAATCACCACCTGTGACCCCCTACTAACCAATACTATCTCCACCTGTGACCCCCTACTAACCAATACTATCTGCACCTGTGACCCCCTACTAACCAATACAATCACCACCTGTGACCCCCTACTAACCAATACAATCTGCACCCGTGACCCCCTACTAACCAATACAATCACCACCTGAGACCCCCTACTAACCAATACAATCACCACCTGTGACCCCCTACTAACCAATACAATCTCTACCTGTGACCCCCTACTAACCAATCATCAGCTTCATCCTATCAGTATCTCCCCTATAGAGACATCACTCATCAGCTTCATCCTATCAGTACCTGACCTATAGACACATCACTCATCAGCTTCACCCTATCAGTATCTGACCTATAGACACATCACTCATCAGCTTCACCCTATCAGTATCTGACCTATAGACACATCGCTCATCAGCTTCATCCTATCAGTATCTCCCCTATAGAGACATCACTCATCAGCTTCATCCTATCAGTACCTGACCTATAGACACATTACTCATCAGCTTCACCCTATCAGTATCTGACCTACAGACACATCACTCAGACTAATCCTATCAGTATCTGACCTATAGACATCACTCATCAGCTTCATCCTATCAGTATCTGACCTACAGACACATCACTCAGACTAATCCTATCAGTATCTGACCTATAGACATCACTCATCAGCTTCATCCTATCAGTATCTGACCTATAGACACATCACTCATTAGCTTCATCCTATCAGTATCTGACCTATAGACACATCACTCATCAGCCTCATCCTATCAGTATCTGACCTATAGACACATCACTCATCAGCTTCATCCTATCAGTATCTGACCTATAGACACACATCACTCATCAGCTTCATCCTATCAGTATCTGACCTATAGACACATCGCTCATCAGCTTCATCCTATCAGTACCTGACCTATAGACACATCGCTCATCAGCTTCATCCTATCAGTATCTGACCTATCACTTAGCTTCATCCTATCAGTATCTGATCTATAGACACATCACTCATCAGCTTCATCCTATCAGTATCTGACCTATAGACACATCACTCATCAGCTTCATCCCATCAGTACCTGACCTATAGACACATCACTCAGACTAATCCTACCAGTATCTGACCTATAGACATCACTCATCAGCCTTATCCTATCAGTATCTGACCTATAGACACATCGCTCATCAGCTTCATCCTATCAGTATCTCACCTATAGACACATCACTCATCAGCTTCATCCTATCAGTATCTGACCTATAGACACATCACTTATCAGCTTCATCCTATCAGTACCTGACCCATAGACACATCACTTATCAGTATCTCACCTATAGACACATCACTCAGACTAATCCTATCAGCACCTGACTTATAGACACATCACTCATCAGCTTCACCCTATCAGTATCTCACCTATAGACACATCACTCATCAGCTTCATCCTATCAGTATCTGACCTATAGACACATCACCATCAGCTTCATCCTATCAGTATCTGACCTATAGACACATCACTCATCAGCTTCACCCTATCAGTATCTCACCTATAGAGACATCACTCATCAGCTTCATCCTATCAGTACCTGACCTATAGACACACATCACTCATCAGCTTCATCCTATCAGTATCTCCCCTATAGAGACATCACTCATCAGCTTCATCCTATCAGTACCTGACCTATAGACACATCACCATCAGCTTCACCCTATCAGTACCTGACCTATAGACACATCACCATCAGCTTCATCCTATCAGTACCTGACCTATAGACACATCGCTCATCAGCTTCATCCTATCAGTATCTGACCTATCGACCTATCACTTAGCTTCATCCTATCAGTATCTGATCTATAGACACATCACTCATCAGCTTCATCCTATCAGTATCTGATCTATAGACACATCACTCATCAGCTTCATCCTATCAGTATCTGACCTATAGACACATCACTCATCAGCTTCATCCTATCAGTATCTGACCTATAGACACATCACTCATCAGCTTCATCCTATCAGTATCTGACCTATAGACACATCACTCATCAGCCTCATCCTATCAGTATCTGACCTATAGACACATCACTCATCAGCCTCATCCTATCAGTATCTGACCTATAGACACATCACTCATCAGCTTCATCCTATCAGTACCTGACCTATAGACATCACTCATCAGCTGCATCCTATCAGTACCTGACCTATAGACACACATCACTCATCAGCTTCACCCTATCAGTATCTGACCTATAGACACATCACTCATCAGCTTCATCCTATCAGTATCTGACCTATAGACACATCACTCATCAGCTTCATCCTATCAGTATCTCACCTATAGACACATCACTTATCAGCTTCATCCTATCAGTATCTGACCTATAGACACATCACTCATCAGCTTCATCCTATCAGTATCTCACCTATAGACACATCACTTATCAGCTTCATCCTATCAGTATCTGACCTATAGACACATCGCTCATCAGCTTCATCCTATCAGTATCTGACCTATAGACATCACTCATCAGCTTCATCCTATCAGTATCTCACCTATAGACACATCACTCATCAGCTTCATCCTATCAGTATCTCCCCTATAGACACATCACTCATCAGCTTCATCCTATCAGTATCTCACCTATAGACACATCACTCATCAGCTTCATCCTATCAGTATCTCCCCTATAGACATCACTCATCAGCTTCATCCTATCAGTATCTCACCTATAGACACATCACTTATCAGCTTCATCCTATCAGTATCTGACCTATAGACACATCACTCATCAGCTTCATCCTATCAGTATCTCACCTATAGACATCACTCATCAGCTTCATCCTATCAGTATCTGACCTATAGACACATCACTCATCAGCTTCATCCTATCAGTATCTCACCTATAGACATCACTCATCAGCTTCATCCTATCAGTATCTGACCTATAGACACATCACTCATTAGCTTCATCCTATCAGTATCTGACCTATAGACACATCACTCATCAGCCTCATCCTATCAGTATCTGACCTATAGACACATCACTCATCAGCTTCATCCTATCAGTATCTGACCTATAGACACACATCACTCATCAGCTTCATCCTATCAGTATCTGACCTATAGACACACATCACTCATCAGCTTCATCCTATCAGTATCTGACCTATAGACACATCACTCATCAGCCTCATCCTATCAGTATCTGACCTATAGACACATCACTTATCAGCTTCATCCCATCAGTACCTGACCTATAGACACATCACTCAGACTAATCCTACCAGTATCTGACCTATAGACATCACTCATCAGCCTTATCCTATCAGTATCTGACCTATAGACACATCACTCAGACTAATCCTATCAGCACCTGACTTATAGACACATCACCATCAGCTTCATCCTATCAGTATCTCACCTATAGACACATCACTCATCAGCTTCATCCTATCAGTATCTGACCTATAGACACATCACTTATCAGCTTCATCCTATCAGTATCTCCCCTATAGACACATCACTCATCAGCTTCATCCTATCAGTATCTCACCTATAGACACATCACTCAGACTAATCCTATCAGCACCTGACTTATAGACACATCACTCATCAGCTTCACCCTATCAGTATCTCACCTATAGACACATCACTCATCAGCTTCATCCTATCAGTATCTGACCTATAGACACATCACTCATCAGCTTCATCCTATCAGTACCTGACCCATAGACACATCACTTATCAGTATCTCACCTATAGACACATCACTCAGACTAATCCTATCAGCACCTGACTTATAGACACATCACTCATCAGCTTCACCCTATCAGTATCTGACCTATAGACACATCACTCATCAGCTTCATCCTATCAGTATCTGACCTATAGACACATCACTCATCAGCTGCATCCTATCAGTACCTGACCTATAGACACATCACTCATCAGCTTCACCCTATCAGTATCTGACCTATAGACACATCACTCATCAGCTTCATCCTATCAGTATCTGACCTATAGACACATCACTCATCAGCTTCACCCTATCAGTATCTCACCTATAGACACATCACTCATCAGCTTCACCCTATCAGTATCTGACCTATAGACACATCACTCATCAGCTTCATCCTATCAGTATCTGACCTATAGACACATCACCATCAGCTTCATCCTATCAGTATCTGACCTATAGACACATCACTCATCAGCTTCACCCTATCAGTATCTCACCTATAGACATCACTCATCAGCTTCATCCTATCAGTATCTCCCCTATAGAGACATCACTCATCAGCTTCATCCTATCAGTACCTGACCTATAGACACATCACCATCAGCTTCACCCTATCAGTACCTGACCTATAGACACATCACCATCAGCTTCATCCTATCAGTACCTGACCTATAGACACATCACTCATCAGCTTCATCCTATCAGTATCTGACCTATAGACATCACTCATCAGCTTCATCCTATCAGTACCTGACCTATAGACATCACTCATCAGCTGCATCCTATCAGTACCTGACCTATAGACACACATCACTCATCAGCTTCACCCTATCAGTATCTGACCTATAGACACATCACTCATCAGCTTCATCCTATCAGTATCTCACCTATAGACACATCACTTATCAGCTTCATCCTATCAGTATCTGACCTATAGACATCACTCATCAGCTTCATCCTATCAGTATCTGACCTATAGACACAGCACTCATCAGCCTCATCCTATCAGTATCTGACCTATAGACACATCACTCATCAGCTTCATCCTATCAGTATCTGATCTATAGACACATCACTTATCAGCTTCATCCTATCAGTACCTGACCTATAGACACATCACTCATCAGCTTCATCCTATCAGTATCTGACCTATAGACACACATCACTCATCAGCGTCATCCTATCAGTATCTGACCTATAGACACATCACCATCAGCTTCATCCTATCAGTATCTGACCTATAGACACATCACTCATCAGCTTCATCCTATCAGTATCTGACCTATAGACACATCACTCATCAGCTTCATCCTATCAGTATCTGACCTATAGACACATCACTCATCAGCTTCACCCTATCAGTATCTCACCTATAGACATCACTCATCAGCTTCATCCTATCAGTATCTGACCTATAGACACATCACTCATCAGCTTCATCCTATCAGTATCTGACCTATAGACACACATCACTCATCAGCGTCATCCTATCAGTATCTGACCTATAGACACATCACTCATCAGCTTCATCCTACCAGTATCTGACATATAGACACATCACCATCAGCTTCACCCTATCAGTACCTGACCTATAGACCCATCACTC
The DNA here is from genome assembly GCF_014858855.1 of Bufo gargarizans. Classification (NCBI taxonomy): domain Eukaryota; kingdom Metazoa; phylum Chordata; class Amphibia; order Anura; family Bufonidae; genus Bufo; species Bufo gargarizans. The sequence goes on from NC_058083.1 coordinate 454,982,424, forward strand.
ATCAGCTTCACCCTATCAGTATCTCACCTATAGACATCACTCATCAGCTTCATCCTATCAGTATCTAAATCTCATGCAGTCTGTTAGGGATTACATTAAGAGACAGAAGGATTTGAGCAAGCCTGCATGCACAGAAGATCTGTGGTTAGTTCTTAAAGATGTTTGGAACAACTTCCCAGCCAAGTTCCTTCAGAAACTATCCATGTGTAACAAGAAGAAGCTGAGGACAAAGCAGTCAAACCAAATATTGATTGGATTTACAATTCTAGTTTCTTCATTCACTTTGCGTTTTGTTCACTAACACCTCCATTTTTCAAAGCATTTTTACTAAACTTTTCCTGCAGTCTTGGTTTATGCTCTAGTAGTAACGTTCTTTGTGGAAAGGGTGACTGACATTTGGTGAGCAGCTTTGTTTCATTGGGCTGCACACCAGGAGATGCCAGCAGCTCGCACACCTCCTCAGCCTGTCCCTCAAGGCTCTGTTCTGGGACCTGTAATGTTTTCCAGGAATACCTTCAGCCTGAGACCGCTCAAAACTTCAAAAGCTCTCAGTAAAATATGCAGGCTATGCCATGTCTATCTTCTGCAAGTCCTTGCACTGACTCGCATTACACAGCGAATTGGGGACAAAATAATGAAAGTGACATAAAAGACCATAATCCTCTATAGGACAGGAGTGGAGGTCCACAGCACATGTCCACAGCGGTCAGGAGGGGAGGTCCACAACACACGTCCACAGAGGACAGGAGGGGGGGTCCACAACACACATCCACAGAGGACAAGAGGGAAGGTCCACAGAGGACAAGAGGGGAGGTCCACAGCACATGTCCACAGCAGACAGGAGGGGAGGTCCACAACACACGTCCACAGAGGACAGGAGGGGAGGTCCACAACACACGTCCACAGAGGACAGGAGGGAAGGTCCACAACACACATCCACAGAGGACAAGAGGGAAGGTCCACAGAGGACAGGAGGGGAGGTCCACAGCACATGTCCACAGCGGTCAGGAGGGGAGGTCCACAACACACGTCCACAGAGGACAGGAGGGGAGGTCCACAACACAGATCCACAGAGGACAGGAGGGGAGGTCCACAGCACATGTCCATAGAGGACAGGAAAGGAGGTCCACAGCACATGTCCACAGCGGTCAGGAGGGGAAGTCCACAACACACGTCCACAGAGGACAGGAGGGGAGGTCCACAACACACATCCACAGAGGACAAGAGGGAAGGTCCACAGAGTAAGGGAGGGGAGGTCCACAGCACATGTCCACAGAGTACAGGAGGGGAGGTCCACAACACACGTCCACAGAGGACAGGAGGGGAGGTCCACAACACACGTCCACAGAGGACAGGAGGGAAGGTCCACAACACACATCCACAGAGGACAAGAGGGAAGGTCCACAGAGGACAGGAGGGGAGGTCCACAGCACATGTCCACAGCGGTCAGGAGGGGAGGTCCACAACACACGTCCACAGAGGACAGGAGGGGAGGTCCACAACACAGATCCACAGAGGACAGGAGGGGAGGTCCACAGCACATGTCCATAGAGGACAGGAACGGAGGTCCACAGCACATGTCCACAGCGGTCAGGAGGGGAAGTCCACAACACACGTCCACAGAGGACAGGAGGGGAGGTCCACAACACACATCCACAGAGGACAAGAGGGAAGGTCCACAGAGTAAGGGAGGGAGGTCCACAGCACATGTCCACAGAGTACAGGAGGGGAGGTCCACAGCACACGTCCACAGAGGACAGGAGGGGAGGTCTACAACACACGTCCACAGAGGACAGGAGGGGAGGTCCACAACACACGTCCACAGAGGACAGGAGGGGAGGTCCACAACACACGTCCACAGAGGACAGGAGGGGAGGTCCACAACACACGTCCACAGAGGACAGGAGGGGAGGTCCACAACACACGTCCACAGAGGACAGGAGGGGAGGTCCACAACACACGTCCACAGAGGACAGGAGGGGAGGTCCACAACACACGTCCACAGAGGACAGGAGGGGAGGTCCACAACACACGTCCACAGAGGACAGGAGGGGAGGTCCACAACACACGTCCACAGAGGACAGGAGGGGAGGTCCACAACACACGTCCACAGAGGACAGGAGGGGAGGTCCACAACACACGTCCACAGAGGACAGGAGGGGAGGTCCACAACACACGTCCACAGAGGACAGGAGGGGAGGTCCACAACACACGTCCACAGAGGACAGGAGGGGAGGTCCACAACACACGTCCACAGAGGACAGGAGGGGAGGTCCACAACACACGTCCACAGAGGACAGGAGGGGAGGTCCACAACACACGTCCACAGAGGACAGGAGGGGAGGTCCACAACACACGTCCACAGAGGACAGGAGGGGAGGTCCACAACACACGTCCACAGAGGACAGGAGGGGAGGTCCACAACACACGTCCACAGAGGACAGGAGGGGAGGTCCACAACACACGTCCACAGAGGACAGGAGGGGAGGTCCACAACACACGTCCACAGAGGACAGGAAAGGAGGTCCACAGCACATGTCCATAGAGGACAGGAACGGGCCACCTCAGAGGACAGGAGGGGAGGTCCACAGCACACATCCACAGAGGACAGGAGGGGAGGTCCACAGCACACGAAAACAGCGGACAGGGGGGAGGTCCAAAGCATATGTTCACAGAGGACATGAAGGAAGGTCCACAGAGGACAAGAGGGGAGGTCCACAGCACATGTCCACAGAGGACAGGAGGGGAGGTCCACAACACACGTCCACAGAGGACAGGAGGGGAGGTCCACAGCACATGTCCATAGAGGACAGGAGAGGAGGTCCACAGCACATGTCCACAGCGGACAGGAGGGGGGGTCCACAACACACGTCCACAGAGGACAGGAGGGGAGGTCCACAACACACGTCCACAGAGGACAGGAGGGGAGGTCCACAACACACGTCCACAGAGGACAGGAGGGGAGGTCCACAGCACATGTCCACAGAGGACAGGAGGGGAGGTCCACAGCACATGTCCACAGCGGACAGGAGGGGGGGGGTCCACAACACACGTCCACAGAGGACAGGAGGTGAGGTCCACAACACACATCCACAGAGGACAGGAGGGAAGGTCCACAGCACATGTCCATAGAGGACAGGAAAGAAGGTCCACAGCACATGTCCATAGAGGACAGGAAAGAAGGTCCACAGCACATGTCCATAGAGGACAGGACGGGCCACCTCAGAGGACAGGAGGGGAGGTCCACAGCACACGGAAACAGCGGACAGGAGGGGAGGTCCACAGCGCATGTCCACAGAGGACAGGAGGCGAGGTCCACTGAGGACAGGAGGGGAGGTCCACAGAACATGTTCACAGAGGACATGAAGGGAGGTCCACAGAGGACAAGAGGGGAGGTCCACAGCAAATGTCCACAGAGGACAGGAGGGGAGGTCCACAGAGGACAGCGCTCATAGGGTGAATAGGTAAAGATGAAACAGAGTTCTTCAATTTAAGGTGTATATGTGCTGCTCACCTGTTTAGGTTGCACCGAATTGGGTGCAACCGTGATGAAGGTCCACTGGATTAACTAGGTATGAGGTTGGAGCTGCAGTGTCCAAAAGAACCAAGGGCGAAGGCCAAGTCGCCACTTTGTTAATTACTAGAAATACCGACGATGCCCGTCACAACTTTTGTGGTCTGGCGAGCTGGTGGACGTGAGGCGCAAATCACAACCGGATTTGCCAAGTACGGGTTTATTGAGAGACAACGCGTTTCGCGGTGCGCATGACCCCTTTATCAAGTCTGGTGTGCTGCAGCTGGATGTTTGCTGTTGGATTAATGCTCCCTGGTCGCTTTTACTGACAATGTAGTACAATGCTTTGCCAGAGATGAATCAGATATGGCTGAAGCGCTGTGGCTTTGCTATTATGGCAATGCTGTTGCGGTGGTGAGGCTGATGTAGCTGGGGTATTCTGGCCCGGCTACTGCACGTGGTGCATGCTGTAAGGACACAGGGTTGTCTCTCAATAAACCCGTACTTGTCAAATACGGTTGTGATTTGCGCCTCACGTCCACCAGCTCGCCAGACCACAAAAGTCGTGACGGGCACCGTCAGTATTTCATGTACACAGAGGACAGGGAGGTGAATGTAGAGACTGCAGGAAGATACAAGGCTGGACATACAAGAGATAGAGCAAGAATGGTGGTAAAAAGGTTTGGTAGCTGCTGAAGAGCATCTAGGTGTGGAGTATATGCCTTCTACACCTTCCCATATTGTACATACTAAGGTTCTAATGGTGGGAGCTGTACTCTGAACACAGATTCCTCACTTTTACCAACCTTGTGATCCAGATTAAAAGGGAGTGATCAGAATCTGAGACGTCGCCACAAATAGGAATTCTTTAACAAAGACGAGGAGCCACCTTGAAATAAACCTGTGTGCAGAACCTGCTTTGCTAGACCGTGGCCTGGGATGGAGTGTGATGAGGAAGCTCACATGGGAAGCGATCCAAGGGTGGAAAGTCAGCAAACAAACAACACTTTCAGTTTGTTGGACGAGTGACTTGGAGGCAGTTATTCAGTTCACAATATACAGTAGATACAAAGAGGCATTCTGGAAGTACAAACCCTTCCCCAGTGCCAAACCGTTACCAATCACAAAGAAAGAGTCCAAGCAAACACTGCAAAACAGCATGAAGAGAAAAAGAGCAACCATCAGACAATACACAAGAAAATACAGGGAAGTACACGAGAAAGTGACAGGAGGAATAACAGGAGGATCTGTATCAGTACACAATGAACACTGTAGACATGTGCTCCTTTCCTGCACGTTTTTTTACCGTACATGACAAGGCATACTCTTACCTTGAAATGCACCACCACAACAGAGTGAAAAGATCATGTGCTGCCTGATGCACAGCTCAGCACGAGGACCAGAGTATACCGACATGCACTAGATTTGGGCCTAGTTCAGCAGAACATGAACATAGGAGCCTAAATGCTGAGTACAGGACTCGCCTCCTAGAGGAGTTTAAATACTGGTGTACAGGACTCGCCTCAGAGGATCCTAAATGCTGAGTACAGGACTCGCCTCAGAGGATCCTAAATGCTGAGTACAGGACTCGCCTCAGAGGATCCTAAATGCTGAGTACAGGACTCGCCTCAGAGGATCCTAAATGCTGAGTACAGGACTCGCCCTCAGAGGATCCTAAATGCTGAGTACAGGACTCGCCTCCTAGAGAACTCTACAGAAAATGCTGGAGTACAGATCTCGCCTCCTAGAGGAGTTTAAATACTGGTGTACAGGACTCGCCTCAGAGGATCCTAAATGCTGAGTACAGGACTCGCCTCCTAGAGAACTCTACAGAAAATGCTGGAGTACAGATCTCGCCTCCTAGAGGAGTTTAAATACTGGTGTACAGGACTCGCCCTCAGAGGATCCTAAATGCTGAGTACAGGACTCGCCTCAGAGGATCCTAAATGCTGAGTACAGGACTCGCCTCCTAGAGAACTCTACAGAAAATGCTGGAGTACAGATCTCGCCTCCTAGAGGAGTTTAAATACTGGTGTACAGGACTCGCCCTCAGAGGATCCTAAATGCTGAGTACAGGACTCGCCTCCTAGAGGAGTTTAAATACTGGTGTACAGGACTCGCCTCAGAGGAGCCTAAATGCTGAGTACAGGACTCGCCTCCTAGAGAACTCTACAGAAAATGCTGGAGTACAGATCTCGCCTCCTAGAGGAGTTTAAATACTGGTGTACAGGACTCGCCTCAGAGGATCCTAAATGCTGAGTACAGGACTCGCCTCCTAGAGAACTCTACAGAAAATGCTGGAGTACAGATCTCGCCTCCTAGAGGAGTTTAAATACTGGTGTACAGGACTCGCCTCAGAGGATCCTAAATGCTGAGTACAGGACTCGCCTCCTAGAGAACTCTACAGAAAATGCTGGAGTACAGATCTCGCCTCCTAGAGGAGTTTAAATACTGGTGTACAGGACTCGCCCTCAGAGGATCCTAAATGCTGAGTACAGGACTCGCCTCATAGTATCCTAAATAATGGAGTACAGGACTCATCTCATAGAGAACCCTAAATACTGGAGTACAGGACTCTCGTTGTAGAAGACCCTAAATACTGGAGTACAGGACTCGCCTCGTAAAGGACCCTAAATACTGGAGTACAGGAATCGTCTTGTAGATGACCCTAAATAATAGAGTTCAGAACTTGCCTCGTAGATGAATCTAAATACTGGAGTGAAGGACTCGTCTTGTAGAGGACCCTAAATAATGGAGTACAGGACTCCCTTTTAGATGAGCTTCAATACTGGAATACAGGACTCACCTCGTAGATGAACCTAAATACTAGGGTACAGGACTTGTCTCGTAGAAGACCATGAATACTAGAGTATAGGACTCGCCTCGTAGAAAAGACTAAATGCTGAGGACAGGACTCGCCTCATAGAGGACCCCAAATACTGGAGTACAGGACTCTTCTTGTAGAAGACACTAAATAATTGAGTATAGGACTCGTCTCCTAAAGGACACTAAATACTGGAGTACAGGACTTGTCTCGTAGAGGACCCTAAATACTACAGTACATGACTCACCTCATAGAGAAGCCTAAATACTGAGTACAGGACTCGCCTCATAGAGGACCCTAAATACTGGAGTACAGGAATCGTCTCATAGAGGACCCTAAATAATGGAGTTCAGAACTTGCCTCGTAGATGAATCTAAATACAGGAGTGAAGGACTCGTCTTGTAGAGGACCCTAAATACTGGAGTACAGGACTCGCCTCAGAGGACCCTAAATACTCGAGTACAGGACTCGCCTCATAAAGGACCCTAAATAATGGAGTACAGGACTCATCTCGTAGAGGACCCTAAATACTGGAGTACAGGACTCGCCTCGTAAATGAATCTAAATACTGGAGTACAGGACTAGTCTTATAGAGAGCCCTAAATACTTAAGTACAGGACTCCTCTTCTAGATGAGTTTAAAAGGGAACCTGTAACCAGGATTTGATGAATAGAGCTGAGGACATGGGTTGCTAGATGGCCACTAGCACATCCGCAATACCCAATCCTCATAGCTCTGTGTGCTTTTATTGTGGAATCTCGCGATGTGCGAGTTAGCGCATGTGCAGTGTCCTCATAGTGTTCCTTCCCTGTGCTGGCAACAGCCTCAGGGAAGGAACTGCGCATGCGCTAGCTCCCACATCGCGAGATTACAGCGCTCTGGCTATCTGACATCGGGGAGCAAGGAGGAGATTCTGAGGATGCGGGGCGGTGCTGGGCTCCTTCACGCTTCATCTCACGTACAGGACTCATCTCAGGGTAATTTGCATATGGATCAAATCGTTTTTTTCCCTACAATAAAAGCACACAGAGCTATGGGGACTGGATATTGCAGATGTGCTAGAGGCCATCTAGCAACCCATGTCCTAAGCTCTATACACAAAATCCCGGTGACAGGTTCCCTTTAAATACTTGAGTTCAGGACTCGTCTCGTAAAGGACCCTAAATACTACAATACAGAACTCGCCTCATAGAGAACCCTAAATACAGGAGTACAGGCCTCGCCTCATAGAGGACCCTAAATACTGGAGTACAGGAATTGTCTCGTAGAGGACCAGAAATACTAGAGTATAGGACTCGCCTCGTAGAAAAGACTAAATGCTCAGGACAGGACCCGTCTCCTAAAGGACACTAAATACTGGAGTACAGGACTTGTCTCGTAGAGGACCCTAAATACTACAGTACAGGACTCACCTCATAGAGAAGCCTAAATACTGAGTACAGGACTCTCCTCATAGAGGACCCTAAATACTGGAGTACAGGAATCGTCTCATTGAGGACCCTAAATAATGGAGTTCAGAACTTGCCTTGTAGATGAATCTAAATACTGGAGTGAAGGACTCGTCTTGTAGAGGACCCTAAATACTGAAGTACAGGACTCATCTCATAGAGGGCACTAAATAATGGAGTACAGGACTCCCCATATAGATGAGCTTCAATACTGGAGTACAGGACTCACCTCGTAGATGAACCTAAATACTAGGGTACAGGACTCGTAGAGGAGCATATATACTATAGGACTCGCCTCATAGAGGACCCTAAATACTGGAGTACAGGACTCAACTCTTAGATGAGCTTAAAATACTGGATTACAGGACTCGTCTCATAAAGGACCCTAAATAATGGAGTACAAGATTGTCTCGTAGAAAACCCTAAATACTGGAACACAGGAGTCACCTTCTAGAAGAGCTTAAAAATACTGGCGTTCAGGACTCGCTTCGTAGATGACTCTAAATACTGGAGTAGAGGACTCGTCTCATAGAGGACCCTTAATACTGGAGTAAAAGAGTCGCCTCGTAGATAAACCTAAATACTAGAGTACATGATTCTTTCCATAGAGGAACCAAAATACTGGAGTACAGGACTCATTTAGTAGATGTGCCTGAATACTGGAGTACAGGAATCGCTTCGTAGATGAGCTTAAATACTGGAGTACAGGACTCGTCTCATAGTTCAGGATTCGCCTCGTAGATGAACCTAAATACTAGGGTACAGGACTTGTCTCGTAGAGGACCCTAAATACTAGAGTACAGACTCGCCTCATAGAGAAGGCCTAAATGCTGAGTACAGGACTCGACTCATAGAAGACCCTAAATAATGGAGTACAGGACTCGCCTGGTAGATAAGCTTAAAGGGGTCGTCTCACTTCAGCAAGTGCATTTATTATGTAGAGAAAGTTAAAACAAGGCACCTAAACTATTGTGATTGTCCATATTGCCTCCTTTGCTGACTTCATTCATTTTTCCATCACGCTATATGCTAGTCGTTTCCATTGTTACGACTAGCCTACAATCCAGCAGCGGTGAAGCAATATGGAGAATAAATCCAGCAAGCCAATGAAGCAATATGGAGAATCACAATACATTAAATGGTTTGTGCTAACTTTCTATAATAAATGCTATTTGCTGAAGTGACACAACCCCTTTAAATACTGGAGTACAGAAGTCACCTCGTAGATGAGCCTGAATACTGGAGTACAGGAGTCACCTCATAGATGAGCCTGAATACTGGAGTACAGGAGTCACCTCATAGATGAGCCTGAATACTGGAGTACAGGAGTCACCTCGTAGATGAGCCTGAATACTGGAGTACAGAAGTCACCTCGTAGATGAGCCTGAATACTGGAGTACAGAAGTCACCTCGGAGATGAGCCTGAATACTGGAGTACAGAAGTCACCTCGGAGATGAGCCTGAATACTGGAGTACAGGAGTCACCTCGGAGATGAGCCTGAATACTGGAGTACAGAAGTCACCTCGGAGATGAGCCTGAATACTGGAGTACAGAAGTCACCTCGGAGATGAGCCTGAATACTGGAGTACAGGAGTCACCTCGGAGATGAGCCTGAATACTGGAGTACAGGAGTCACCTCGTAGATGAGCCTGAATACTGGAGTACAGAAGTCACCTCGTAGATGAGCCTGAATACTGGAGTACAGGAGTCACCTCGTAGATGAGCCTGAATACTGGAGTACAGAAGTCACCTCGGAGATGAGCCTGAATACTGGAGTACAGGAGTCACCTCGGAGATGAGCCTGAATACTGGAGTACAGAAGTCACCTCGTA